>NC_134689.1:34748069-35115569 GCF_050947455.1 Rhinoderma darwinii
AAAGGTCAGAGGAACGAATACAACTCTATTTAGCTTTGGAGCATGGCCGCCTCTAATTGGAAAACGGGGAAATGGAAGTAAAAATTCAATTTCAGCTTCATTTTACAATCTAGAAGAAGTTCTAAGAGCATAATTGACCTCGCACCGATCCAGCATGTTCGACGAAGCTACTAAATTTAATGTTTATTTCATTCAGTTACTACTATAGTTCAAGTTACGGGATACATTCTCTCTCATTATTCATCCATACGTTTGGAGCAATGTCAACTCTAGTGCAAGTCGGGCATCATTCCATTAACAGTGGTGGATCAACATTGATGTCTGAATGGTTGGTCACACTTGTATGCATTGACATACAGACATGATACACAGTAGACTTTGTCATGGTACAACAAAGACACTTAAATAGTGATGCAGCAACCAGGCGGTAACCAAACTAGTCCCTTAATTTAGGGTGTTAGCTGAACTAATGGGTGCAGAGTTTTGATTCAAAAGAGTCAGGACTGTAGTTAAAAGGGCGACTATTCTCGCTTCTTCTGGTCCCATGATTGGGCTGTTATTTGGATGTTATTGTATCATCTACAGAGAACCTGTTCTAGTGACCGGTTTGCTCTAAACCTAAAATTACTAATAATTGAAGCTGTAATGGTTGGGATAACAACAGTATTTTTATTTTTTTTACTTGATATAATAATTAATATAATGAGTATGAATATTTGCTTTAAGACCGATTAATAATATTTGTTTTGAGAGAAGATTTGCTGTTATTATATTCACAACTGGACTAAATGATGAAGTCATCAATGTAGTATTTCCAAATTTCCATACAGTTTACCAGTACTAACTACCGTAGGTCTATACAATAAAAGGAGCACTTTTGTCACTTCTGGGCACGTGGCTAAAGTAAATGACCACATTCTCGTAGTATACTTTGTATGCGGGTAAATTCGCTCCTGCGGGTAAATGCAGCTCTATTCGCTATAAGAATGTGTCTGCATAGGACGAATCCTAAGAAAGTGTGATCATTTACATCAGTCATGACGCACCGAGCCGCAATATCAAATGTTTTGTGAGAAAGGATTTATCCCACTAAATAATTGTAGAAAATTCACTAAATATGCTATTAAAGTCTGATCAGTGGGATGCACAAGGTGGAGGTTAAAGGGTTAATCCACCCTTTCCTGTACATTTGCAGCTCAGGGTTATAGCTTCTGTTCCCTGGATCCCGGCCTGCATGTTTCCAAATCATGATAGGGGTCAGAAGATGTACTGCTACCCAGACTGCTGTCATTTAAACAATGGTGGTCCACGGGTTAGCAGGCAACAGGGATAAACACCTGGATTGGGTGTGTGGGTGCACTCCTGCTTGTGCACCTCAGGCCAAGAAGAAGTACTCCCAAGTTGAGCACCCATATAGTAAGTGGCATCTATATATTGTAAGCATTTTCACCTCACAGACAAGATTAGCACTCAGATCAGCTCTCTAGTTTTTAGCCATTTAAAAATAATCTTGGAAGAGCCCCTTTCAACATAAAATTTGGATAAAGCAAACATACGCCTAAGAGCATCTTCGGCAAATCTACTGCAAAGTGATGTAGTTTCTAGAGCAGAAGCCAATGAGGAACAGGATGAAAACTATTAGGACCTACAGACATATCTTCAATCATAAGACAATAATAGATTCTAAATTCCACTATCCTGAAGATATCCCTAGTGACTTACGTCATTGCTCTTGCGAGGAGTCTTCTTTGTTTGCCTGTGGGATAATGATAATGGTTATTTTATAATACTAATGTTCAGCTGATGACAAATCCATTTGTAAACCTCTAAAATCTCTACAACACAAAAAAAAACTGGAGTAATACCCTCAAAGGCGTTACATGAAACTTCTGGGCCCCAATGCACAATCTGTAATAGGGTCCTGACCTACTGTGTGCCAATTATAATATTGGTGTCTTATGTGGCAGAGGGGCGACTGCTACCTCTGCACCCCTATAGCTTCACCCCTCCTAAAATCTTCAATTATCAGCTGTTATCGATGGGGGAAGTTGACAGGGTTGCCAACCATCCATAGTGTCCGGCAGAAAAAAACACTGTCCGCGATTTCTTCCTTTCCTCCGATACTTTGCACTGCGCATGCATCAAAATTAATATGCGCATACACAGTGCAAACAATAAAGGAAGCGCGCCCGCCACTGCAGCCAGTCTGTGACTGTCTCTGACTGAGGTGACCTCAGTCAGACACAGGCCATCATTGGGTCGGTGGGGACCAGTCCCCTGGTCCTCATATCACGGACGAGTCATGTCACAACCTCAGTCCCAGAGCAGGTTGGGGGGTGGAGTGAACCGGACTCACCAATCACAGCCCCGCTTGTAGCTTTCCCACACTTAATTAACATGGGAAAACTACAAGCGGGGCTGTGATTGGTGACTTCCACTGCCAGCACGGGCCTGGCGCAACTAAAAGGGAAGGTAGTGTGGGCGCCGACACTCTGGCTGGGGCTCCCCCTAGAAGTGGAATCCCCAGCCAAGCGTTGCCGACGCTCTGGCCGGGGATTTCGCTCCTAGAGGTTGCCCCTGACGTCACTGTCTATATATGGACAGTGGCGACAGGGGCTCCTTCAGGAGAGGAATTCCCGGCCAGAGTGTCGGCAATGCTCTAGCTGGGGATTCCACTCCTAGATGGAGCCCCAATGGAGCTAATTACAGTGAGGGTGTGTGTGTGTGTGTGGCACTATATATAGGGTGTGTGTATGTGTGGCACTATATATAGTGTGTGTGTGTGTGTGTCACTATAGGGCTGTGTGTGTGTGGCACTTCCTACAGAGGGCACTATGGCACTATCTATAGAGGGGCTGCCCAATCTTGACATTCTTGTGTCTGCCAAACGCTGTCAACTGAGCAGCTATACTGCATTTAGCGACACTTAGGGTATGTTCACACGGCCTATTTACGGACGTAATTTGGGCGTTTTAACCCCCGAATTACGTCCGAAATTACGGCTTGAAAGTGTTGACAAACATCTGCCCATGGGCTGACGTTTGTCTGTTCACACGAGGCGTATATTTACGCGTCACTGTCAAAAGACGGTGCGTAAATAGACGCCCGCGCCAAAGAAGTGTCATGTCACTTCTTCAGACGTAAATGGAGCCGTTTTCCATGGACTCCATGTAAAACCAGCTCCAGTTACGTCCGTAATGGATGCGGCGTTCAAGCGCCTGCACATGCCGTTACGGCTGAAATGACGGGGCTGTTTTCTCCTGGAAACAGCCCCGTAATTTCGGCCGTTACGGACGCTGCCGTGTGAACATACCTTTAAACTGGAAAACTGGATTGTAAAAATAAGCACGTGGAGAAAACTCGAAAATTTCCGGTAAGTTTAGACCTAGCAGTATTATTATAGTAATGTAGTATTGTTATTATTATAGTAATGTAGTGTTGTTATAGTAATGTTGTATTATAGTAATGTAGTATTATTATAGTTATGTAGTATTAGAGTAATGTAGTATTATTATAGTAATGTAGTATTGTTATAGTAATGTAGTATTGTTATAGTAGTGTGGTATTATTGTTATTATAGTAATGTGGTATTGTTACAGTAGTGTAGTATTATTATAGTGATGTAGTATTGTTATAGTAGTGTAGTATTATTATAGTGATGTAGTATTGTTATAGTAATGTAGTATTATTATAGTAATGTAGTATTGTTATAGTAGTGTAGTATTATTATAGTGATGCAGTATTGTTATAGTAATGTAGTAGTGTTATAGTAATGTAGTATTTTTATAGTAGTATAGTATTATTGTTATAGTAATGTGGTATTGTTATAGTAGTGTAGTATTATTATAGTAATATAGTGTTATAGTAGTTCAAATAACTAATTGATTAACAATCATTTTGTATTGTATCAAATTTGAAAGTAATGCGGCCCGTTAACTTCAATTCTTTTCTAGATGCAGCCCATTTACCCGGCCGAGTTTGAGACCCCTGATCTACAGTATATAAATAATTTGTAACAAGTAATAAGAGTGTATTTTCAGAATTGTATAAATTGTTGTATTAGTTTCAGCACAAATTTCGACTTTTAAGAAGTTTGTTAAGCAATAACAGAGCAAACAAAATCATGAAAGCTCAGAGCTGCAGCCTGTAACGTGGTCACCCGCGGTGGTAATCACAACCTGCTTTCTCCTGTTCTCCTCTGAGTGTTTGGAAAGCCATTAACAGCCATTAGCATCTGCAGATAAAATTCAGGCGAGCTAAGTGTTTTGGCTGAAGCCCAGAACATTGCCGCTCATTCATTACTGTGAACAGCGGTTTTTAATATACATTCAGGAGACTTGACATGAGGGCGCCTGAAGATCTGGCCACAAAGCTCCATTTAATCACATCATATATCATCGTTCAGAGGTCTAAAAATGACAGGACAAAACCTTACACTTACAATGTTGACAAATGTCAGAAAAGTTTGACTGTAGTGAAAAAGTTGCAGTGAGATGCAAGTAATATATTAAGAGGCGCACGGCTTTTCATAAATTAGGCGCAGCTTTAGCATAAATTATAAAAAAAATTATCAGGCCACTGTGGCTCTGCCCTTTAAAATTAAGCCATGCCCAAAAGTGTAAGAGGCGGTGTAAAAAAAAAAAAAAAAGAGGAAGCCGCTACGCTTTTTGCACAAGTTTTACACAGATTGCTATTTTTTTCAGGCAAAAAACTAGGGCGTCGAGGGCTTTATAACCCCCCCCCCCCCAAATATTGAGAAACAGTGGAGAATGTATCTTCCAATAACAATGCATGCCATTCAGGATCTGTGGATAGCTGGGACAGTAAAAGCTGCCTTTAGTAGATGTCACCCAGCATTTGGGTTGCATGGCCAAGAAAATAATGGAAATGAGTATGTAAAGACTTGGATTATCTTATTTCTGGGTTTTTGCTTAATCTTTAAGATGATTTTCATGACACATGATCTTTCTGTATATAACAGGGACAGTCATCTTTGATCTGACCTGACCTTGGATACCAGAACTACAGGTGCTCTTGTTTTTTGTTTTTTTTTAAATACATGGCGTCAAGATCAAAATCTGCGTCCACTAGTGGTGATCAAACTACCACATTATGGTAGTCGGTGACTTCAAGGGCCACACATTAAAGTCAGTGCCCTATGTGGAACGCTGGTTCAGCATGTGAAATCACTTCTGCGCTGCACATGGGATCACACTTTTTAGGATCAGTGAGGATCAGTTCGATTTCTACTTTTGAATCATTTATGACCGATCCTATTATATGTAATATAGCAATGCGTGTGATGGAAATACCTCTAAAATTTTGCTACTGATGCCCGCAAAAAAAACAAGATAGCTTGATCCTTAGAAATGTTACTGTCTGGGCAGAGGCAGACACAGTCAGCAGCTCCCACAGTATATGGACCCTGGATATCCAACTACTGCATTGATGATGCGGGTAGTTAGTCACAGGACACCCCCTTGGAGAGCAACATGGTGAGCACCCAAAATCTACACGCAGCCCCAGGTGCCAGTTGGCCAACCTTGGTCTACACACTGTATTTGTCCATTATCTGGACTTCCTATAAATCTAGGCCACAAAATCACTTCCATTACCTGTTTATCTGAACGTTTTGAGCTTCTTTCTTTTTGCTGGTCATGTCCTCTTAACTGCATCACGTCTATTCTTTCCCGCTGTGCAGCGGTCTGCTCCGGAGCACTACTCCTTCTGTCTTTGGATCCTTTGCTCTTCAACACACCTTTTTCTGCCTTCTGCTCTACATGTTGGTGTCCATTGACAGTGATCACAGGATATTTGACCTCAGATTTCGCCATTCCCACTAATTCTGGTCCATTTTGTGAGATCCCTTGTGTCTCAAAAGCTAGTTGTAGGCGGAGACCATTTTTCGTTTTTGTTTCCAGCTGGTCATCTGTATCTTTGTCAAAAGAAATGGGATCACTGGAGAGGTTTGAGTCATCCTGGGCACCTTGAATACCGGATTTCTTTCCAATGTGAGTAACCCTGAATCTAAAAAGAACACAAACATACCGATGACATTTTCAAACATTATTTGGAACCACATACAAAATATAGAAATAAATATGTTAGTACTACTATATGGGTAAAATGACTTGTGTTCCAAGAGATTCTTCTCCAAACTTTATTTTTAGAAAATTATGGTAAACACTGAACATGACATTGAGAATAAGATGACGGACTTATTCCCTTCTCCGCTGTCAGCGCAGTGCCAATCAAGAGAGTCATGTCTGACAGTTTGGTTTCTAGGGTCACATTGCTTATTAGCGAAACCCTAGCAACCTTAGACCTCCCATTACGGAGGTCTTCAGCAATAGGGGGATCTGCATCTGGAGATCAGAGATGGGATAATCAGGCTTGCCAGGATTACACTCTTCTCCATGTCTAATCATATGTTTGTAAAGATAATTTAAAATGAAGATCTATATAACCACCTATACTGCACTGACAATAAAATTCCCTAAATATGAATATAATAGAGTACTTACAAAAATCTTCTATGCTCCTTCATCATTCCCCACAATTACTGAGTAGCATTATGATGGTTTGACTAAGAGTCTTTTATATGAACGTAGTAGCATGTAGCTTTCAAAGGACAACAGGAAAGCCCCTGCAGCCCCTGAGGTGCAGCCATGTAGGATGTAGGGTATAATCTGTGGGTGGGGGTACATAGGTCAGGACCATACAACCACTGTCTAGCTTTAGCAATACCACCAGGTCCTACATCATAGGCCTCAACATACCAGTATGCTGCAATCTGTTTATGTAATATCTCACGTAACCTAGGATGACTTGGATAAATGTATTAATTGTTTTTCTTTATTTATTTGTATTAATATTGCTCTTAAAAGTGGTTCTCTCTTCTTGACAACCCCTTTCAATATGCCCTATGTACACCTTCGAAAGTGATTTTTTTTAAAAATAAAAATGGCAGTCATTGTGATTCGTGCAACTTTAAAATTAGTTTTTATTAAAAATTACTTTTTGAGATACAGCTGTCCTGTAATCTGTATACAGAGCAGCTGTATCGTTCACTAAAACCTGAATCTGTCAGGTCTGCGGGACTGACGGGTTCAGTGTGAGCGGGTCCTGCGTGGGATTCACCTGTAATCTATCACATCTAAGTTATGAACTTAGATGTGATGGATAACAGGTGGATCCTGCGTGTCAGAGACGCAAGAACTGCTGACACTGAACCCGTCAGTCCCGCAGACCTGACGGATATAGGATTCAGCGAACGATACAGCTGCTCTTTATACAGGCTACAGAGCAGCTGTATCTCAAAAAGTAAAAATATTTAATACTAAAAAACGAATTTGAAAGTTGCACAAAACACACTGACTGACATTTTTATTTAAAAAAATCACTTTCAGAAGTGTACATAGCCTTTAAGGCACATGGACATCATTAAGGGGGGTCTTTTACTTGGGACATCCCTTGAAGAGTCAGGATGGAGAGCCACTTACAAGCAGTGTCCCTGACGGACCTAGTCTTTCCATGTATTACATTAGAACGGACCCATGTATTAGTACATGATCAGCCACTGGTACCTTCCCCTAGCAAAATCATCTCTATTATTTAAAGGGGTTATCAGTAATGAGACCCCCATTTAAGGATTGCATATTTTTTAAACCAACAACTAATATTAGTTTCTCAGCACTGATGCGGACTGCCCCTAGGAGCCCCTGTTTGAGTGTTTGAAGCAAGGCAACAACAATGTATAGGCTCACTTGCTTAAACACAAGCAATTCATTGTCAAATCATGTTAATTCATTATCAATTCATGACAATGTCTGTGCCATTCCCTTAATACTATGGGTGCAGATAGTTAATGCCAACAATTGCAATACAAATAAAAATACATTGGCCCAAACGTTCTAATTCTCTCTAATAGTTAGACAGCATAGACTTAGACCAGGCAGCCACAAGATGCACCAAATATATCCCAGTGGAGCATGCTGCATCATCATTTTGACACATGACCTTATACTTTCTCTTCCTTATACCACTTTTAATTTGGTTTATTATGTGCCAGAATTTTTGGCCAGTTTTTTTCATGGATTTTTGGTGTATTTTAAGTCACACCTCTTTCGGAACAGTATTAAAAAGCATCTAGTGAGCTGCAAACATCAAAATTGTGCCAAACTGCGCCAATTTGTGCCATATTTTGACACTTTCTAGACCCAGGCACAATAGTAAGTCTGTCCCATTGTGTTTTTGTAAGCAGGCAATACCTTCCAACAGAGAATACCGTGACCTCTCCTGGATGTGGCTTTCCTTTGCTGTCCTTTGACCGGCCCATACGATGTAATAAACTTCTCTTCTTGCGTGTACAATGAATACAAGGGGCTTGTGTTGATCCAAGGTGTACTGTGTGATGATGAGGAGGTCCGGCATCCTGGCTTTCACGGTGTGGGCATAAACTGCTAAAAGGTATATGACATGAGCAAGGTGAGTCCTATCAGTTCTGAAGCGTTGATTCAGGTTTCAGTTCTTGATGTAAGGCAGATTATTAGTTACATTTGAAATAAATCTTACTCTGAACTTCAAAAAAAACAAAAAAACTATGAGAGGGAAACACAAAGTCCCCAGTCGGATGCCTCCTTGTACCCCTCTAAACTGATTAAAGTGGATCTGTCACTAGTTTAGTAATGCCCAATCTCATAGCTAATCTAATAGGCGCTGTCCCACTGGTAATACTAGTGAAAATTGTTTTCCAAAAAAGAGTATTATTTTAACATTTATGAGCTTTTTCTAAATATGTGGGTGTCAACAGCAGCAATTCTCCTGAGGTGGAGCTACCTCACAGCTTCTGACGCCGTCCTATCAGCATGAAGCTGCTTCACGCAGTGTGAGAGACTGAGGCTGAAGGGAATGGGGATCACTTCAAATAGCCATATCTCGGACTGTGGACCACCTAGGACAGACGCGATTCTAATCTTTCATATGCCACCAGGATCGCAGCTCTAGCTGTGAAACAACCATCGGGAATGGAAGCAGTATACTATATGATCACACGGTGTTGCTGGGCAGGGAAGAGGAGAATTGTATGACGCTGATTGGACAGCATCTTACAGAAAACATTACACCGCCTAGAGTGAAAATAAATTAGTATATTTAGAAAAAGGCACATAACTTTAGAAAAATTAGGTTAGATAGGAGAGAGGGAATTAATAAACTAGTGACAGATCCTCTTTAATATCAAAGAAACACAAAATGTAGAAAATACTTAAAGGGGTTTTCCCCACTATTAAAATTCACATTCATTCTATAGATCATAAAAAATTAACAATTTTTATAATTTACATGCTGTTAAGAAATAAACAATCCAGTGAAAAGTGATGACCTTTACTTACATAGTATGGTGCCACCTCGTGTTCAAAGTGTATAGAAATGTGCCGGTGGACAGACATGCTAAGTCACTCTTCCCACAGCCAGATCTCTGTACTAGTGATCCTCTGTTTACTGCAGAGCAGCCTATAGAAATAGCTTTTTGTCCTGCTTGTCAGGGAA
This sequence comes from Rhinoderma darwinii, assembly GCF_050947455.1. Lineage (NCBI taxonomy): Eukaryota > Metazoa > Chordata > Amphibia > Anura > Rhinodermatidae > Rhinoderma > Rhinoderma darwinii. The sequence goes on from NC_134689.1 coordinate 34,757,619, forward strand.
GGTGCAGAACCTCTGCAGAAGCATGGCAGTATAGAGGAGACTCCTTCTTCTCAGCTGGTTAATACTATAAAAGCTCTGCACCCTGACAGCTGAAATAAACCTCACACATGCCCACTCATCCTCAATTATTTTATTTTATTATATTTTCATTGGTTTCTAAGTGAGTGCACACCGTGGATGTCACACAGTATGTATCTTCACTACTCTGGATCCCATGTCACCTATCTGCAGCGAAAGTAAGAATGGACTATATTGTTAGCTGCCAAAGGTGGAAGGAAACTAATTCTGCTCAGAGCCCACCCACAGCAGCACAGATTAGTAGCAGTTTAAGGGGGGGGGACACAGGAAGCAAAAAAAGGATTTAAAAAAAAAGGTATTTTTATGTGCTATAAACAATGTAATTTACTTTAAAACAGCTATTAACAGCATATTGGGGCTTTAGGTATAAAAATGATTAATGGGAAAGCCCTTTAAATTTAAAAAAAAAAAAAACAGCATCTCTCCCCTTAATATCTCCTCTTTTTTGCTATTCAGTCTCATATATAGAGAATTATTTTATATGCATCTCCAAAAAATCTCCTTTTCACAAAACGACACGGGCTGTAAGGCAACTTGCTGTAGAAACAGCTCTCCCCACTGCTCTTTCTGCAGTAGGAGACCTGTAACATGAAGCCGTGTCCCTCAGTTTAGCACTGCCTCAGTTGACTTTCATTCAAAATTCGAAGGCATCAGGAGGAAATTCAAAAGGAGCTGTCACTAGGTCATCATATCAAAACTGCATATCTGATCGGAATCTCACTTTTTCCCTGATTCCAGCACCATTTTCTTTTGGCTCCCCCGTTTCTGAGATATGCCCCCCCCCCAGTTTTTTTGGCACCCGATATGCAAATATACTGTAGAAAGCAAAAAGGGTGTGAAGTACAATGATTCTTCCAAGGAGGAGCCAACTTTACAGCCTCTGACTCCAATCAGATCGAGGCAGATCCACTCCAAAGTCTTCATCCAGCGTGGCCTCACGAGATAAGTTTTTCTCGCCGATTCTGGCCGGTCTGAAGCTGCCTTGCGCTGATTGGACAGGGTCAGAGACTGTGGAGCTTGGTCCACCTCGGGAGAATCACTGTAGTTGACAGCCTGTTGGCTAACTACAGTGAATTTGCATATGGGACACCAAAATAATGGGGACCATATCTCAGGAACTGGTGGACCCAGGACAAAAAAAATAAAAAATCAGTGCTGGAATCAAAGGGGTGGCGGGATTCAGGTCAGATATGCAGTTTTTATTTGATGACCTAGTGACAGGTTATCTTTAAAGCGGTTTTCATATGAAGGACATTTTTAACATATCCACGGGATATGTCATAAATGTCAGATAGATGTTTGTCCCTATCTCTAGAACGGGGTCTCCTAATCCCCATTCTAGCTTTTTGTGCTTAGGCTGACTCCCGGCCACTTCCTGATTACATGGTCGGGAGTTACGGAAACAGCGTAACTCGTTGAGCTACGCTGTTTCCATAACTCCCATAGTAATGAATGGCAGTTACTGAAGCAGCGTAGAATGCGTCCTGTGACATGTCCTTCATGAGAAAACCTATTTAACACCTGAGTTCTCTGGAGGATTTCCATAAGACTGTTTCAGAAACATGAAGATAATCCAGAGACTGACAGACAGTGTGAATAAGTTTTTCTTCTGTTTATTTTTATCATTTATTGATATGCTTAGTGTCCTTTTTAATACATTTTAGAGCTGCAGTTGGGAGACACTGCAGGGGAGACAGGCAACCATCGGACGCAATAGACCCACATGCACAGGAGATTTGCAAGTGAGGTTTTGTCGTCCAGTTGTTGCCTTAGCAACTGGCCTGCCTTCCTCCTATGCAGTGTCATCTCCAGACATCAGTCCTGAACTTCGAGCAGTAGAGTTAACATTCTTAAGGCCCTATTACACAGGCCAATGTGTAATAAGGGCAACGACCAGCTGATGAACAGGCAAACGCTCGTTCATCGGCTGATTTGCTCTTTTATACAGAATTAACAATTATCGTTGTCTGCAGCACATCTCCCTGTGTAATCAAGGAGACGTGCTGCCGACATGATGAAAATGTATAGGGATGAGCGATCTTAGTAAGGAGTGCTCATCCTTATACATAGCTAATCATTGCTCCATGTCATAGGAGCAAACGAGCGCCGGTCAACGAGCTGTCTCGTTGATCGGGGCTCGTTGACACGGCCCAACATTGGTCTTCGTAAAAGAACTCCAAGTCACTGGAGCTACACTTTAACACTAAGGTTACTATTGCATGACCCGATGTTGGGCTGTGTAAACGAGGGTCGATCAACGAGACAGCCCGTTCATCGGCAATCGTTTGCGCCTATCATATGGAGAAATGATTGGATATGTATAGAGACGAGCGCTCGTCACTACAATCGCTGGTCCCTATCCATTTTCATCATGTTGGCAGCACATCTCCCTGATTACACAGGGAGATGTGCTGCAGACAATGATTTTTTTTATTCTGCATAAAAGAGCAGATCTGCCGATGAACTGATCGTTGCCCTTATTACACAGGGCAATGTTCAGGAACGAGCGTTCGTCAGGGTTGCCAATCGTCTGTAAATTTATGGACAGTCCGCAAAAATGGGTGTTATTTTCTGTCGTCCGTAGCGTCCGGCAGAAAAAAACACCGTCCGGGATTTTTCCCTCATTCTTCGGAACTTTGCACTGCGCATGCACTAAAATGTACATACGCAGTGCAAAGGAAGAATAGGCTGATTCCGCGGAATCTGTAAATATTCAGGCCGCTGCTAAGTGAGGTCGGTGACGGCCAATGTGAGATTAGTGAGTGGACCAATCCAGTCACCTGACCTCACCTCTGCGTCATGACGTCAGGTGACTGGACTAGTCCACACCCAGGCCGTCACCGACCGTCACTGACAGAAGTGGACCGGTCACCTCTGCAACTGCACCGCATGACCTCCTCATCTCCTCCTACGGTGAGTCATGTTAGGCAAAGTGGAGAGTGGTAGCATTAGGCTACCACTCCACTCTGTTTGCAGTTTGACACTAAGAGCAAGGGGGGGGGGGGGTGTTGCACTAAGAGCAAGGGAGGGGAGAGTGACACTAAGAGCAAGAGGGGGAGTGTGGCACTAAGAGCAAGAGGGGGAGTGTGGCACTAAGAGCAAGGGGGGGGGAGTGTGGCACTAAGAGCAAGGGGGGAGTGTGGCACTGAGAGCAAAAGGGGGAGTGTGGCACGAAGAGCAAGAGGGGGAGTGTGGCACTAAGAGCAAGAGGGGGAGTGTGGCACTAAGAGCAAGGGGGGAGTGTGGCACTAATAGCAAGGGGGGAGTGTGGCACTAAGAGTAAGCGGGAGAGTCTGGTGGTAAGAACAAGAGGGGGAGTGTGGCACTAAGAGCAAGGGGGAGAGTGTGGCGGTAAGAACAAGAGGGGGAGTGTGGCACTAAGAGCAAGGGGGGAGTGTGGCACTAAGAGCAAGGGGGAGTGTGGCGCTAAGAGAAGGGGGGAGTGTGGCGCTAAGAGCAAGGGGGAGAGTGGCACTAAGAGCAAGGGAGGGGAGAGTGGCACTAAGAGCAAGGGGGAGAGTGGCACTAAGAGCAAGGGGAGTGTCGTGCAAAGAGAAGGGGGAAGTGTGGCACTAAGAGAAACAGGGGCAGTGTTGCACTAAGAGAAAGGGGGTGTGACACTAAGAGAAGGGGGTAGTAGTGTGGCACTAAGAGAGGGGGGAGTGTGGCACTAAGAGAAAGGGGGGATTGTGGCACTAAGAGAAAGAGGGTGTGGCACTGAGAGAGAGGGGAGCGTGGCACTAAGAGAAAAGGGGGGTAGCACTAAGAGCAAGGGGGTGTTTGGCACTAAGAGAAAGGGTGTGTGGCACCAAGAGAAAGGGGGGAGTGTGGCACTAAGAGAAAGGGGGGGAGTGTGACACTAAGAGAAGGAGGGTGTGGCACTGAGAGAGAGGGGAGTGTGACACTAAGAGAAAAGGGGGGGCACTAAGAGCAAGGGGGGTTTGGCACTAAGAGCAAGGGGGGATTGGCGCTATTTACAAATGGGCTGTGTGGCGCTATCTACAAGGGGGAACTGTGTGGCGCTATCTACAAGGGGGAGCTGTGTGGTGCTATCTACAAGGGGGGAGCTGTGTGGCGCTATCTACAAGGGGGAGCTGTGTGGCGCTATCTACAAGGGGGAGCTGTGTGGCGCTATCTACAAGGGGGGAGCAGTGTAGCGCTATCTACAAGGGGGAACTGTGTGGCGCTACCTACAAGGGGGAGCTGTGTGGCGCTATCTACAAGGGGGGAGCTGTGTGGCACTATTTACAAGGGGGAGCTGTGTGGCGCTATCTACAAGGGGGGCTGTGTGGCGCTATCTACAAGGGGAGCTGTGTGGCGCTATCTAGAAGATGGGAGCTGTGCGGCGCTATCTACAAGGGGGAGCTGTGTTGCGCGATCTACAAGGGGGAAGCTGTGTGGCGCTATCTACAAGGGGGGAGCTGTCTGGCGCTATCTACAACAGGGAGCTGTGTGGCACTATCTACAATGGGGGAGCTGTGTGGCGCTATCTACAAGGGGGTGCTGTATGGCGCTATCTACAAGGGGGTGCTGTGTGGCGCTATCTACAAGGGGGAGCTGTGTGGCGCTATCTACAAGGGGGAGCTGTGTGGTGCTATCTACAAGGGGGAGCAGTGTGGCGCTATCTACAAGGGGGGAACTGTGTGGCGCTACCTACAACGGGGGAGCTGTGTGGCGCTATCTAAAAGGGGGGAGCTGTGTGGCGCTATCTACAAGGGGGAGCTTTGTGGCGCTATTTACAAGGGGGGGCTGTGTGGCGCTATCAAGGGGAAGCTCTGGCGCTATCTACAATGGGGGAGCTATGTGGCGCTATCTACAAGGGGGAGCTGTGGGGGGAGCTGTTTGGCGCGATCTACAAGGGGGGGCTGTGTGGCGCTATCAAGGGGAAGCTCTGGCGCTATCTACAATGGGGGAGCTATGTGGCGCTATCTACAAGGGGGAGCTGTGGGGGGAGCTGTTTGGCGCGATCTACAAGGGGGGAGCTGTGTGGCGCTATCTACAAGGGGGAGTTGTGTGGCGCTATTTAATAGGGGGAGCTGTGTGGCGCTATCTACAAGGGGGAGCTGTGTGGCGCTATTTACAAGGGGGGAGCTGTGTGATGCTGTCTACAAGGGGGGAGCTGTGTGGCACTATCTAGAAGGGGGGAGCTGTGTGGTGCTATTTACAAAGGCTGTGTGGCACTATTTACAAGGGGGAGCTGTGTGGCGCTATCTACAAGGGGGTGCTATGTGGCGCTATCTACAAGGGGGAGCTGTGTGGCGCTATCTACAAGGGGGAGCTTTGTGGCGCTATTTACAAGGGGGGCTGTGTGGCGCTATCAAGGGGAAGCTCTGGCGCTATCTACAATGGGGGAGCTGTGTGGCACTATCTACAAGGGGGAGCTGTGGGGGGAGCTGTTTGGCGCGATCTACAAGGGGGGAGCTGTGTGGCGCTATCTACAAGGGGGAGCTGTGCGGCACTATTTACAAGGGGGGAGCTGTGTGGCACTATCTGGAAGGGGGGAGCTGTGTGGTGCTATTTACAAAGGGGGGAGATGTGCTGTGTGGCACTATTTACAAGGGGGGAGCTGTGTGGCGCTATCTACAAGGGGGAGCTGTGTGGCGCTATTTACAAGGGGGGAGCTGTGTGACGCTATCTACTAGGGGGAGCTGTGTTTGCGCTATTTACAAGGGGGAGCTGTGTGGCGCTATTTACAAGGGGCAGCTGTGTGGTGCTATTTACAAAGGGGGGAGCTGTGTAGCGCTATCTACAAGGGGGAGCTGTGTGGCGCTATTTACAAGGGGGAGCTGTGTGGCGCTGTCTACAAGGGGGGAGCTGTGTGGTGCTATTTACAAAGGGGAGTTGTGTGGCGCCATCTACAAGGGGGGAGCTGTTTGGCGCTATTTACAAGGGGGAGCTGTGTGGCGCTGTCTACAAGGGGGGAGCTGTGTGGTGCTATTTACAAGGGGGGCTGTGTGTAGCGCTATCTACAGGGGGCACAAAGGGGGCACGGTTACCGATGGGGCACTTTTATTGTGTCGAGCACTGAGGGATCATTATTACCATCTTGACCACTGGATTACGAGTTTGTTTAGAGTATGGGGTATTGGTGGGGAAGGTGCTGAAAAAGCGAGAAACCAACATGGCCGTGTGTCAAATTCTGCAGAGACAGATCGTGGCTGGAATAAGTCGTCACAGTGGTCTGATCAGAGAAAACATCACCTAAGTTAGCGGGGGGAAAGCTACAAGCGGAGCTGTGACTGGTGAGTTACTTCTAGAACACTGCACAGGCAATGATTTTGTAATGTGTCCGTAAAAATTTTGATCTGTCCGTGATTTTTAGCTCAGTTGTCCAGAAATTTCTGAAGAGGAGGTTTGCAACCCTTGCGTTCGCATGAACGCTCGTTCACCCGATCATCGATCATCGGCCTGTGTAATGTGAGTCTCTATCTCTGGTTCTGCAATAAAAGCAATAAACACATATAATCAAATCAGTGCAAATATAAAATCAATTATCTAACAGGTTTCCAGATCACACTGTGTTAATGAGCCACTCATAGAAAACCTAAAACTGAAGCTTTTAGAACATATTCCATTCTCCGTATATATATATATATATATATATATATATATATATATATATATATATATATATATATATGTACACATATATTATCATTTTGACAAATTCCTAAGGATCTGTCATCTATATAGGTGATTTAAACAGTGCAAAATGCACTTTGATTGTGTTGCCAGGCTTTGTCACCCAGGACAGAAGAGCCTTGTGTTTGTCTCCCCTTGGGCCAATTCCACACCACCTTGTTTACAAACAATGCAGTTCCTCTGTAGAATTGGGGGTGGTACCCAGCAGCTAAGGGTATTTGATGAATTACGGCTGCGTCCTTTCTCCACAAGGCCCCGTAGCAGACGTATTTTCTGTTTTTTTGGTACATTTGCTGTTGGACTTTACGTCACAACTTGTATGTAGAATTAGGGTATGTTCACACGGCTTATTTTCAGCCGTTTTTTGGGGCGTTTAAAAATACGCAAGCTGAACGCTTCTAAACATCTGCCCATTGATTTCAATGGGAAAAACTGCATTTTGTTCCGACGAGGCATTTGAAAAAACGTTGCGATAAAAAAACGTCCTGTAAAAAGAAGTGCATGTCACTTCTTGAGCTGTTTTTGGAGCGTTTTTCATTGGGTCAATAGAAAAACAGATCCAAATACGGTCGCAAAAAACGGCCGCAAAAAACGCTTGATGCTTCAAAAATGGCTGAAAATCAGAGGCGGAAGCGCCCGAAGATAGGGCATGTCGCTTCTTTTTCCCGCGAGGCAGTTTTACTGCTCGCGGGAAAAAGACGCCGACGCCTCCCATTGAAATCAATGGGAGGCGTTTTCGGGCCGTTTTTGCCGAGCTTTGCGACGCGGTTTCCGCGTCAAAAAACGCTGCAAAATACTCCGTGTGAACATAGTCTAAAACAGCTCCGTAATTTTCAGCCGTTTTTAATTGTACGTGTGAACATAGCCTTATATTTCGATTTGCAAGTAGAAAACAGGAACTCTCCTTCACACTCAATGCAAGTTCATGTGGTTTAACTGGAAGACGTGAATTTCTGTCTGTTAATAGAATTTACCTCAAAGTTACACAGTGTAGCAAAGACCACGACTGGAATACTATTCTTAACAATCGTGCCTCATACCGGGAAAATGTAACGTTAGGCAGAATCCCCTGCTGTGCTTACAGCAACTGTAATAATACTGGCGTTCTCTGAACAATGCAGAAAACCTTTGAAGGTAACATTTTAATGTTTTATTTATAGATTTATAGTGTTTTTTGTTTTTTTTAATTGTTCATTTCAAAATTTACAAAAAAAGGAAATTGTTCCTGAATACATTTTAACAGACTTCATGTTGTTAGGAGAATCTTGAAATGATGATGTCTTCACAGGTTCAGTCGGATCCATGGATGATCTGTTACATGGATGAAATTGACTCAAGGCAAATATCAAAAAGAATAATGGGTGATATTTGTCTCTATTAATTATCTCCTCTCTCTAAACAGGAAGTCATGCCAGGGATAGGTCACAATATGATGTCCCACTTGATATCACAGTCAGCTTCTCAGCCCAGACAGACACTTATGTAAATGTAAACAAGGTTGAGGTCCCAGTGATCTCTTCTTAAAGGGAAGGTGTCATGAAATTTTCATTTTTTTTTATAATATTGCTTTTAGTGTGATATTAAAATAAATTTTATTTATTTGTGTTCTTGTGTTCTACTTATTTTTTTTTTTCTTACTTTTACTTCTCCATGGTGGCTGCCATTTTTTTTTTCATCTCTGTATGTTTCGATTAACGACACATACAGAGATGGAATACGGCACATACATCCCCATAGAGAATGCGAACGGGAGCCGTTCCATTCACTGCAGCGTACGCCATCTGTGTGGGAACAGCGCATACGCCGCTCCCACACAGACCAGAATGAAGCTCGTTAGCAGAGCGAAATCTTGCGCCATTTTCATGTGGACTGGAAGCTGCTGCCGGACAGTCTGATGACGACTTCCGGCCGCGGCTTCCGGCCATATGTTCAAGGAAGCAAAGGCGCAAGGAATAGGAGTGGAGGCAGCAGCGGCGGCAGGAGCAGGTAAGTTAGGTTTTTGTATATGATGTGTGTATTATGTTCGTGTATGTTAGTGTTATACTGTCTGCTTAGCACTGTATCTAATCCTCCTACACTGTGCATTCGCTCAGAAAATGGCGGCACACAGTGTAGGAGGTTTGAAGATTCAACCCCCTTCTTCTCCTGGCACTAGGCAGAATAAGGGAGTGGGGATTGTGTGAGGATGAGGTTGCTTTACCGCATTGACCATGCTGCAATTTTGCCCTATTTTGAAGTATGCCCTAACAACAGGAAATATGGTCCGACAGTGCTGGGGCCCTTCAATGGACCCTGGGCTGCCTGCCCATACCAGGTATAGCCATTGATCGCGTCACAGGGATTTCCTGTGGCGTGATAAAAGGGGAGACCTCTTCTCACTTTAGCTTTGAATGCCGCGATCAGATTTGATCGCGGCATTCAAGGGGTTAACGGCGAAGAGAAGAGGTTTCTCTTCTCTCCGCCGATATAGTGGGACTGCATCTGTGTATTACAGCCGTTACAGCCACTGCCCTGCTCATCGTGGCGCGCGGACACTGGCTGTAACACTGGGCAAGAATACTCCTCCTAATGCACCAAGTACCTGCCGCTCAGGACGCGTATTCTGTGTCGGCAACCAGTTAAAGGGCCTTTTAGATGAGTTGATTCTCGTTCAAATAATCGTTCGATTGAGCAAAAGTGATCAATCAGCCTAGGTGTGAACACTGCAAGCAAACGAACGATTAACGATATATCCTTCGTAAATCGCCGATCGCATAGTTTTGAATGAGAGAAATATTATTGTTCGTCGTCAATAAATGTGCACGTTTAAACAGGTATCGTTGAGGTGAAAATGCACAAAAGATGACAGACAAGCGACATAAACACTGTTTGCAATAACGACTATTTCAACTATAATAGATGCAATTAAATAACAATCGTTTGCTACGGAACGACTCGCTAATGAATCGCTAATCGTTCCAATTTCTCCGATCATCTAAAAGGCCCTTTAGAGAGTGCGTTTTAACACACAATGGGTCGGAATATATTAAGACTGCCGTTTCAAACTTCAGTATTGAACTGATTTACGTTGGCGGTAAATGCACCAAATATATTAAGAGCTGCACACCGCTTAATATATTTGACTTGTATTTGGCTTGTTTTTGTCTGTCCTTGTGACAAAAATGCAAATCTACGCCTGCTATGAGCAGGCGTAAATTTGCACCATAATTTACACCATTTTCTAGCGTAAATTAGGATAAATTAGATTTTCCGATCCCCTTTTCACAACGCTTTCAGAAAGTGGTGAGAAAAGTAAACGGTCGCAAATTTTAGAGCAACTATGGCGTGCACCAAAATAAAACTATCGGAAACTTCTTGATATCTTTGTAGAAAACCTGTTGACGACAAGAAGTCGAAGTAGAGAAATATGGAAAGTATTTGGAATCTAGGGGGAAGGTGGAAGCTTCAAACGACAGGTAACTTGGCTAATCTGCTTTAGTACCAGGAATGCCCAATAAAACATGGAGCAAAATGGTAATCAAAGGAAAAGTCCAGAGGGATCTTTAAAGCTTTACACAGTGCCTTCCAGAATTCAAACTGTACTCTCTTATCTGAGACTTTGCGAGTTGGAAGACCATGGAGGTAAAATATTTCCTTACAAAATGTCAGAGCCAACCGAGGAGTTGAGGGCAGATCAGACAGTAGTAGAAAATGCGCCATTTTACAGAATCTATCCACAACTGCCCTAATGATAGTAAATTCCTGAGAAGGAGGAAAATCGGTGATAAATTCCAAGGAGATGTCGGTTCAAGGTCCGTATGGAATGTACAAGGGCTGGAAGAGAATGAGCGTCCAGCGTGTTTGGCGTGGATTGTGTCTACAGGCAGGTTGGAAATACTTAACATTTTTATTGTCAGTGAAGATGGTAACTTTTGCACCCTCCACTAGATGTTGCCATTGCTTTAAGGCAAGTTTTACTGCCAGGAATTCTTGGTCTCCTATAGAATAGTTTTTCTTGGCAGAAGAGAACTTCTTAGAGAAAAAAAAACACATGGAGGAAGCATCAACCTCCAAGAAGAACTACTTATTTGGATCAGGATGATAGAGAATCAGAGCTGAAGAGAAGCATGTTTATGAATGGCAGAAGACTTGAACTGTAGAAGCTCGAAAAACCCAGGTATTAGCCCCCTTTTGGGTTAGGGCAGTGAGGGGAGGGACCATCTGAAATAAATTTTCAATGAACTGACGATAATAGTTTGCACAGCGCAGGAATGTTTGGAGAGCCGTGAGACCTATGGTATTTGTTCTTCACAGTGATCTGAATCAAACTCTTTCTCCAAATTCTCTCCGATATGGGCTGACATTGCCTCTGGTGCGGAGAGCAGCTTTACCTGAGGCGTGTGGCCGGAAGCAGCAGAACATCACAATTGTAGGAACGATGTGCTGGGAAAGTCTCTGCTGCCTTTTTTTTAAAACATGTCTCTAAAGTCTCGGTGTTGAGGTGGCCGCACATACTAAAGAGCAGCAGATCTTAGTTGGAATTCCAGTTTGTGGAAGACAATGCTAAAAAAGTAGGATCCACAGCGAGCAATTTGACAGTATGTCCAGTCAATAATAGGAGAGTGTAGTCTGAGCCCGGGTAATCTCAAGAACACGGAACTAGTAGAAAGTTGAAGGACTGGTAAAGATATCTCTTCAGCATGAAGCCAGACTGGAACTGTTTGGAGTGAGATGTGTCCATGTAGGATAAAGGGTCCATTGATCAACGTGAAACATATGGGATTCTGAAGAGTCACAAGAGGAATCTGAAGTCTCTGGACAAGAGAATATTCAATAAAATGCCCTACTGTGCCTTAATCCAGAAAGTCTATATTGGACTCTTAGTGTTTTGGAACTCTAGGTAATAGGAACAAAATGTTATCATCAGGGGAAAGGAAGTGTAATGCCCAAGGTGATCTCCCCCCTCTCACCTACATCTTGGATCCTTTTGGCTGTGGGTATGAACAGGACAACTGACAGGGAGATTACCTCTTTGTCCGAAATAGAAGCATTTACCTTGAGTCAGGCAGCGTCTTCGTTCCTCTGCTGGCAATACATTACAACCCACCTGCATGGGGTAGTCTGGAGCAGCACATTGTCTTACTGTAGAAACATCTTGCTTGTGGTGAAGAAGAAGCGCAGTAGAAGTATGGCCAGGTTCCTTGAAGACCCCCAAAAGAAAGTAAGAAAAGCGGCCAGGGAGGGCACTGTTAGATCACCATCTTACTGTATAGCGGAGGCTCATGCTAGAGACTCTATAGCAAGCAAGGAAATTTTATAGGCCAGTTTTACTCAGTCCGAGAAGAACTGCTGAGAACAAAGTTCAAAATGTATGGTGCACCGGTTAAGAAAACCACAATGGTTCTTTGGGTCCCTATTGGACCAGGGAGGAACAGGTAGCTGTAGTAACGGTACCGAAAAGGAAAGACAGTTACCACTGCTGTCCGCTGGAACACAGATGCTGCGGATCTTGCAGGCCTTTTGGGCTGCAAGGCGTCCCTGGAGTGCATGGACAAGCTCTTGTTGACAATATCCTTGCTGAGTGTCTTGGTCGGCAAGTTCATAGACGTCTACTGACAGGGGTGTAGACATTGCAACTCTTTTGAGACCCATGGCCTGCAGATACTGTTATTTTTTTTCCCTGGAGAGGTTGATCCACTAAGCTGCAATCAGTTTAGCACTTACTAGAATAGGGAGCAGAGTCTAAGGAATCTCCCCATTCTTCACCCTTAAAGAGGCTTTCTGAGTTAATAAAAAATGTGGCGGTTATTACTCACCTGACAGATCCGTCGGTGTACCAGTGTAACAAATACGGTCCTTTTCGCCACTGTTTATTGACTTTACGGCAGTGATCACTGCAGACAATCACTGACCTCAGTGGGTATACGGCACAGGAGCCCTGTGGCCAATGCTTAGCTGCAGTGATCACGTGGGTATACGGGAATGTCATCGCTGCATATAGATGCTGCCAGCTGTGTAGCGGACGTGGGCTGAAGACCGGAGCAGAAGATGCGTCAGGAGGACCTGCTGATACCGGGCAATGGAAGTAAATGTAAATTTCATTGGTGCCATACATCCCAACTCATACCTTTCACTCTTCTAGCAAAAGAAACCTTGTTGTTCTCAGAGTCTAACTGCAATCTTATGGTGCGCGAGACTTCTTACACTCTGTTCCAACCCTGTGGAATCCACTATCTACCTAAGTCGGTTAGGCACCACAAGTGGTCATTTAAAAAAAAAAAAGACATAACATTAGTCTTCTTTACTGGTTCCATGCTATGTACAGCAAATACATTCCAATCGAGAAAAGCACTATGGAAATATTGTACTTTTATTGATACTACTGATGCCAGAGAGGTTTTCTCAATCATGCATTTTTATGACGTATCAACTGGATATGCTATAAAAGTGTGATCAGTGGGGGTTCAACTGCTGGAACCCCCATAATTTGAAAACAAGCAAATGACCCCTTCGTTTTGCTGATTAGTGGTGGTAGCACCACAGGTACTCAACAATCACAGATTAATTAACAGTTTTGTATTATATTCTGAAAATCCCATTTAATAACATTTTATTATGCAACAAACCAAAAATTGTCTTAAAATTCCCCCCGGAATCCTTGCAATTGTTTTATAACATCCTCTAACAGCCACTATTTGAAATAAAATACAGCTTGGTAATTGGCCATTATAATTTAATCATAGTCACAGTTCTTTTTCTCGGATTAGGGAAAGGGACAGATATAATAGAAAACAGGATGTCTCTCCTTTCACGTCAGCTCAAACAAATTCAAGTGATTTTGCATTGACTATGTTGTCTTATTTTGTACAAAACATCAATATGATTCACAGACAACTGGGAAGGTTTAGTTATGGATTTAACATGGTTACTAAACCTCAATATACAAGCAAGCAAAAAAGGTGGCAATAACAATTTGTATAATGTACAGTAGTGCTAAATGTAGTAAATGTATCCCTTTTCGTCTACTTCTCATTTCCTTAGCTTTTAGAAAAAGAAAAACTCAAAACAGAGCAACAAGATAGAAAAGCGTGAAGGAAATTACTTCAATACTTCAAATGCTCACTACAGAGACTTAGATTGACAACAGATGTCATAAGTGCACACGTGGGAAGGGAGTGGTCTGGCACATAGGAGAACGGAGGAAGGAGGGACTTAGCACATAGAAGAAGTGTAGAAGGAGTTGTTTAGCATATAGGAGAGCTGGGAAAGCAGTGGTCTGGCACATATGAGAGCTGCCAAATGAGTGGTCTGCTGGCATATACTAGAACTTTGGCCCGTTGCCCCAGATCCCAATTGAATACTATGGCCATTCACTAGGCTACAGGCCATGTTAGGCCTGAGGCCTATGAGACGCTGGGACATGATCCCTGCGTAGGCTGGCGCAATGACATCACTGCTCTGGCATACGTAAGAGTCCCGTTTCCGTGTCTCATAGGCTACAGGCCTAACATAGCTGAGGAGGCTTGTTGTGCAGCTCTGTACATCGTGGGAATGAGGCTAGGTGAATAAAAGTTGTAATATTTGTTTAAGGAGCACTGTTACTAAGTGGGAGCACTATTTAAAAGGGGCACTGTGTGTGCCACTTTCTACAGGGTGTACTTTGTGTGGCACTCCCTACGGGGGACACTGTGTGTGGCACTCCCTACAGGGGCCCTGTTTGTGGCACTCCCTACGGAGGCCCTGTGTGTGACACTCTATACAGTGGGCCCTGTGTGTGGCACTCTCTACAGAGACCCTATGTGTGACACTCTCTACAGAGACCCTGTGTGTGACACTCTCTACAGAGACCCTGTGTGTGACACTCTCTATAGGGACCCTGTATGTGGCACTCTCTACAGGTTTCCTTGATTAGGGCTCCCACACATAACATTACTTGGGGCCCCAGATATGACAAATTTGCCCCTGACGGTAAGTACAGGGATACGTAATGCTGGGGCCCTGTATCTAAGCCTATCATGTGTGATACTGTCTGGTGAGCCGATGTATCTAAGCTTATCATGTGTGATATTGTCTGCTGAGCTGATGTATCTTAGCATTTCATGTGTATTACTGCCTGATGAGCCCGCATGAACGCAGCGAGGAGGATTTTAAATGGAGTGGCAGTCGCCCCATTATGTCAATCGTGACCGAGTGTAGCACCGTGTTTCCGTCAGCACCATGGACATCACCATGGACATATATTTATTATATACATATATATATATATATATATATACACACATATATATTTTTTTATATATATATATATATATATATATTCACACACACACACACACGCATACATACACATACACACATACACACACACACACACACACACACACACATATATACTCTATACATAGAGAGAGGGGGAGAGAGAGAGATCGATAGAGAGAGAGAGTGGTACAACCATAAAGAGTACATATACGGTATAACATCAGCTGAATCAATATTAGCTCTTGAAATATATAAGCTCTAGGGGCTGCTTCCTTACCTGGGAGTTTGCTGTTTGTCAGCGCCCTCAACAAGAATATTATAGGCCTTAAATAAACTTCTGAGATTGATGCACACTCGTTACCTTTCTTGGATGTACTAATCTGCACCTCCAATGAGGGCGCACTGCGGACAGAGGTCTATAGGAAACCAATGGCCACTAATTTCCTTCTCAGATGGGACAGTAACCATCCCCTCCCCCTAAAACATGGGATTCCAAGGGGACAATATCTCCGACTTCGGAGAAACTGTTCATCAAACAGTGGTTTCATACGCCAAGCAAATGATCTAAGATCTCACTTTAGGGAGAGAGGCTATCCTGATGGCGTACTTAGACCGGCGTTTGAGATGGCACTCTCCAGAAAGCAGAATGATTTGCTTATTCCAAAAGAAAAAAACTTAGCAGGGAAATGACATAATTCAAATGATTACTACTTTTGATAATGGAGCACATCTGGCCAAAAAAGTCCTTAATAAATATTGGAGTATCCTTAAAATGGAAAGTGACATCAGGGACGTTTTGGGCCCAGTCCCTCAGATCACATTTACAATGGGCCGATCATTAAGGGATAGATTGGTTCATAGCCATTTCTCCCCCAATATCAAAGGCACATGGTTGGATAGAAAAATTATAGGTTTCTCTAGTTGCACTGCATGCATAGCTTGTAAATTTATGACATGTGGTAAAAGCTTCACTAGTTCGGTTAATCATAAGACCCTTTTTTTTATCAACGACTTCATCAACTGCAGATCTCGTGGTGTAATCTATAAAGCAACCTGTACATGTCAAATGGAGTATGTAGGCAAGACCATCTGTGAGCTCCATAGAAGAATTGGGGACCACGTTGGCGATATCAAACATAAAAGGGACACACCCATCTCCAGGCACATTAACACTGAACATAATGGGGACATTACCGGCCTAAGGTTTATAGGTATTGATCTTGTGCCCCCATCAAACAGAGGGGGAAACTGGGAAAAAAAAGTTCTGCAAAAAGAAAACGGAGTGGATTTTTAAACTGGGGACGGTCGCCCCGGCAGGGCTAAATGAGCAGATCAATTTCGGCTGCTTTTTAGGGTATGTGCACACACACTAATTACGTCCGTAATTGACGGACGTATTTCGGCCGCAAGTAGTGGACCGAACACAGTGCAGGGAGCCGGGCTCCTAGCATCATACTTATGTACGATGCTAGGAGTCCCTGCCTCTCCGTGGAACTACTGTCCCGTACTGAAAACATGATTACAGTACGGGACAGTTGTCCTGCAGAGAGGCAGGGACTCCTATCACCGTATATAACTATGATGCTAGGAGCCCGACTCCCTGCACTGAGTTCGGTCCGGTACTTGCGGCCGAAATACGTCCGTCAAATACGGACGTAATTAGTGTGTGTGCACATACCCTTATAATGACCCCCTCGCTTCTTATGCATCCACTATGTCTATTTTTACATGGAGTAATCTGTTTACATGAGGCTCAGATATACAGTAGTTCTAGCGCCTATCTGTGACGCTGCTTTGGGGAAATGGACGCGTGCCAGTGTTCCTGGACGACCTCCCTGCTCCCTACATCAGTGCCACTTCCGTTATGTGAGTGTATAGATACTCTCTCCTTTGGCATTCTGATGTATGGCTGTTAATTTATCCCATTTTTAGCTATATGTAATTTGTTCCGCTTTCCCACTGCTATTTCTTAGCCAGACCACTAATAGTTATTTTGTTCTGTAACACATACGATTGCTGTGTGAAATACATTTGTGTTTGTTTTGTAGCACCATGACAACGACGTCAGGTGCGCACGTCTGATATCAGACTTGGGCATGGGCACTAGTTTCCCTCCTCCCTCCCTCTGCTGTACACCAATGGACATGGAGATGAGGTGGAGTTAAGGGATATATAAGTGGGATAGACAGCTGGTGCCACAGAGTGCACGTTTTTAATGGTTTAGTACTACCCGTCACTACAGGAGTCAGTACCCTCATGCTGGACTATGGCTTTCTGGTAAATGGTTTAGCCTTTTTCTGGGACTTGTGGTTCCACTGAATCCTGGCTCGTTATTGCTTTGCTGCTGGTCTTCTGTTATCCTTGCAGATCAAATTCCATTAGCATAACACTACGCACCTGGTTTTGACTCCTGTGTCTTCTCTTTCTGAACAGGTACATATACCGCTGTGTAGTATGTATATATATATATATATATATATATATATATATATATATAGTTCTGTAGTTAGGCTGTTTCTTGAGTAATATCATTCCATGTAACGCAAGGCTTCCACATGGTTCTTAAAACTGTCGGTGTGGAATCCATTTGAAGTGTTGGATTTTTTGCATGAATTGCTCAGAAACTTTTCTCTTTAGATTGTTATGTTTAAAATCTTCATTAATTCTTCCAGCAATTTTTTCTAAATCCCCTGATGACTACCGTGAGGAATGAAACGCGTTGAGACAATGCATAGATATATGTAGGGATTGTATTATAGGATGTGGGCCCCCAAAGGCCACTTTCCTGTTTAGGGTCAGATAAACAGGCCTGAATATCTTCCCTGTTCTCAGTTTTAGGGTATGTTCACATGACTAACAAAATACGGCTGAAAATACGGAGCTGATTTCAAAGGAAAACTGCTCCTGATTTTCAGCCATTTTTTAAAAAATCAAACTAGCTTTTTTCGTGAAGTTTTTGGAGCTGTTTTACTATTGAGTCAATGAAAAATGGCTCAAGAAGTGACATGCACCTTTTCTACGTTCCGTTTTTTTTTAAATGAGGCATAAAAAAACACCCCGTCGAAACAGAATGCCGTATTTCCCATAGATTTTTGTAGGCGTTCTGCTTCCGATTTTTCAGTCGTCGGAAACGGCTGAAAATAGCCAGTGTGAACATGCCCTTAGGCTGTGAGATGGGGATGGCTATGACTGTCTCCTCTTTCCACAGACCAACGCTGGCCTAGCGTCTACGTTTTCTCCATTTAAAAATCTTTGAGCACAATGTTGAATCTGGTAAGATCCACCCATTTTTCAGTAAACATTAACTCATGGTGTGCTGATTTTGGTATATTCCCTATGGATCTGATCTCATTGCTGTGCATACTATTGTTTTACTGTTGGTGGATTTTTTAGGGGCTCTTCCAGTTAGCGTATACTGGAGGTCTCCACATACCGTTTATTTTTTTTGTTTGTCCTGTGAGTCTATACACCTGATTTTAGGGGTATTTATTAAAGGTTATATTTTATATTAGTTACCTATGCTTATTTCGACTTACCTGGGACCAATTTGCACATCTCCTTCAGTGTCCCCCAGCATCTGTTTAAGTGCTTCTGTATTTGCTAAAAAATATGAATTAAAAAATAATAATAATAATAATAATAATAATAATGTGCAATTCAGATTTATTAAAATAAAAATATTTTCTTAAAAATTCAACAATTAAAATACCAACCTTCATTCTGTATAATACACTTGACTATACGTTCTACAGTATCTTCATTAGACATCTCTTCTGTAACTGCATACAAGAAAAAAATCAATACAAGTAGTATCAAATATGTAAAAAAAACATTATATTGAAACCACACGGCTTTTAGTGGTTTGAATACATTTGGTTCAGCAGCTGCTGGTGTGGTTGTACTGAATGGCTATTTCTCCATTTGTCTCCCTATATTCCCATTCCACAGAAATGATCAATATAATGGAATTACTGCTCCCTCCAATATGTGAACTGATAAGCACTGTTTTTTATAATTGGAAAATTCCATGGTTATTATTCTTCTGGATAACACTGAGACATGAGTTATAAAGAGGAAATCTTGGTACATGGATGAAACACATTCTAGCTACAATCTAGTTAGATGGGAGCCTTTTAATACATTTCTTAGCAGCCATAAGACAGACCACCGCAGCAACGCTGAAACACTGTTGGCATCCCCCTATTGGGGGCACTCATCGAATGCCTTAAGCGTCTGGAGAATGGAGAAACGGGTCGCTTTCCATGCTACCTCTACAGTTTGGCTGCCTTTTAGGGACTCAAGTGGCAAACTGGTCAATTGTCCAGGGCCCATGTTTCCTCAGAGGTGGCATTGATATTACCCCCCCCCCCCGGAGGAACCTAAGAGTAGTGTAAAAAAAACATTCAGTTCCATTGTCGATTCCAATAATTGGCCACAGTGCAACTCTTTACTACACTTAACCAACAGGGATTTTGGCACTGAATTCCTGTATTGTGTGGGCACTGTATAGATGCATTATATGGCAGTATTCAGGGTATAAATGCTCAGGTAAACAGAACATATGTATCTAAGGTATATATAGATTTATAAAGTTATGCTTACTTACTTTTCTAAGGCCATGATTCATCGTCCAAAATTAGCTTTTTCTACTGTCACTAGATGTCAATATATTCATTCTTCCCTCTCTCCGCACTTTTTTTTTTTTTTAAATTTTCCTCTATTAATGTATTTTTGTATGTATCAGTGTTATTACTAAAGCTTTATTATGAACTTATTTCTGCTGGTTTCAGTGCTCTCCTTACACCAGGTCATTGTATTACACTGTAAAGGGAAGTGTTTTCTATGTAAGATATTAGTTTGGGTGTGTATCTCTGCCCTCTGGGAGAGAGGGGAGAAAACATTCTGCACCCCCCCCCCCCTCACCAGGTACATCCTGGGGGGGGGGGGTGGAAGCCATAAGCAGTGAACTTATCCAGGAAGCAGGAAGTTCCAACTGCTTCCATCCCCCTCACCAGGTGATGAGATTCCATGAGGTAGTCATAAGCCCATGCCCCCCCCCCCTTGCACGTGCATGAGCATGTGATGTCACACAGATGTGCACGGGAGGGTTTAAAAAGGACAAATGGTCCCACACTGCCCTCTCTCTTTTCCTGCTCCCCGGCTCCCAACGGAAGCCCCTTCCCTCCTGGTCTGCTCTTGCCTCATGGCCCTTCCTGAGAGACCACACCAACTTTGGACCACATGAACCGCTAAGTATCTTCTCCCCCTATAACCCTTAGTGTACAGTTATATTAAGAGGGAGTGGGATAGAGATAGTGAGCGTGTGAGAATTACGAGTAACTTATGTGTATTGTATTGTAACGTAACTGTATTCATATGAATGTTTAGGTAAGTGGGTGGCGGTATAATTAGGATTGTGATACCATGTTTAATACTGTACTACGTATAGTGTGAGTATACTCAGTATATATTAACGTGTTATGTCTATTGGGGTATACTACAAAACGAAAAGATTCCACAGCACTGGACTGCAAGTGGGTGCACGCCTCAAATAGACCTGGTCCACGGTCCTGGATATCAAGCAGACAAAAAATGGACAGAGGCAGCACTTCCAAAAAGAGCAAGAGCTATTTATTCACCCATGCGACGTTTCAGTCCAACTGGACTTTTTTCAAGCATAAAAACACACATCAAGTCATAAGTATATAAAGGCTTGCAAAGCCCAATTGAAATTAAACAGTGATTAAGACAAAATCCAATATAAAATAGATGATACAAAAAACAAAATACAATATTAAAAGATAAATATGAATGCCAGTGTACATGTGAATATACAAAGTGATAAATAAGGGACTGGTACAGAAAAAAGACAGTCCTAGGTACATTAAAGTGTTAATGACATAATGACTCACCCAGATGTATATAATAAAAACATTCAAAGTTGTCAATAGCAGAAAACCGAAACCAGGGCTCGTTCCTCTAGGTCTCAGTTGTCCAGTATGTGTACAAATGAATTGCACACCTGTGTAATGAGACTATCATTCCTATTTGCAATGCATAGCGAAATCCCGCGAGATCACGGGTGGCTATTCCCGCGCATGCGCATTTGATAGCACGGCAGCCATCTTGGCCAGAATTTGCTATCTTAATTTCGCGCATGCGCAGTATGAATTCCAGTACGCGGCGGCCATTTTACAACCTGGAAAAACATATCACGTCCAGGAACGAAACTAGAATGGAACAACAGGTCAGAAAATGTTTCAAACAGAGGATTTTATCAGCAATAAACATTTAGTATGGGATTAATAATATGGCCATATATTGTTAGTTATGTAAATTTATTAGGTATACATCCGGATACATAGTCTGAAAATGTTAGAATAGGGGAGTTAATCAGCAGCAACACACATTGTAAAAAAAGTGCTTATACTGTATTATGTTATATTATATATGCAATAAATATGTGTCCATCTAAATGTATAAGTATTAGAGGCATAACGCCTCAAAATATAAAATGAACAATGTAATAATGTCACAATGTGTGTACACATGTAGATACTCCCCTGAATATACTATAAGCCCACTACCATAGTAGCTATCCCTGGAAGGATGTCAAAAAGTCATATTATACTGTCCCCATTGTTGAAACAAAAAAACGGACCAAGTTGACCAGATGTAAATGGCCGCATATAGATGATGAAAACAGTTCTATAAGGACTCCAAAACCTAGAGGAAAGAATCCAGCCCAATGTCGGAATCTGAAAAAATGACAAAAATTTAGAAAATGTATGGATATATTAATAAAATTTATTATTTTATATTGCAATGACAATGTCGTCATATTGAATGTGTTCACAGATACATATATAGTAGTAAACGACAGTGAAAGACCATGCATGGCACAACAGAGAGAAAAACCCAATCACTGTACCCATTTAGTTGAGAACCACCCCAACTTTAAAATCAACATTCAACCCCCTTGGATGTAAACAATCTAATCTATGAATCCACTCCAGTTCTTTACATTTTAATTTGGCAATTCTATCGCCGCCCCTCCTATGTAGGGGCACATGGTCAACGATCCAAAATCTCAGATCGCTGACCCTGTGTCCCGCTGAAGAAAAGTGTGCTGGGACTGGAAGATCCAGTTTGTTGGTTTTAATAGTGGATCTATGCTTATTAATACGTAAGCGGCATTCCTGTGTGGTTTCACCCACGTATAGCAACTTACATGGACACTGTAGTACATATACAACGAATGTTGATGCACAAGTTAAAAATTGTTTAATATGGAATATTTTCCCATTCGTCGGGTGTCTAAATATATTGCCCTTCACCATGATGTTGCAATTTACGCAATTCAAACATGGGAAGCATCCCAATTTTTTGGGGGCCAAAGTTGATTGGCGACTCAATTGCGAAGACCCCACATCCGCGTGTACCAGTTGATCCCTAAGATTTTTTTGACGCCTAAAAGCCATCATGGGGGGATTGCTAAATTCGGGAACCTCACCCGATAAATTACCAAGGATATGCCATTCCTTACGTATAATATTAGAGATCCTATAGCTAATGTCACAAAAAGTTGAGACAAATGCTACTCTGTTTGGTGTATTTTTACTTTGTGATGTCAATAACTGATCCCTAGCGACAGATTCAACCCTATCTCTCTGTTTGCGTAGGAGTGTTCGGGGATATTTACGTTGGGCGAATTTCTCACCCATGTCATCCAAACGTGATGTAAGATGTTGGGGTTCTGTCACAATACGTTTGACCCTCAACATCTGACTGAAAGGTAAAGATTCTATCATCCGCCGGGGGTGCTGACTATCAAATCGCAACAAACTGTTGCGATCTGTGGTTTTATGATATAGATCAGTGACTAGTTTATCATCAACCCTATATACCATAGTATCCAAAAAATTCAAATGTGTGGTAGAGAACTCCATTGTGAATTTAATGTCTTCATCAATAGAGTTGAGGAACTCAAAAAATTCCTCAAGCTGTGACCCAGTGCCGGTCCAAATAACAAACACATCATCTATGTATCGCCACCACCTCCGTACATGCCTGAAGTGGTGGGACACATAGACGTGACGCTCTTCAAGGGCCGCCATGAACATGTTGGCGTAAGTGGGAGCCACATTCGAGCCCATGGCTGTTCCTCTTTTTTGAATGTAGAAGGAATCAACGAACAGAAAATAATTCTCTGTAAGTATTAATTCCAACAGATCCATGAGGAATAATGTACCAGCTTCAGAGTATTCAGACGTGTCCAAGGCTTCCCTCACTACATTAAGTCCTCTATCGTGATTAATGGACGTATACAAACTGCAAACGTCAAAAGACGCTAAAATGATGTCTCCAGTCAAAGTTACTTGTGTTAATTTGACCAGAAAATCTGTGGTGTCTTGAATGTAAGATGTTGCAGAAATGGCAAAATCTCTCAGTGTTTTATCAAGAAATACTGCTATAGGATTAAAAATGGAGTCCCTGACAGACACAATGGGGCGTCCCGGCGGTCTATGTAAACATTTATGTACCTTGGGGAGGCAGTATATCACAGGGGTAACTGGATGTGTGACAACAAGAAAATCAAACAAATCTTTATCAATGATACCCCCAGCTAACGCATTCTGAAGAATACAAGTAATCTTGCGCTGGATTCTAAACTTCGGATCCCCAGACACTTTGGCATAAACATTAGTATCGTTGACTGGACTACTAATTTCCTCAAGATAAAGCGATGTATCCATGACGACCAAGGCTCCCCCTTTGTCGGCTGGCTTGATCGTCAGGGATGCATCACCAGCTCGTGACATCATTCTGTTGAATGTGGAATTCCTACAGGTTGAATTGCAGAGTGTGAACGCTCGCATACAGGATCTTGAGGGATCCCTTATGGCTTTGTTACCTTTTGATGAGTTACAGAAATACAAGGAAAGTGCCAAGGAGTCCTTTGATAAATTTAGGATACTGCTGGAGAATACCAAACGTCAAAAATGGGTACGTGATGTCGAGGATTACATGGATGGCCGCATTTACAATTGGCAAAAAGAACCCCATATTGTAAAAGGAGTTGCACATGGCAAGGGTGCAGTGAACAACAGGAGACGTCTGCAATCTACAGTGAATGTGCCCACAGATCTCTCTGATCCCGCTTTTTTAGGGGGGACTTTCGACGCCCTAGGCGTGGAGTCCGCAAGCACAGAAGGCGGTTTAAACCCAAGACCGGAGAGAACCAGACGACATTGGCAAGCAACACGAAGCAAAGAGAGGAAAAACAACTAGAGCAATTGGCGGTAAATATATCCTCACGTCCTTTATCCGACACTCAATTGAAATTACTGAATAAGGGACTTTCATTCTGTCCGGCCTCTAAAGTCGACTGGTTCCAACTAGAATTAGACCTACATTCTTTTTTTCGCAGGATAAAATTAAAAAAGTTTTTTTGCGATCACACTGTGGGTCAAGATAATAGAGGATCCTGTGAATTTGCTCTTAGCAAAGTAGGTCTATTCAAAAAATCAGGGTGGCAGCCGCATATTAGTGATCCGATTATAGAGGCTTTTATTAGCATTGTCAAAGAAAAAGTATGTCGGTTAAGAGAAGAAATTGGGGATACATCTCTATTACATCCCAATTTGACTAGTGGGGAGTTGGTTGCCCTAAAAGAATTAGCTGGTGATGCATCCCTGATGATCAAGCCAGCCGACAAAGGGGGAGCCTTGGTCGTCATGGATACATCGCTTTATCTTGAGGAAATTAGTAGTCAAGTCAACGATACTAATGTTTATGCCAAAGTGTCTGGGGATCCGAAGTTTAGAATCCAGCGCAAGATTACTTGTATTCTTCAGAATGCGTTAGCTGGGGGTATCATTGATAAAGATTTGTTTGATTTTCTTGTTGTCACACATCCAGTTACCCCTGTGATATACTGCCTCCCCAAGATACATAAATGTTTACATAGACCGCCGGGACGCCCCATTGTGTCTGGGAGGGACTCCATTTTTAATCCTATAGCAGTATTTCTTGATAAAACACTGAGAGATTTTGCCATTTCTGCAACATCTTACATTCAAGACACCACAGATTTTCTGGTCAAATTAACACAAGTAACTTTGACTGGAGACATCATTTTAGCGTCTTTTGACGTTTGCAGTTTGTATACGTCCATTAATCACGATAGAGGACTTAATGTAGTGAGGGAAGCCTTGGACACGTCTGAATACTCTGAAGCTGGTACATTATTCCTCATGGATCTGTTGGAATTAATACTTACAGAGAATTATTTTCTGTTCGTTGATTCCTTCTACATTCAAAAAAGAGGAACAGCCATGGGCTCGAATGTGGCTCCCACTTACGCCAACATGTTCATGGCGGCCCTTGAAGAGCGTCACGTCTACACCACTTCAGGCATGTACTGAGGTGGTGGCGATACATAGATGATGTGTTTGTTATTTGGACCGGCACTGGGTCACAGCTTGAGGAATTTTTTGAGTTCCTCAACTCTATTGATGAAGACATTAAATTCACAATGGAGTTCTCTACCACACATTTGAATTTTTTGGATACTATGGTATATAGGGTTGATGATAAACTAGTCACTGATCTATATCATAAAACCACAGATCGCAACAGTTTGTTGCGATTTGATAGTCAGCACCCCCGGCGGATGATAGAATCTTTACCTTTCAGTCAGATGTTGAGGGTCAAACGTATTGTGACAGAACCCCAACATCTTACATCACGTTTGGATGACATGGGTGAGAAATTCGCCCAACGTAAATATCCCCGAACACTCCTACGCAAACAGAGAGATAGGGTTGAATCTGTCGCTAGGGATCAGTTATTGACATCACAAAGTAAAAATACACCAAACAGAGTAGCATTTGTCTCAACTTTTTGTGACATTAGCTATAGGATCTCTAATATTATACGTAAGGAATGGCATATCCTTGGTAATTTATCGGGTGAGGTTCCCGAATTTAGCAATCCCCCCATGATGGCTTTTAGGCGTCAAAAAAATCTTAGGGATCAACTGGTACACGCGGATGTGGGGTCTTCGCAATTGAGTCGCCAATCAACTTTGGCCCCCAAAAAATTGGGATGCTTCCCATGTTTGAATTGCGTAAATTGCAACATCATGGTGAAGGGCAATATATTTAGAAACCCGACGAATGGGAAAATATTCCATATTAAACAATTTTTAACTTGTGCATCAACATTCGTTGTATATGTACTACAGTGTCCATGTAAGTTGCTATACGTGGGTGAAACCACACAGGAATGCCGCTTACGTATTAATAAGCATAGATCCACTATTAAAACCAACAAACTGGATCTTCCAGTCCCAGCACACTTTTCTTCAGCGGGACACAGGGTCAGCGATCTGAGATTTTGGATCGTTGACCATGTGCCCCTACATAGGAGGGGCGGCGATAGAATTGCCAAATTAAAACGTAAAGAACTGGAGTGGATTCATAGATTAGATTGTTTACATCCAAGGGGGTTGAATGTTGATTTTAAAGTTGGGGTGGTTCTCAACTAAATGGGTACAGTGATTGGGTTTTTCGCTCTGTTGTGCCATGCATGGTCTTTCACTGTCGTTTACTACTATATATGTATCTGTGAACACATTCAATATGACGACATTGTCATTGCAATATAAAATAATAAATTTTATTAATATATCCATACATTTTCTAAATTTTTGTCATTTTTTCAGATTCCGACATTGGGCTGGATTCTTTCCTCTAGGTTTTGGAGTCCTTATAGAACTGTTTTCATCATCTATATGCGGCCATTTACATCTGGTCAACTTGGTCCGTTTTTTTGTTTCAACAATGGGGACAGTATAATATGACTTTTTGACATCCTTCCAGGGATAGCTACTATGGTAGTGGGCTTATAGTATATTCAGGGGAGTATCTACATGTGTACACACATTGTGACATTATTACATTGTTCATTTTATATTTTGAGGCGTTATGCCTCTAATACTTATACATTTAGATGGACACATATTTATTGCATATATAATATAACATAATACAGTATAAGCACTTTTTTACAATGTGTGTTGCTGCTGATTAACTCCCCTATTCTAACATTTTCAGACTATGTATCCGGATGCATACCTAATAAATATACATAACTAACAATATATGGCCATATTATTAATCCCATACTAAATGTTTATTGCTGATAAAATCCTCTGTTTGAAACATTTTCTGACCTGTTGTTCCATTCTAGTTTCGTTCCTGGACGTGATATGTTTTTCCAGGTTGTAAAATGGCCGCCGCGTACTGGAATTCATACTGCGCATGCGCGAAATTAAGATAGCAAATTCTGGCCAAGATGGCTGCCGTGCTATCAAATGCGCATGCGCGGGAATAGCCACCCGTGATCTCGCGGGATTTCGCTATGCATTGCAAATAGGAATGATAGTCTCATTACACAGGTGTGCAATTCATTTGTACACATACTGGACAACTGAGACCTAGAGGAACGAGCCCTGGTTTCGGTTTTCTGCTATTGACAACTTTGAATGTTTTTATTATATACATCTGGGTGAGTCATTATGTCATTAACACTTTAATGTACCTAGGACTGTCTTTTTTCTGTACCAGTCCCTTATTTATCACTTTGTATATTCACATGTACACTGGCATTCATATTTATCTTTTAATATTGTATTTTGTTTTTTGTATCATCTATTTTATATTGGATTTTGTCTTAATCACTGTTTAATTTCAATTGGGCTTTGCAAGCCTTTATATACTTATGACTTGATGTGTGTTTTTATGCTTGAAAAAAGTCCAGTTGGACTGAAACGTCGCATGGGTGAATAAATAGCTCTTGCTCTTTTTGGAAGTGCTGCCTCTGTCTATTGGGGTATACTGACACTATACCGTGATCAGTTACTGTGTTCTGTGTTTGGTGTATTTTATATGTAAGTGTGATTATTGTTAGTAATAAATATTACCCTTTATTTACTATACAATTGTATTTACTCAGTTGTATACACTTACGTAGCAGCAAAGCAAGTAGATTAACGTTAGTATAAGGAAAGGGTTGGGGAACAAGGCATAACCCTAGTGATTATAAAGGAGGTAATAATAGTGGGTGACACAAGCAAGTGAAATCCACCATTCCACCAGCCCTTTTACATACACATTGGTATATTGTTTAAATAAATACTGATTTACTTTAAAAGCTGTTAACATACACACAGCAAAGATTTATTGTAAATTCATAGTAAAACCATTAAAACACCTCTTATATTGCATGGTTACAAAAATATGCTTGGTATACATTGTGGCTCAACAAAATAAAGTTTTAAAGTGGTAAGTACAGCTGACATTCCCAATCTAGATAGCTATCGTATGGAAGATGGTAAATCGCTGAAAAGTGGATACAATTTTCCCACCATTCACTGAAAGGCTATACCTACTGATACAAGGGCAGGTTAAAACGCATGCAGCACCTTTTATCAGTAAGTATGGCTTTTTTAAGTGATATGCAGTATGTTGATACAGTACCACAAAAGCCAACAGTTTATAATATCATCCTAGAGCAGGGGCAGCAACCTGTTGCACTGGTGCTACAGTCAGCACGTGGGGTATGGTCTCCTGGCACACTTCCCTCTTCCAGTGTCCAGCGCCATTGCGTGCTTGGCGGCACTGAACACAGAAAGAGAGGGCGGAGCTTGACGGCACTGAACACTAGGAGAGAGAGAGCAGTGTTTCATCATGATGGTCACTGCTAAACACTTGGCAAGAACACAATGCAGCGCTGCTCTCTCCTGGTGATCAGAACCGCAAAAACATGGTTCAGTAACCTCTGTAAAAAAAAAAGTTAGCAAATGTTGCCAGCTCTCCCTCCTATGTGCACCCCCCAAATCTGGTGTTCAGTAGTTGTGGTCTCTCCTCTGTGCACCCCCCCCCAAGCTGGTGTTCAGTAGCAATGCTCTCTCCTGTATGCAGTGCCCCCAAGCTGTCATCAGTAGCTGCGGTCTCTCCTGTGTGCAGTTCCCCTTAGCTAGAGTTTAGTAGTCGCGGTCTCTGCTTTGTCCACCCCCCCCCCCAGCTGGAGTTCAGTAGCCTCATATGCTCCGCAGATAGATCATCTTTGCAAAGAATTTCAGGGACAAGGGTCACACTGAAATGTAAGTTTAATTAACTGATTAATTGGTTGATGTCACACTCATGATAACAGTTTGTGTTTTATGACTTTCATGTTCAGAGGAAGGACTAAAAGACACAATTATCTAGAAAACAATCCTTGCATACTCACTGTCATGGTCACTGTTTGCTTCACCCTTTATCGCATAGTCTTCCTCAGGTGTCGTCCGACATCGGTAGCCTTTCTTCTTAAGAATATGACAGATCAGAAAACCTAGAAGTCCTGTGATGAAGAAGACCAGAACCAGTAGAAAGAGCATGTAAGGGCTCTGTTGTGACGTTTCATCCCCATCTGCTGTATTGCTTCTGTCCTCCATGTTGATCTAGTATTAAGAGAAGTTGTTAATACAATACTAACACTGCCCAATCATGGTCCAAAATTGGTTACAGTTTTGAAGAAGATCCTTTTAATAGTTTGCTAAATTATTGTATTTGATCTGTTAATATTAACGATGTTCCCTAAACCTTTGTCGCGACAGCTAACTTTTGTTTATACATTTAGTTTTTTTCCTCCTCGTCTTCCAAAAGCCATACATTTTTATTTTTCTGTCGACATAGTCGTATGAGGGTTTGTCTATTGTGGGAAAAGTTTTAGTTTTTAACGGCAACATTTATTGTACCATATAATGTGCTGAAAAAATAAAAAAAGAATGTCGTTGTAGAGTGAAATAATAAAAAAAAAAACAGTGATTCCTCCATTGTTTTTTTGGGGGGTTTTGTTTTTGCGGCGTTCATTGTGCGGTACAAACGGCATGTTAACTTTATTCTGCTGGTCGAAATTATTGCAGCAAGACCATTTTTTTCATTTCTTTTTTATGTCTTACTATCAGGTGAATAACAATTATAGTGCAGGAGTGGGTACAAAAATCGTTTTTCGAAATCAATTTACGAGCGATTTTGCTGTTAGCAGAGGCAGGGACTTTGCAAAGTCCATGCTGCCGACTGCTCATAAACTCTTCAGTAGGAGACAGAGCGTCCTGCTTGTCTCTATGGTGCCGTATGCAGAACGGCCACCAGGGTTATAAAGTCCTATAGCACTAATGGCCGTTCTGCATACGGGAGCCATAGAGATGAGCAGAATGCTGTGTCTCCCACTGAAGAGATATGAGCAGCTGGCATCATGGACTTTACATAGTCCCTGCTGCTGCTAGAAGCAAAATTGCTAAATAAGGTATTTAGAAAGATGATTATTGTGGAAACTCCTGCATTCTAATTGTTTTTCACTGAAAGTACAGGTATGCTTAAAAAAAAATTGTTTAAGAAAAAAATGTTGTGTGGTCATATTTTGACACCCATAACTTTTTTATTCTTTTGCCAATGGAGTGGCATCGTCACTTCAAGGATTCTAGGACCCTGGTGATTGCAGGTACAGCTGCAGAACTGTTCCTTTTGAGCTTATAATAGTGTTGTGTCTGTGCTTACACAACACCAGAAGAACAGCACACTTGGGCCTCATTCACACGGCAGGGTTTCCCGGCCGGGTGCCGGCCGTTCATATATCGGCCGGCACCCGGCTGCATTAGGAATAATAGACCCCTAATGGGGCTATTCACACGACCGATTTTTTGACGGCCGGAAAAACCGGCCGTCAAAAAATAGGACATGCTCTATCTTCGCCCGGGTACCCGGCCGCCCGGCTCCCATAGAAGTCTATGGGGCCGGGTAATACACGGCCATCACTGGGATGTGTCCCGAGTGATGGCCGGGTTTTCCGGAGCTTGCGCTCTATCTCCTCCTCCTCAGAGTGCATGTGAGGAGGAGGAGTTGATGCCATTCTGACTAATGGCATCGCTGTACACTGTGTGGCAGGGCCGGGGTGTACAGCATGTGGAAGGGAGCGCTGCGCTGGCTCCCTTCCCCTGCTTGTTTTAAAAGCACCCTGGCCCGGCGACACCTTCGATTGCGCCGCTAGCAGCTGCTGCTGCGGCTGCTACTACTGTAGCGACGCCACTATAGCAGAGCGGGGAGGTATCTCCCCGCTCTGCTATGTGCTAGCCGCACTTTAGCTCCTTGAAGGAGCGGAATCCCCGTGTTTTCGGGGATTCCGCTCCTGGACAGAGCGCTTGATGTCTCTGTCCATATCTGGGCAGTGACATCAGGGGAAACTCCTGAAGCGGAATCCCCGAACACATGGGGATTCCCCTTCAGGAGTTGCCGCTGATGTCACTGTCCGGATCTGCCCGGCCCGGCACGGATGCAAAACTTAATGCAAACCGGCCGGGCAAAATGGCCGATTTTACCGGCCGACACTCGGGCTCGGGAACAACCCGGTCGTGTGAATCCCGCCTTGTTCTTTCTTTCTATTCTTACATACTTTTTCATGGAAATGTACAAATTATGTTCTACATGTACTAAATTAATATTTGTTTTATTAACGGCAATATATTTCTAGATCAGTTACATAACAGATATAATATGTGTGACAGCCAAGTGGGGAACCTGTTAAAAATTTGAATTCCACCGGTTACTACAGCAATGTCTTCTAGCAAACTTCTGGAGGAGAATGTGGAATGACATTAAAAAGATCTGCCTGGAGTTCCTAATAGCATTTAGCCAGCAATCTACAGTAAAAAGAAAATACTAGAACATTAATAATTAAAAATAGATTTACGTGTCCTAATGCATGGCATATTCTAAAAATATATTCTGACCCCAAGAATATATGGATAATATATAAGAATCTGTCAAGAGTTTCCATGTCTACAATAAATACAGTGAAAAAGAATATAGAGTAAAATTCTCCAGAAATCCTGTCACTGAGGGTCCAGGAATGCCAAAAAAATCGGGAGTCTTCCAGCATTAGAAGAATTGATAACCACTTAGGAGACTCAGCAAGTAATAAATCCATAGTACTTTACTTTATATTAGCATATGCTTTGTTTTCCTGCAGGTTCTGTGCCTTGGATTAGGGTTTTTATACTTGAATTATGTTTTATTTAATATGTTTCTATGACTGTCCAATAATCCCAAACCATTTCATTATCCAGTACTTACAAAGTGCCATTAATTGAAGGAATTTTATGGTAACACTGTCACTGGAACAAAATGAGACCTACACAATATATAAATTGGATGCCTACTCATAACAGCATAACAGTATAACGAGGGTGGAGCAAATTTCTTGTCACTTTGGTGACCTGAACCCTGGGATTTGTCCGACACTATAATATAAAATATTACATGAACATAATAATGCTGTATATTGAGCAGCATGATGAACGCAGTGCGTTACTCTGGCCATGATATACAACACAGGAACCTTGAACCTACACTAAAGAAATGCCTCTATTACACCGCTGACAATTCTAACTACACTGAGTCAGGTATGTCATGTAGGAGCTGTAGACCACAGTGACATTTCATCAATAATGCCATAAGGTCTCACAGCAGCCATTGAACAATGCTATCATGTGTCATTATCTCCCTATGGACAAAACATTACTGAAGCCTAGTCAATAACCACACAGCCCCCTGTAGATAGTGCCAAAATCCACCTTGTAGATAGTGCCACGCACTCCCCCCCCCTTTGTAGATAGTGCCACACACTCCCCCTCTATAGATAGTGCCACATATTCTCCCTCTATAGATAGTGCCACACATTCCCCCTCTATAGATAGTGCCACATATTCCCCCTCTATAGATAGTGCCACACTCCTCGCTTTATAGATAGTGCCACACTCCTCACTTTATAGTTAGTGTCCTACAATCCCCCTGTAGATAGTGCCACACTCCACCTGTAAATAGTGCCAGGGTACCACCCAAACAAATAAAAAAAACAACTTTTACTCACCTAACCATCCTCCTCAGTCCTGAAGCTAACTAGACGCCGAGACAGGATCCTTGCACAGGCCAGCGCAATCCAGTAATGTCATCGCGCTGGAATGTGCAGGGATCCTGTCCCTGTGTCTTATAGGCTGGAGGCCTAACATGGCCCTGTAGCCTAGTGAATGGCAGAGCAGCGAGTGGATTATTTCCTGCTCTGCCATAGTATTCAATTGTATCTGCGTCCTGAGGACGCAGATACAATTGAATATGACAGTCGCCAGTTGCCGGGACACGGTCCAGGACAGTATTTTGCTGGGGTTGTCTCTGTAAATTCGGGACAGTTCCGGCAAATTCGGGATTAGCTATAAGGACTTACCCATTGGCCTCAGTATTTTACAACAGTATGAAAGGCACCTCTTTTGTGTTTTAGGTCCAATCCTGGTTTTGGATTAGGCTCCCTTCACATCGCATTAATTGTCTCCTGTCAAAGGTATACATCGAGAGGACCTACCAACATATTTCCCTCAACAGAAAGTTACAATGTATCGTCGCCCGAACAGAGCGATCCCCTCGCAGAGCGTCCTGGGGAAACACCTGATGAAACTGTACATAAGTAAACTAGGGCTAAAAAAGTAAAAAGAATCAAAGCCGGAAGTGGGTCCAAGAGGAAGTATAAGTATAAATTAAAGACTTCTCTTCTATCTGCTATTGTTTTTGGCTCAAAAAATAAATAAACTGCACCTAAAACTTCATGAGTAAATCCAGAATAGTGAATTGAAATATTTTCAAATTTGGTCAGAATAACTTCATTTTTAGTACTATCTGTACTATAATGAAAATTAGTTGTCATTGAAAATAGACTAAGTGACATGCTCTCAAAAAATTATTTTTCTTTCTGGATCTCTAATATGTTTATTTTTTCAGATTCTCAATTTACTCATTACGCATTTGGCCTCTTGCACCCACTGATTATGTTATCTCTTCTGACCATGTGGCAAGCACTGTCCAAGTTCCACCCTAAGTGAAAAATACAATAAATAAGAAAATGTAGTCTTATACAAGATTCTTGACAACAGACTGTAGTAACTGTACAGATTATATTGAGGAATTTATTTTATGTCATCATCTATTCAAAATAAACCACCAGACATAGAAGCCGAAAACTCCAGTTGGTCTGGCATGTGCCCAAAAACAGGGTTGAACCTTTTGATAGTGGATCACGTTTTTTTTAGCTTCTTTATTTAGGCATTCAAATGGTTCAATAGATATATATGAAGTCTTTACCTAGGATCTCAATGCTTAGTCTTTATCCTCTTGAAAGAAATAATATTACAAGTTATGGGCACAAAATTGCTGGAGATAAGTTATTGATCCAGGGATTTATGCTGATTCCCATATTTGGACAATTGGCTTATGCCTCACTGATTTAAGACATTTATGAGACCTGGTTATGCTGTATTCTTAAAAAATAAATATGGATATTAAACAGATCGGTCATCAGACCATTGTACCGTTTGTCTAAATATTGTGCTATTTTTCTAATACGAGCGTTCAAGAATACACAGGACTCAGTTATGACGGTGTATTCATGAGGGGAGAACCCTCATCCACCTCTTTCTGCCCCCCTCACAGTGATTGACGGGCTGCTGTGTATGCAGATACCATGCAGCCAGCCATCAATCACCACCAAGAGGGGCAGGGGGATCATTCCCCTTATGAATACACTGGATTATTAATTATGAGTCTAGTGTATTCATCGATCACTCCTATTAACCAAGCAGCATAAGATTTGTTGTGCCATTTTGACTGAAAGGAGAGCGGACCTGTCCCCATACAATGCTACTCTTACATAGGTCAGCATAGTCTTATAGTAGATCCGCTTTAAATAAATTATGGCTTTTTGGGCCAGAATAAAAACCTCAACTTAAAACAAAGTGTCCACCGTAAAGGTCCTATTCGGGGTCAAATAATTTAGTTGAGATGTCTGAAAGTAGACAATATGCTAATTTCACTATCTGTTCAACTGGATCAGATCAGCCTTATTATTTTTCTTCACAACTTAATCTATAAATTAGGTGCCAAGCTCAAGAAAGCCAGTAAAATATTTATAAAATGTAGAATGTGGGCAACTCTAGACACCAGCAAGTTATTTTAAGTAGCAAGGAAAGATGTAGCTCCACTGACAGGACTCCAGAGAATACAACAATTCCGTTCAATGCTTAGTTCCCAAAATATCATCTTGGACATTGGCATAAACTAATTTAGGCCATTGTGTCCTAAAACTCACTTCACCTACAACCACAGAATTGCAATGACCTGGTTCTTTATATTACATTACATTTCTATTACAACCAGGCTCGAATCAAGGTTGGTGAAAGCCCATGAACAAAAATATTTGGAGGAAGCCCCCTTCAAAGTTAGCAGTGTTATATAATTCATGAACAACTTACGCTGGCCATACATATTAGATAAATCTAGACGGTCCCTGCTGATGTCACAGGACCTAACAACAATTTAATGTGTATCGGAGCAGTCCCACTTCCCCTGGTGTCCGCCATTGAAGGAAACAAGGTTTAGCATGATGGGTTTTGTACTGTCAAATCCTTTCTTCAACCAAGCGTTTACAAGATGTAAAATGCTGCTGCTTATTTAGTCTCCCAATGGCAATAAAAACATGCATGCTCGACAACCCAATTTCCTCTAGTTGGCAGTATGGGCAGGAAAATGGAGCTCCGACCCCAAGTAATAAATATTAAAATTAAAAGCTGCATAATCACCTCTTCTGCTATATAATACAATTTTGCATTGTTAAAGCTACACTTTAAATCCTTGCTGGTAAGAGCTGGAAGGACTGGGTGGTAGAAACTCCTGTACAACTGTTCATTTTGCGCTTTCTATAATCCAGCTCTTATTTCAAAAAGTTACATGTTCACCAGTTAGAAAAGAATGAGAAACCATGTACGTGTACTTCAGTAAATCTATATCTGAAATCTAATTAATAGAAGAAACACATTAATAACTCTAGAGGAAAAGTACAAGAAATACAAAAGTATTGTCAATCAAAAATACATCTAAAACCGACAAGATACGGAAAGCAACATCAAGAAATATAAAGTGACTGTGTTCCATTTTTTCCATGCTGTTTTTATGTCTCGTGCTGCTCATTTATTGTTCACATAAAAGAAGATTTCAATGGCTTCCTGTCTTTATTTTAATAATTTTCTTCCTAATACGAATCTTTAATCACCAAGTAAGATATGCCCTTCCTTTATAAAGAAAATTATGTTTTCCATGTTATGACATACATAATTTAAAATATGAACTCTGCTAAATGAGGTATTATTTCATGATGGCACTACTGTGAAAAATATCTCGGAGGGCATCTCTGAACATACTTTTGAGTGAAATCGGCTACGCATACTAAAATAACTACATAGTTCTCCCACTTTTTTAATCCTCCGTTTGGATTACTCCATTGGAAGAAACCTTAAAAACTGATAATAATATTACAAACTGATGCTAGAAATGTCATTGTACGGACAAAACCAAATTGATCATCTTTCCCCCATCCCATTCAACCTCCCCCCCCCCCCCTAACAGAACTATCAATTGCAGTTAAAGGCTCCACACTTTTCCTAGTCTAACAAGTCCACTGCCTTGTCCTGTCCTTCAAATCTTCAAATTCTGCCTCATCTCCCCTCGTTCCTCTTCTCTCTGCTGGACCCTTCACTGGCTACCGATTTCACAGCAAATTATTTTCCAAAAACTGACAACAATATACTAGGACTCCACAAACTATCCCCTCCATATATCTCTGATAGAGATTTCACATTACAAACTGCTTCCATATTAAACAGATTTTAGACCTGATGTAGCTGGTGTACTTACATTAAAAGACATGTAAGGATAACTGTATAATCTTTTCTCAACATTTTTTTTCCCGTATATTAAAACATTTTATGAGTATATGCATTATGTAATCTCAATCTCCTTCCACCTAGAGCTGACAAGCTCCTATCAGTGTCTCTTCTCCCCCACACAATGCTAAAATCTTGCACATGCTCAGTACAAGCTGCAGTCTCCCTGATTCTGCAGTTAGTGGAAGCAGCAGATCGAGTTAGGCCTCATGCACACGACCGTATTTTTTCCCACACGTAAATACTGGCGTAAATACGGGTCCGGTGTCACACGTATTCGACCCGTTTTGCACCAGTATTTACGAACCCGTGCCCGTAAATATGGGTCCGGTGTCACCCGTATTCCACCCGTATTTACGGGCACGTTTTTGGCGGCAAAATAGCACTGCACTAATCGGCAGCCCCTTCTCTCTATCAGTGCAGGATAGAGAGAAGGGACAGCCCTTTCTGTAATAAAAGTTAAAGAAATTCATACTTACCCGGCCGTTGTCTTGGTGACGCGTCCCTCTCTTCACATCCAGCCCGACATCCCTGGATGACGCGGCAGTCCATGTGACCGCTGCAGCCTGTGATTGACCTGTGATTGGCTGCAGCGGTCACATGGCCTGAAACGTCATCCAGGACGTCGGGCCGGATGTCGAGAGGGACGCGTCACCAAGGCAACGGGCGGGAGACCGGACTGGAGGAAGCAGGAAGTTCTCGGTAAGTATGAACGTCTTTTATTTTTATTTTTTACAGGTTTATTCTGATCGGTAGTCACTGTCCAGGGTGCTGAAAGAGTTACTGCCGATCAGTTAACTCTTTCAGCTCCCTGGACAGTGACTATTTACTGACGTCGCTTAGCAATGCTGCCGTAATGATGGTTGCAGACATGTAGCCACCCGTCATTACGAGAGCTCCATAGACTATGGACTGTCCGTGCCATTATTACGGCCTGAAATAGGACATGTTCTATCTTTTTCAACGGCACGGGCACCTTCCCGTGAGAAAACGGGAAGGCACCCGTCGCCAATAGAAGTCTATGAGCCCGTTATTACGGGTCATAATTACGACCCGTAATAACGGGAGTTTTTACGATCGTGTGCATGAGGCTTTAGAAGATGTAATTACTCACTAAAACTCCTGCTGGAAGACAGGAGGCTCTCCTACTGCAGAGCCAGGGAAACTGCAGCTTGTACCAAGCATGTGCGAGATTTCCGAATGGTGCAGGGGAGAAGCGACACGGATAAGAGCGTGTCAGCTCAGGTGGGAGGAGATTACATCATGCCAGTACTTGGTCTCATGCATGAATGAAATAGAATTATACAGGCATTTTGGCATCGTCTTTCAAAGTAAGTCTCATCAGGTTCTTCGAGAGCTATTTAATAATGTTTGTAGCTTGTATTGTGAAATCTGGTGATGGATTCTCTTCAAAGATCTTTTGAGTCTTGGATGGTAGTTCAAAAAAATTCTGATGATCCGATGAGGAGCCAGAAAATTGGAACTTCCAACTTGTTGGACATATTGGCCTTCTCGGACATTGACGCCAGCCTAATGAGGGTCAGTCCAAAAATGGATAACAAAGGCTCTAGGCAACCATGAGAGGCAAAAGTAGGACTGAGTAATTTATCTTTCAATTGTTGGAGGAATCACAATTTGATAATTGATTGTTTGACTTTCTGAGACATTGAGGCCAGCCTAAAGAGAGGCAAAAAATGTTTGTCAGCATGACCTTGATAGTCCATAGCCTATGCAAAACACTTGGCCTGATGTTGAAGTGATCAAGCCTGTGGAAGGGCAAGCGGCCCCGTATTAAATATAATAGATTTTGTCGTCTGGTTCAGGCGGTGGGTTTTGTCCTCCTGGATTTCTTTAAATATTTTTTGGCATCCCAATTGCAACAGGTTTTTTGTATTTAAAGCACTTGTCTGTCAACAAAATGATATTGCTTGAGAGGGGGGGGGGGTCAAGTTTGGAGTGTTTTTCAAATATTAGAGCTAGGGGATTTCGAATCGGCGCATGTGCAGTACATCACTAAAGTTTCACCGGTCTAATCTGCTGTACCGCGCATGGGCCGATTACATCACACTGCACCCGGGTAGAGTGTGACATAAATGGCGCATGCGCAGTACAGCCAATATAAGGAATAATGTGATTATTGCTGCAACGGAGCCACTGAAAAATGAAAACAGCTGCTGCTTTAAGGTTTGCTTTTGCAAAAGTCTAATTCACCAGACTAATTTTGATGGCAGTAAGTATTATCAATAGATGATCACTACAGGTCATTTACACAGCTTCACTATATCTAGTTGTAGTCGTAACTGCTGTATAATACATATTCCAGTCAAAACAATTCAAAGCACAATTAAACCACCACAAATCCTTCCTAACCGTTATTTTCCTCCATGCAGTAAGTTCCTTCATCTTTGTTTTCCTATGGTAGGAGAATGCTAGTAATAGTGGCCTATATATCTCTATGTGTCACTTCTATGACTAGAATATTCCCACAGCTCTGACCTGACATACTGGTCTTGCTCCACCTCTTAGTGTCCACTGCACTACACGCATACCTCCCAACTTTCAAGTATCGTAAAGAGGGCAATTTCTTTCCCTTTAAGCTCTGCCTCTAGTCCCATCCAATCCCCGCCCATACACACATGGTTCAGCCCACACAGATCATGCTCCCATATTGCCTCCCTCACAGTATAATGCCAAATAGCTACCCCCACACAGTATAATGCCCTCTAGCTGCCACCATACAGTATAATACCCCCATATCTGTCACCATACAGTATAATGCCCCCATAGATGCAAGCATACGGTATAAAGCCAACACGGATGCCCCTATACAATATAAGGCCCACACACATGCCCCCATGCAATATAATGCCCAAACAAATTCCCCCATACAGCATAATGCCCCATAGTTGCCCTATACAGCATAATGCTCCCATATCTTCCCCATGCAGCATAATGCCCACACAGATGCCCCCATGCAGCATAATGCCCACACAGATGCCCCCATACAGTATAATGCCCCCATAGTTGTCCCCATACAGTATAATGGCCTATAGCTGCCCCATGCAGAATAATGTCCCATAGCTGCCCCATACAG
The DNA here is from genome assembly GCF_050947455.1 of Rhinoderma darwinii. Classification (NCBI taxonomy): domain Eukaryota; kingdom Metazoa; phylum Chordata; class Amphibia; order Anura; family Rhinodermatidae; genus Rhinoderma; species Rhinoderma darwinii. The sequence goes on from NC_134689.1 coordinate 34,797,539, forward strand.
TATAATGCCCTCATAGCTGCCCCTATACAGTATAATGCCCCATAGTTGCTCCTATACAGTATAATGCCCCCACAGCTGCCCCATACAGTATAATGCAATTATAGCTGCCCCATACAGTATAATGCCCCCTTAGCTGCCCCTAGTTCCAGTGCCCACATATAAAGTGCCACAGTGCCCACGTATATAGTGCCACAGTGCCCATGTACATAGTGCCACACAAAGTGTCCATGTATATAGCGCCAGTGTCTCCTGTAGATAGTGCCCCTATATAGTGCCACAGTGCCCATGTAGATAGTGACACACCCCCTTGAAGGCAGCACCACCACCCCTGTGGATAGTGTCATCGGGCGGGGATTCCACTCCAGGTGGAGCCCCTGATGACACTGTCCACATATGGACAGGAGCGGAATCCCCGGCCAGAGAAATCGGCAATACTCTAGCCGGGGATTCCATCCTGGAGGAACCACTGACGTCACTGTCCATATATGGACAGTGATGTCAGGGGTCTTCCTCTAGGAGCGGAATCACCTGCTAGAGCATCGAGAACGCTTTGGCAGGGGATTCCGCTCCTGGAGGGAGCTCCTCTGCTCTGTACTAATGCTGACGTAGGAAGCTGACGGTTGCCTGCTTCAGCTTTTGGTTCAACTGTACCTGCGTCCTTAGGGCGCAGATACAGTTCACACTGGGACATACCACCAGCCTCCTGGGACAGCGGGACACCGCCCGGAATATAGCCATAGGCGCCCATTCACACAATGGAGGCAAAAACAGTGTCCTTTCGGCCTCTGACCGGGTGGTATGTGCTGGTATACTGTACCTTTTCTTATTACTGTATAGAAAAGTGCAACAGACTGCTGTCTCCTATACAGAAGGCCATGTCTCCTATACAGCAGGCCACTGTTATAAAACGTATAACTTGAATATCCAGCAGCACGACCAGCAATTGAGACAGAACAACAGTATCCCAACTTAATGGGGAGTGCACGCAGGTAAGTATCCCGGGTCCAAAAGGGATCACAAATCCATATAGAGAGAAGAGACCGTGGCACTCAAAGTGGAAAAAATGTTTTTTCTTTAATTTATCAAAACATGGACATGCAACGTTTCAACCCTGTCAGGGTTGAGAATGACCCTAACAAGGTTGAAACGTTGCATGTCCATGTTTTGATGAATTAAAGAAAACAACATTTTTTCCACTTAGAGTGCTGCGGTCTCTTCTCTCTATATGTTATAAAACGTATACCGCATGGTATACTTTTTTGTATGATTGTCACCAAAGGTTCATATATGCCACTGTATGGCTTTACAGTGGCATAATTCGAAGGTAGACATCGAGGACTACTCCTGACGTATAACTCCGAGGTATACCCTTAGTGTGATGTGAACAGAGCCTAAATTCACTAGTTTAGACATTGGTGATGCCATGCCTAACTGAAAAACCAAGAATGGGTAGGCACAAATCTATGCCATGCCTAACTCAGCATATTTGGAACTTTGACTTGTTCGGGCTGGATTCACATGTATTAGTTGTATCACAACTGATGACGGAGTTATTCACCGGTCCAGTAACCAGAGAATGATTTAGCCAGACAGAATATTGAATATTGAATGCAGTGTTTTTCTGTCCCATGCAGGGAGACACCCACCGTCACAAATTATAAATCGGGGACCAAAACTACTCCCATATGAAAGAATGACATATGGTCGCTTCTGTACCACCCCAGAGGGAAACAAAACCAATCACCAGACATATTTGAAGGGGGCCTTACACAGTGTGCTCAGAATTATTCTTTAACCCGTTAGTGACCGGCCCATAGTCGGTCACTAACGGGCCTTATTCCGATGCCATAGACTTTTTACGTTGCGGCATCGGAATAAGTATACAGAGCCGGGAGCTGTCAAATCTCCCTGCTCTCAGCTACCAGAGGCAGCTGAGGGCTAGGGGCATCCCTGCTCTGCCAGGTGAGATCGATATTAGTATTGATCTCACCCGTTTAACCCCTCAGATGCGGTGCTCAATAGCGGGCACCGCATCTGAGTGGTTTTGGAGAGAGGGAGGGAGCTCCCTCTCATCCCACATAAGATCGCCGAGTGTCTGTGTCTCCCATGGCAGCCGGGGGCCTAATAAAGGCCCCCAGTTCTGCCTGTAATGAATGCCTGCTAGATCATGCCGCAGGCATGACCTAGCACATGCCTGTCCGTTTAAAACGTATTGCAGTGTATTATAATAGCGATCGGAGAATCGCATAGTGAAGTCCCCTAGTGGGACTAGTAAAAAAAAAGTTTAATAAAGTTAATAAAAAATTTTTGGATGAAAAACCCACTTTTTCCCCTTACAAACTGCTTTACTATTAAAAAACCAAAATAGAGTTAAAAAGTTACACATATTTGGTATCGCCACGTCCGTAACAACTCCGACTATAAAGCTATTACATTACTTAACCCGCACGGTGAACGCCGTAAAAATGTTAATAAAAAACGACGGAAAAATTGCTGTTTTCTGTGAATCCTGACTTTAAAAATATGTGATTAAAAAGTGATCAAAAAGTCGCTTCTACTCCAAAATGGTACCAATAAAAACTACAAGTCTTCCCGCAAAAAAAAAGCCCTCAGACAACTGCATCGGCGAAAAAATAAAAACTTTACGGCTCTTCAAATATGGAGACACAAAAACAAATAATTAAAAAAAAAAAAGGGTTTTTACTGTGTAAAAGTAGTAAAACATACAAAAACTATACAAATTTGGTATTGTTGCAATCGTAACAACCCGCTGAATAAACTTATTGTGTTATTTATACCACACGGTAAATGGCGTAGATTTAGGACGCAAAATAGAGTGGCAAATTTTCCGATTTTTTTCTATCCTCCCCCCCAAAAAAAGTTAATAAAAGTTAATCAATAAATAATATGTACCTCAAAATGGTGCTATTAAAAAATACAACTTGTCCCGCAAAAAACAAGACCTTATACAGCCCCCCCATGAACTAGGGCTGAAACGTTGCATGTGGTGATTCAAGTGATCCTATTTTTCACTAAATCTGGAATGCTGCCTTGCATTCTGGAGTTTGTTATAAATTTTGGCACATTGGTCACGTGTCCAGACGAGGATATTGCACCCTATATTCATCTGAAACAGTGCTGCTTTTTATATATTTATATATGTACACACATACACATACAAACACTCCTCAACAATGAAACTGCAACACCAAGAAGGGCAAGCCTAAACGTTATGCAAATCGAGGAAGCAGCAGGTGTCACTAAAGGGGGTTTTACACTGGGCAATTGTCGGTCAGACAAGTGTTCATAGAATGCTCGTTTCCAATAATTGCCCTGTGTAAACAGGGCATGAACGAGCAAACGGTCGTTCATCTGCTGATTGTATCATTTTAAAAACCTGAAATATTATCGTTGTAGGCAGCACATCTCCTTTGTATAAACAGGGAGACGCGCTGCCGACATAATAATAATAATGTATAAGGGACGAGCTATCAGAGTAACGACCGCTCATCCCCATCCATAGCTCCGTGCGACAGGAGCAAACGGCCGCCGATCAACGAGCTGTCTGATTGATTGGCACTCGTTGTACTGGCCAAAATTGGCCGATGTAATAGGGCCTTAAGATCTGCAAATGATCAAATTTTATAGGAACCTAGCTCCAATCCGTTGAAAGCAAATTTTTTTAGCTATATGAAAGATATTGATTGTGCGATGCCTCCTGTTAGTCTGTTACCGCCACATGTTGTAAACTGAGAGGGACAGAATCCTTGAACTGAGAGACCGTGGCTTATCACTCCAGTAAATTGCTACACGCCTAGTCCGAGATGTCAGCACTGTTTAACGCTGCGTGACCCGGAGGTTGGGAGATCAACAATGAACGGGAACCTCTGTAATTGGAAGAATGGCGCGTAGTGATCCATTCTGTACTGCAAGTGAAATTGGATATCACATCGCAAGCCTAGGGCGGAAACCAGTTTCGACACAATACATCAGAAGGCGTTTGCATGACAGTGGGCTACGAGCCAGATGTCCAGCTACAGGTTTTCCATTGACCACTCGCAACCGCTCTCAAAGGCTATCATGGTGCACAGCAAGACGTCAATACAGGCTGGAATGGAGGTCTATCCTCTTCAGTGATAAGTCCTGCTTTTGTCTCAGACTCAATAACAGCCGGAGATTGGTCTGGAGACCACGTGGGCAACGGCATGAAGAGGCCTTCAAAAGGGAACGTCACAACGGTCCCACCCCTGGAATTACGGTGTTGGCTGTCTTCATTTCAGGTAAACTAACAGCTCAGCGTTACATTGATTTGGTCGTGGAACCAGTTATACGGCCATTTCTGCAAAGTGTCCCAGAAGCTGTTTTTTAAATGGACAAAACCAGTGAGCAGCCTGCATGGCCTAAACATGCTACTATGACCTGCAGCCTCTCTGAACTTGTCCCTCATGAAGCATATCTGGGACATCATTGGTCGGCAATTGCAAAGAGAGAAGCCAGCAGCCAATCTTGATGATTTGCGTGCCCAAGTGCATTCAGTGCGGCATAACATTCTTCAGACAACCATTAATAACCTCATTGATAGCATGCCAAGGCGTGTAAGTGCGTGTAGTTCTGCGTGTGGCACTCATACTCAATATTGAATAATTCAAGATGCTTGGAATATTTTGTTTCCATATTTATACCACTTGCATATTATTAATATTTATCTATCGATCCTGCAATTTACACCATTTTAAAACTTTTCATTCTTGATTTTGCAATTTCAATGTTGAGGAGTGTATATATTCTTCCCATAATACAAAAGGAAGGAAAAGGGAAGGCCACTTAATCTTCTAGAAAAATTCTCCATCCTGTCTCAGTCATTTCCCATGCTTGTCCCCTTTAACACATGATGTCTCTAGGGAGGTATCTTATAATGTTCTCTCATATCACATATTCAGCTGTATTGTAGTATTGCAAATTTCTCATTATCCAATATAATGGAAACACTTTTAAAAGAAAATTGAATTCTAAATGAAATCTATCCCTGGCTTATTACTGGAAAGTCAATACACTGTACATGAGCAATAAATATAACTTCATTTATTTTTAATTCTCATCAAAGCTTTATCCTTATGGGATCCTCTCTAATCTTTAACATAATCACAGATGTCGCAAATAAAAATAAATATATTTTGAAAGAACTATATTTATTTTCTATGTTCAATGAAGAACGGCTCAAATTACGTCTGAAAGAAGTGTCCTGCACTTCTTTTGACGAGGCTGTATTTTTACGCGTCGTCGTTTGACAGCTGTCAAACGACGACGTGTAAATGACAGGTTGTCTGCACAGTATGTCGGCAAACCCATTCAAATGAATGGGCAGATGTTTGCCGACGTATTGTAGCCTTATTTTCAGACGTAAAACGAGGCATAATACGCCTCGTTTACGTCTGAAAATAAGTCGTGTGAACCCAGCCTATTATCTGTTTACCAGATTGGATTGCTTCCTGCGCACTGTTGCGGGACCTTGCACTAGACCTTGACAGAATGTTTATAAATCAGTTCTGAGGCCTGGCCTAGACCAGGAGTGGCCAAACTTCTTCAGTATGTCACGTTCGGTGATCTATCAGGGAACCAAGGGCAAATGCAAATTTGCACATGGGGGACACTGCTTAGTTTTGCAAGCACCATTGTCCCCATAATAGTGATAGCAGCTAAAGTTAGTTACTTATTGCATTTGCTCCCCATAAATTCGTTCTTAGGCCTTCTTCATACAAAATTGTAATGCTCCTCACCTGTACCGCTCTGTGCAACCATATATATTTGCTGACAGTGAGTATATGTGACCCACACCAGCTAATAGCAATGGTCAAGACTGATCTGGTTCGGATATGATTCACCAATTACCATTTCACTAGAAAATATTGATAGAAGACATACTAGTAAGTATGTACTGTAACGCAAATTGGGGAAAATATTCCACCCTCTGTATTGCAGCCAGCAAGAGAAATGCCGGGTGGTCTGACATTATAACCTACTGGTCCCTGCTCTGATGTCTACTAGTAGATTGCAATCTACTATGTGGTCACCACTGGCCTAGATATTCAGACCAATTTCCATGTTATGTAAATGATCAACATCTGTCAGCCATTTACTACAGTGACAATGGAGGCAGCTACTTCAGTGAATTTCAATGATAATTGAAACATGAAGAGGGCTTTGTAAAGCAATTCATGAATAGATGATACTACATCCTAAGCTTAGTATCAATAAATCTCACGACATCAGTACCAAAAGGTCCCATAACACCGGCCAATGCAACGAGCGCCGATCAACGAAACAGCTCATTGATCGGCGCTCGTTTTCTCCTGTCACAAGGAGCTATGTAGGGGGACGAGCAGTCGTTACTCCAATCGCTCGTCCCCATACATTATCATCATGTCGGCACCGCGTCTCCTTTGTACACATTGAGATGTGCTGCCGACAACGATAATAGTTCAGTTTTTTAAAACGATACGACCACCAGATGATTGAGCGTTCTATGAATGATAGTCTGCCCAATAATTTCCCAGTATAAAAAGGCCTTTACTTTCAGAATAGGTTGCTCTTCTGTAAAAAAAAAAAAGTAACTATAATGTATGTTAAAATCAGCGGTTTAGCCATTAGCCTATAGATCCTAATTCCCTGAATTTCAAATCTCAAGGAATTAATATAGAGAGAATCTATCAGTATGTTATAAAGGTGTAATCTCATTAAAGTGAGTATTGCTACCTGCACCTTCCCAATATTTCCCTACACAGCGACGCTCCCTGCACAGCAGGCACATAGGGGGCAGAAAAAGACATATGTCCACAGAAATCACCCTCTCATATTTATATTCCAGGGGATTAACCAGAGGAAGATAACATGGCATAGACCACATTGTCCCAAAATGTGAGAATTCCTTACTGACCCTCTACTGGCAACCAGACAGATTCTTTGATCAACATACTCCATTGTTAATACTAGTAACCCTGGATATTGTTTCTCAAGGAAAACATTAAAAGCTTTTCTTAAATCTTTTCACACTTTCAGCCATTATGCATTCCTGTGGGAGCACGTTCCATAATGTTGCAGTTCACATAGTAAAGTAACACTTGTGTATGTGAGATTATATCTCTTTTCCTTCACTCAATGACCTTGCGTTTTATGTGGGATCTGCAGATAGAATAACTGATCAAATTGGGTTTGATAGAACCATTTACATATTAATATTATGGTATTTTAACCCCTTCATCCTTCTCGTTTCTAGGGTGAATATCTTTAGTTTTGTCAAAATTTCTTCATAAATGTAGTCTTCCAGCTTATAAATATGGTTCCCATTCTTTGACCTTTACTGTATCCGTGATATTCTTTTTATGGTGCCGATGGATTTGCATGGCAACATTGTGAAAGATAAAATTCCCTGTTGTCTTGTATGTGTATAATTGAAACATCAATGTTGTTAAATGGAGTAAATAATAATAATAATACTACAATATTAGATATTTTCTACATACAGGCAATATGGATGTTAATGAGGGGAGCCCCTGCTTATTACCCTTTTCTATTAGCCAGAGCGAAGAGCTGCTGCAAAGACCGTCTCTCCCTCTGGAGAACCCAGCCCACTTGTGCATTACACGGACGTCCTGTTGATTTCAATACACAGCGACGCTCCCTGCACAGCAGGCACATAGGGGGCGGAAAAAGACATATGTCCACAGAAATCACCCTCTCATATTTATATTCCACTGCTGAATTAAAAAAAACGCACCATAAAAAGAAGCCTCGTAAAAAGAAGTAGCATGTCACTTCTTGAGGCGTTTTTGGAGCTGGTTTTCCATTAAGGGTATGTTCACACACTCTGTTTTCAGGCATATTTTGTGGTGTAAAGGCTTCAAAATACGGCTGAAAAAAACGGTAGCTAAACGCCTACAAACATCTTCCCATTGAAATCAGTGAAAAAAACTGCATTATGTTCAGACTGGGCTTTTGTAATTTAGTTGTTTTAAAAAACAGTGCGTAAAAAGAATGCCCCGTAAAAAGAAGGAGCATGTCCTTTCTTGAGCTGTTTTTGGAGCTGTTTTTCATTGTGTCAATGCAAAACCAGTCTAGAAAAAACACCTCAAAAAACCTTTTCAGCTTAAAAAATGGCTGAAAATCAGAGGCTGTTTTCTCTGAAAACAGCTCCGTAATTTTCAGCTGTTTTTCACTCTGCGTGTGAGCATACCCAGACACTATAAAAAAAACGCCTCAAAAGAAGCTTCAAATTAAAAAAAAGCTTCATTTTCGGCTTCAAAACAGCTCCGTCATTTGCAGTGACTTATTTTTCTATGTCTGAACATACCCTTATGGTTTCAGGCTTTCAGCCAATAAAACAAATTCATTGTATAATAAAAAGTTCTACAACTTTGTAATATACTTTAATATACCAATGCGGAGAACGACGAAAATACCCCTCCACCTCATCAAGAAAAATGTCTCATGAATATATCATATGTGGGGGGGAGGCATGCATTTGCCCAATTTTTACATGGTGTTAATGGTATCAACTCACTTGAACAGAAATGATAACCTACAAAGAAATGGAGTCTATGGGACACCAATACAGTATAAAAAGTCTACATTTTATTCAATACAAAAACATAAGACACATGTATATAAAATTCAGAGATGATTTCCACAGTGTGATAAATGGACACCAGGCAGCAACAAGCTTGGATGGACAAAAATGCTGGACGGAATGAGTCAGAGCCTATAACAATGTTTGACAGTGTGTGGGATGGGGAAAAGGGAATAATGCGATCCCAGTCTACATATGACCCACACATCTAACAGCAGTATCAATATCAAATCAGAATTCCACCCAAGTACTATTGTAAAATTGAACAGTACACAAGTCCATACATAATATATTAGTACATGATGGTAACTGACCCATGGAAATGGCTGCCCGGCGTCACTCCATATATGTAGAAAAAAAGTTTGGGAGGATTCCTCCAGCTCACCTTATCGCATATGTGGACTTGCGCGCGGGTCCTCGTGTCGGCACACGTATGGAGTACAAGAGAAGACAAAGAAATGGATCCAGCGCTGTGTCCTTGGAGTCTTTTAAAATAGGAAACTATTTCCAAGTTTTATTGTGTAATGAAAAATAAAAACAAGTAGCATTGCAGGTAGATATTCTCAAATAAATAGTGGATTTATGGCAGTGTGAGCGGTGCCTACGCGTTTCTGACGCATGCAGCGTCCTTAGTCATGGAACAGAAGCCATGACTAAGGACGCTGCATGCGTCAGAAACGCGTAGGCACCGCTCACACTGCCATAAATCCACTATTTATTTGAGAATATCTACCTGCAATGCTACTTGTTTTTATTTTTCATTACACAATAAAACTTGGAAATAGTTTCCTATTTTAAAAGACTCCAAGGACACAGCGCTGGATCCATTTCTTTGTCTTCTCTTGTCACTCCATATACTTTGTGTATCAATTTCTTTCAGTTGTTTCTGCTTGTATACAGTACATGAAATGGGACCCTTTCATTTTTTACAAGCAGAGGATGAAAATCGGTTCTGGTCATATAATGCTCCTAGAGATGCAAGGCTTGTTTCAGTTAGGGTATGTGCACACGTAATATTTTCATCTGTTTTTTGGGCCGTAAACGTCCCGAAAAACGGCTGAAAAATTTTAAGCAGAATGCCTACAAACATCTGCCCATTGATTTCAATGGGAAATATGGCGTTCTGTTCCAAAGGGACAGCCGCGTAAACGGCCGCGTAAAAAAACACCTGTGAAAAAGAAGTGCATGTCACTTCTTGAGCCGTTTTTCATTGACTCTATAGAAAAACAGCTCCAAAAATTGCGGTGAAAAACGCGAGTGGCTTAAAAAACTTCGGAAAATCAAGAGCTGTTTTCCCTTTGAAAACAGCTCCGTATTTACAGACATTTTTGAGCTTGTGTGTGCACATACCTTTACTGTTCAGCTATCTGAGCTTGTAAAAAGCCATACACCTGTGTGATCATCACATGATGACCAGGGGAGGTTTTCATCCTCTGGATGTAAAGAATGAAGATTCCCACTCAATGACTGAAAGCAGATATTTTAAATGCTGTGAGGATTTGATAAACAATATATATTAGAAAGATGCAGAACTTTTTTTGTACGGTGAAAAAGCTCTCCACCCCTTTAATGCATTATGGTAAGTTTACTACTTTCAGCCTGCTTTTTTATGGGACACATAAGACCTGCTGTGGCCAGATCCTAATGCCTTGCCGTCCAATCCTATTGAGTTTCATGGGTCTCTGGCAGTGCCGGCGTTAGAGGGGGAAAATTGGGCAACTGCCCATGGCCCCCAACCTCTTAGGGCCCACTGCCCACTTTAGCAGCCTTGGCGGCTGCTACGGGGCCTGAGGGGGCCCACACTGCCCGGCCCATAACATTTATGGGCTGGGCAGCACGGGCCCCTCATGCCCGGTGTTGTCAGCCACATTCAATTGTAGCTGCGTCCTCAGTACACAGATACAATTGAATACTATAGGTTGCAGGCCACGTTCAGAAGAATCCCTGCGCAACGATCCCGCCCGGAGGCTTTGAAACGATCCATCTGTCGAGGGAACTGGGCTAGGTAAGTAAAAAAATTTGGGGGGCTATGTGCCACTATATACAAAGCGAGGGGGAGCTATGTGGCACTATATACAAGGGGAGGGGGAGCTATGTGGCACTATATACAAGGGGAGGGCTGTGTGGCACTAAATACAAGTGGAGGGGGAGCTGTGTAGCACTATATACAAGAAGGGGGCTGTGTTGCACTTTATACAAGGGGAGTTGTGTGGCACTATATACAAGAGGAGGGGGGAGCTGTTTGACACTATATATCAGGGGGGTTTTGTGGCACTATATACAAGGGAGGGGGCTGTGTGGCACTATATACAAGGGGGATATATGGCACTATATACAAGTGGGAGGGCTGTGTGGCGCTATCTACAGGGGGCTGTGTGTGGCGCTATCTACAGGGGTCACAAAGGGGGCATTATTACTGTGGGGGGCACAGTTACTGATGGGGCACTTTTACTGTGTCGAGCACTAACGGATCATTATTACAATCTAGGGCACTATGGATTACGAATTTGTTTAGAGGATGGCTATAGGTGTGGAGGGTGCTGGAAAAGCAAGAAACCAACATGTCTGCGTGTCAAATTCTGCAGAGACGAGTCATGGCTGGAATAAGTCGTCACAGTGGTCTGGGCCGGATGGAGAAAAAAAGGGGAAGTCAACGGCTCTAACCAGAGAAAACATCACCTGTGAGTAACTGTGCAGTAATCACTTAAATGGTCTGCAGAGCTCCTGTGTATAACTGACACCTACCACTATATGGTCACTATATGGTGGTAATATTGGTCTTTGTATAGTGGTTTTTATTCAGTAACAGAATGGGGGTATTATTCAGTCACTACGTGGTTATGGTGTGGCGGTATTATTCAGTAACAGTATGGGGGTATTATTCAGTCACTATGTGGTTATGGTGTGGTGGTATTATTCAGTAACAGTATGGGAGCATTATTCAGTCACTATGTCATTATGGTGTGGCGGTATTATTCAGTAACAGTATGGGGGTGTCACTGTGGTTATGGTGTGGCGTATTATTCAGTAGTAGTACGGTGGTATTATTCAGTCACTATGTGGTTATGGCGTGGATGTATTATTTTGTAACAGTATGGGTGTATTATTCCGTCACTATGTGGTTATCGTGTGGCGTTATTATTCAGTAACAGTATGGGAGCATTATTCAGTCACTGTGTAGTTATCGTGTGGCGTTATTATTCAGTAACAGTATGGGTGTATTATTCAGTCGCTATGTGGTTATGGTGTGGCAGTGTTATTCAGTAACAGTATGAGGTTATGGTGTGGCGGTATGGTGGTGCAGTAATCACTTATATGGTCTGCAGAGCTCCTGTGTATAACTGGCATCTACCACTATATGGTCACTATATGGTGGTAATATTGGTCTCTGTATAGTGTTTTTTATTCAGTAATAGAATGGGTGTATTATTCAGTCACTACGTAGTTATGGTGTGGCAGTTTTTTTCAGAACAGTATGGGGGGTATTATTCAGTCACTATGTGGTTATGGTGTGGTGGTATTATTCAGTAACAGTATGGGGTATTATTCAGTCACTATGTGGTTATTGTGTGTCGGTATTATTCAGTAACAGTATGGAGGTATTATTCAGTCACTATGTGGTTATAGTGTGGCGGTATTATTTGGACTTTATATTGTGTTATTATTGGTAATATTGGTCTTATAATAGTAAGCTGTGTTCAGTAACAGTATGCAGGTAATATTTAATCTGGTATAGTGATATGATTTAATAACTATACATGTATATAGATAATTTTTTTGCGTGAGATGCGGGACATATGCTTTGGGGCTTACAACATTCCTGGATGCGCTTGTCCATCCTCATCTAAATAAAGTTGAATTATTGTTTACTGAAAAGTTCCACAACATTATAACATTATATGTGTTTCAGTGCCTCATCATTTTCCAAATATCTGTTTGTTGTCAGTGAATGGTAGCATATTTGGAGTACATCTAGCGGCAGAACACTGCTGGGACCTAATATTTATCACAGCTGCGAGTTTGTTACAGTTGTATTCAGTCTAGTCAATCTTTTGTGAGATAAACATCCTGGACTCCTGGCTGATACCTTATTAGGGGCGGATTAAGGGTACCATGGGCCCCTTTAACACGTCTGCCCACCCCCCCCCCCCCCGAACTCTGAAGACAGAACTCTGAAGACACTGCACCGTATATATTTACAGATTTCTGTTTAGGCGGCCACAGATCTGGTACAGGTTTTAATTTGCTATAAAAGCAGAATGAGCCATATAGAAGAGAAAAAGCTGAATACTTTGAGATACTAAAGAGGTCAATAGCTTTATATTATTAGTGGTTTCCGAGAAAAAAAACTAATCTGCTGTGCGTGAATATAACCTTAACCCCTTCCCGCTTTGGCCACTTTTGACCTTCCTGACAGAGCCTCATTTTTCAAATCTGACATGTTTCACATTATGTGGTATTTTGAGATTGTATTCTTGTGACACATTGGACTTTATGTTACTGGCAAAATTTGCTCGATATATTCAGTATGTAATTGTGAAAAACACCAAAATTTTGAGAAAAATTTCAAAAATTAGCATTTTTCGAAATTTTAAATGGATCTGCTAGTAAGACAGGCAGTTATACCACACAAAATTGCCCCCATATGTCTACTTTAAATTAGCATCGTTTTTTGAACATCCTTTTATTCTTCTAGGATATTACAAGGCTTAGAACTTTAGCAGCAGTTTCTCACATTTTCAAGAAAATTTAAAAAGGCTATTTCTACAGGGGCCAGTTCTGAAGTGCCTTTGAGGGCCTTATATATTAGAAACCCCCAATAAGTCACCCCATTTTAAAAACTTCACCACTCAAAGTATTCAAAACAGCATTTAGAACGTTTCTTAACCCTTTAGATGTTTCACAGGAATTTTTTTTTTGCAGAAATCACATTTTTATCCATTTTTTTATAACACAGAAAGTTTTACCAGAGAAACGTAACTCAATATTTATTGTCCAGATTCTGCAGTTTTTAGAAATATCCCAAATGTGGTCCTAGTGTGCTTATGCACTGAAGCACCACCCTCAGAAGCAAAGGAGCACTTAGTAGATTCTGGGCCTCTTTTTTTATTAGAAAATATTTTAGAAAACCATGTCAGATTTGAAAGGCTCTTGCGGTGCCAAAACAGTGGAAATCCCCAAAAAGTGACCCAATTTGGGAAACCCCTTAAGAAAATTATCTAGGGGTATAGTGAGCATTTTGACCCCACAGGTTTATTGCAGAAATTATTGAAAATAGGCTGTGAAAATTAAAATCTACAATAAACATAAAATGTTTCTAAACATAAATGGCTGTTTGGACACACGGCAGGGCTTAGAAGGGAAAGAGCGCCATTTGGCTTTTGGAGCTCAAATTTAGCAGGAATGGTTTGCGGAGGCCATGTCACCTATTTGCAAAGCCCCCAAAGGAACAAAACAGTGGAAACCCCCACAATTGACCCCATTTTGGAAACGACACCCCTTGAGGAAATTATCTAGGGGTATAGTGAGCATTTTGACCCCACAGAGTTTTTGCAGAAATTATTGTAAATCTATATTCTTTCAAAGAAAATGTAGGTTTAGCTACTTTTTTCTCATTTCCACAAGGACTAATGGAGAAAAAGCACTGCAACATTTTTAAAGCAATTTCTCCTGAGTAAAACAATACCCCACATGTGGTCATAAACGGATCTTTGGACACACCGCAGGGCTAAGAAGGGAAAGAGCGCTATTTAGCTTTTGGAGCTCAAATTTAGCAGGAATGGTTTGCGGAGGGCATGTCACATTGGCAAAGCCCTTGAAGGACCAAAACAGAGAAAATACCCAAAAAGTGACTCCATTTAGAAAACTACACCGCTTGAGGAATTCATCTAGTTGTGTAGTGAGCATTTTGACCCCACAGGGGTTTCATAGATTTTATTAGAATTGGGCAGTGAAAATAAAAACAATCCTTTTTCTTCAATAAGACGTAGCTTTAGCTCAAAATTTTTCATTTTCTCAACAAATAAGGGAAAAAAAGAACCCCAACATTTGTAAAGCAACTTCTCTGGAGTACGGAAATACCCCATATGTGGTCATAAACTGCTGTTTGGGTATACGGCAAGGATCAAAAAAGAAGGAGCGCCATATGGCTTTTGGAGTACAGATTTTGCTGGATTGATTTCTTGGCATCATGACGCTTTTGCAAAGCCCCTAAGCCACCAGTACAGTGGAAACTCCCCAAAAGTGACTCCATTCACGAAACTACACCCCTTGAAGAATTAATTTATAAAATAAAAAAAATATTTTCTTCAATAAGATAGAGTTTTAGCTCAAAATTTTTCATTTTCTCAACAAATAAAGGAAAAAAGGAACCACAAAAATTGTAAAGCAATTTCTCTCGAGTACGGCAATAGTATGTGATCATAAACTGCTGTTTGGCCTTACATTAGGGCTCATAAGGGAAGGAGCGCCATTTGGCTTTTGGAGTACAGATTTTGCTGGATTGGTTTTTGGGCGCTGTCGCATTTGCAAAGCCCCTGTGGGACCAAAACAGGAGAAAGCCCCCAGAGGTGACCCCATTATGGAAACTACACCTCTCAGTGTATTCACCTAGGGGTGTAGTGGGCATGTTAACCCTGCAGGTGTTTTGCAGAAATAATTAGTGTGCACTCGATATTGCAGAGTGAAAATGTGATTTTTTTTCCATAGAAATTCCATGTGGTGCCCAGCTTGTGCCACCATAACAAGACAGCTCTCCAATTATTATGCTGTGTTTCTCGGTTTTAGAAACACCCTACATGTGGCCCTAATCTTTAGCCTGGACTATCGACAGGGCTCAGGAGTGAAAGAGTACCATGCGAAGTTGAGGGCTAATTTGGCAACAAACACAGTATTGGTTGACAATTGCAGAGGCTATGATGTGAAGTCATAAAAGAAACTGCTGAGAAGTGACCCCATTTTGGAAACTACACCCCTCAAGGCATTTATTAAGGGGTATAGTGAGCATTTTCACTCCACAGGTCTTTTCCATAAATAATTGCGCTGCGGATGGTGCAAAGTAACAATTTAAATTTTTCCCTAGATGTGACATTTCAGTGTACCCAGCTTGTGCCACTAGAGAGTTAAGTTTACTCTGTGGGTCAGTAGGATTCCGGCGATACCAAATTTATAACACTTTTTTATGTGTTACAACTTTTTGCACAATAAAATTACTTTTGTCGCCATGTTGTAAGAGTCATAACCTTTTAATTTTTTTTGTCGACAGAGCTGTATGAGGGCTTGTTTTTTGCGAGACGAGCTATAATTTGTATAGGTACCATTTTTGAATAAATGCGACTTTTTGATCACTTTTTATTTCAATTTTTGGAAGACAAAGTAACCAAAAAAACAGCAATTCTGGCAGTATATATATATATTTTTTTTACGACGTTTGCTGCGTGGGACAAATAGCAATATATTTATAGTTCAGGTCGTTACGGATGTGGCGATACCAAATATGTATGTTTTGTTTTTTTTTCCAATAATAAATGACTTGATAAGTGAAAAAGGGCGATTGTATTTTATTTTATTACTTGAAACTTTTATTTTATTTTTTACACTTTTCTTTAGTCCCACTAGGGGACTTGAAGGTCCAACTTGATGGACTTTATGGACATGTGTCTTTTTTCAACCGTACAAACTATGTAACTGTTTGTTTGATGTTCTAATACATTACACTACCTATGTAGTGCAATGTATTAGAACTGTCAGTTGTTCACTGACAGCAAGCCGATCAGGCCCCGCCTCCGGTCGGGGGCCTAATCAACTTACATAAATGTAGACAGGAGGCCATTGTTAGGCCTCCTGTTGCCATAATAGCAGTCAGCAGCCTTGCCATCGCATGGCAGGGCTACCGATTTGCTACAAACCACTAAGATGCAGCGATCGCTTTCTAAGGATGCGGATACAATTGGGTGAGAGGTCCCGCTTCACCCTCTTTCTCTTAACCGGCTGTAATTTTAATAGCCAGTATGGGAGAACCGGGCAAACTTGGTCTCCCTCCTGCCTCGGGCCCCGGGCACTTGCCCAGATTACCCTCCTTATAATCTGCCCCTGTACCTTATATATACACAATAAAACATTAAAGGGGTTATCCGGGATGTTCATTTTTTAAAATTAGGATCTGGAAATGAAATAAAGTAAAAAAGCAATACTTACCTATCCTAGCCCCCAGCGATCCAGCACTGGTGCTCCGGCAGCACTCCCTGTGATTGTTTACATGGATGTAGCATGCAATTGCTGCAGCCAATCAGAGGGCACAGCGGGGCTCAGCAGCCAAATTATGTATTTCTGACATAATGCCAGAAATAAGATTCGTTACCAGTGAGCCCCACTCAGCCATGTGATTGGCTGTAGCGGTTAATGCTACATGCAGGTAAACAGCCATCGCCGGGGGCAAGGATAGGTAAGTATTGCTTTTATTTATTTAATTTCCAGCCCTTAATAAAAATTGTCACATCCCGAATAACTCCTTTAAGGCAAATCATCAGGACAGGAGAGAGATTTGTGCTGCTGATGAATTTAGCCCAGAGTGTGATTGTCTGGGCGGCTGGATTGTATCAAACCTTTTGGATGTGAGAAATGTTAGGCCGGGTTCCCACGGGTCGGATACGCTGCGTAAAAACGGCATATCCGACCTGGAACCCGCAGCACCTTCCGTCCGAAAAACGGCACCTTTCGAACTGAATTTCCGCTGTAGAATGCAGCGCTGGGGAAAAAAACCAAAATGTTCATACATACTCTTTTCTGCGGGTAGTCCGGCCTCCTAAGATGATGTAGGAGGCCATGTGATGCTGCAGCCTGTGATTGGCTGCAGCGGTCACATAGGATGAAACGTCATTCCAGGAGGCCGGACTGCAGGAAGGAGAGAGAGTTCTGTTGCGGGTTTTGCATCCCCAATGAATTCAATGGGGAAAACCTGCAACAGAAAATCAACTAAAACGCAGTATAAATTGACATGCTGCGGTTTTAAATTACGCACTGCAGGTCAATTTATCAACATTTATGCTGCGTTTTTTTTGCGCAGTGTGGGCATGAAATTTTCTAAATCTCTTCCACTTTGCTGCTATGGTAAATGCTGTGGAAGTTACGCACAGAATTCAAGGTCATCCAGCCCGCTTTATATATACACGTTGAGACTGCGTCTCCGTGCAACTTTTAACCATTTTTTCAATAAAATTGGGAACAATTTTCCTTTTTAATCAAACACAGCGCTGGATTTTTTCTTTCTTTTTCCTGACAGCTATATGTAGTAGGGTTGCACAATGCATCGAAATATCAATACTATTTCGATGCCGTGCACCCTAATTCATGTATTTCTATACTAAGCTCTGTGGCCGCACAGCTTAGTATTGTAACACATGAATGTAGACCGAGCGAGGCTGCGGTTGTGTAATACAGCCATTGCCTCACTTCTGACAAGTGCGCGTGCGCAGTCAGCATCAGGCGATGCGGTCGGCGCTGCAATAATAAGCGTTGGCACTGAAGACAGAGAACTTGGTGGACGCACTGCAAAACACCCCCATGTTCTGTGTTCAGTGCCTGCTGTTCTTTAGGGCAGCGCCGACCGCATCACCTCATGCTGACTGCGTGCGCACAGTTGTTGTCAGGAGCAGGGCAATGACTGTATTACACAACCGGAGTCCTGCTCTAACGGCGGAGATCAGAGAAACCTTGCATCGTGTGAATAAGGCCTAAGAGTATCTGAACCTTTCCCATTGTCAGTGATTTCATAATTGCTCTTCATTTCAATATTACAGATCTGTTGTGATTACTGATAAGGATTATGTTGGTGTTTTATAAATAATTGAACAAACAGCTATAATAATAGTAAGAATTCCAAGAAACATTTTTGATTTGAAAAGTACAAACCTAAGGCTACATTCACACAAACGTAGCCCACCTCGGACGTGAAAAACTGCTGTTTTCCACATCCGAGCTGGACCCGCGTGGGATGCGTTGTCACGGATCCCCCACAGACTACAGTCTATGGAGAGATGCATGACACGCAGTAAAATAGGACATATCCTATTTTTTACCGGACCGGTCACACACTTTGTGACACACTCTGTGACCGGTCATGTGAACGGCCCCATTGAAATACATGTTTTAACGGCCATCACACAGACGAGATTCACGGTCGTGTGAATGGGCCCTTATTGTAAAAGATGCTATGAATGATGTGTTGTGTGAATACACAGGACGATATCAACTGCCCACACAGTGTCAACATGTGATCCTTTCCCTTCCTATGATGAAAAGAAGGATTATATATTCACAAGGAGGATGACAAATCTCCATGTGCGAGATTTTCCTCCTGATTGTCAAAATTGCTAAAAAACAAATTGAAAACGGCAAAGTTTGCATTGTGTATGAACATCAAAGGAAAGAGATTCTTATCTATTACCTTTTATTCCAGATGTGTCCTGGACACCTGGCACACGGAGGGGGCAATTCTTCCATTTTCAATGACACCAGTGACCATATAATAGTAAAGAGATCTTACAACATCTTTGAAAATCTCCTTGTGTGATACTGAGAACTTTTGATCACTAGAAGTGCTTGAAAGTGTGTAACACATTTTGTGTATGGCTGGGAAAAGTGTAAGAAGACAAATTAGCAAATATCCTACCCTTTATGTATTTTTTATAATATTTATATAGCGAGTTTAGCAATTTTTCTATAACACTGTTTTCCAGTCAATCGGAAGTCATTAGTGAGCCATAGGCATTCTGCATGCCACTGTATGGTGCCTCCACAATGGCACGGTACCGTAATACGGCATCTGCTAAAACACACTTTTTCCCCCCACAGATCCTGTTAGATAGTTAGAGTATCGGCCCTAAGATTTGCGCAAATTGATTGTGTAATATGGCGGTATACATGAGGCCTTAAAGGGGTTGTCTCAGGAGGACAACTCCTGTATATATGTCCTATCAGGGAATATGGACGTTATAGAGGGGGGTCCTCCGCTTTGAGTCAGAATGAGTAGCCAGCTCTGTAAGAGTGACTCCGACTCTGGCGGACCTGGCCACATGTGGAATATGCAGGGGGAATGAATTACCACATCTAGCCTCAACCAGTGATAACAGCTGATCGCTCGGGGTTAGAGAAGACTGACCGTGACGATCAACTAATCGTCAGACCAGCTTCTACCAAAAAGGGCTCGGCTTTTTGAGCCACAAGAAAACGCAAAAGTGAGCAACAGTATTATAATACACTGACACAATCACTTTGGGTGACCCCCGTGCAGTGATATCATCACAAATACAGTCAGAATTAATCAGATTCCTCGCAAAATTGAAGAAATTGTGGACTAAAAACATACAATGCTAAGTATTTTCTTCAATTGATAACACATAATTGATCACATAATCCCAACAGAAAAAATGATCTGCTGTTCTGGATATTTTGGCCGGGAGTCAATCATTATTTAACATTTATGTTATTGTTGTTACATTTGTGGCCAATATCAGACATAATAAAATATAGGCATCTTATGAAACCGTCAGATGAATGGTGGTCCATCTGCCGGCTGGTTTCCATCTATCTTATCTTGCAGCAAGCTTGTGTACTCTGTATCTGGCTGCAAACTACTCCCATCCTCCACATTCCAATAGTCTAGGAGTATTTATCCCGGTGTCTCTGTCTTTAAACCATCAATACATAACCAGTCCGACAGGTTTATCATGACAGGACAAAAAAGTGACCCAGTACAAGGTCAAAGACGGAAACCTAATCTCTTTGAAATACTCAGATCAGCTGCAGAAAGGTAAAAAATGTATTTAGCAATTTTAAAATATTTTCCCTGTGTAGAACAGCATCGCCGAATACAGCAGTGTCCTTCACACGAGTGACCTTGACTACATCTCTGCAATATTCTGTCACATCCTGCTTAATTCATTTAACCGGCTCAATATTTCATTACTCAGGTGCTTGCTGCAGTTAGACCGGTGACGTGCTCGGTCGCTTCCGCAGATCTGCACAGGACGTGTCATATTCAGTCTGCCCAGACTATACTGCAATTATTATTTGTGTATCTAACTTACCTGGATACCTGAGAACAAAGAAGATGTTTCTTGTCACCGGTCTCCTAGCAACACCACCGCATCCACAGTCCCAAGGACCAATTTGGGAATGTTCCATCTAAACTCTGTAGCAAATCCCATATCTGCTGAAGGGTCACATAGCTGAGAGCGGCGTCTGTGGCAGCTGCAGGCCTGATAGCAGAACCCCCTCCTCTTCTTCTCCCTCCCTCCTCCTGATTCTGCCTGTCTCTCCCAGTCCCAGAAAGCTCATTTAGCACCCATGGTAAATGTAGATCATCTGCTTCGTACCATAGCTGGTCGGGGTTATTGTATGCACATGTGATGAGTACCGAAGAACAGATTTAGACAAAAAGAGACCCATGAGACGCACACAGATGGACTGGGTAGTGACTGGTCACATTATTTTCCACACTGTATAATTTAATATAGAATCAGATTGTCACTTCATCAAGTCACAGCATTGACTATACGGATGACTCCATAGGATTACTGTATGTATGTGACTCATGGCTGCAAACATTATCAACACAACCTGCAGGAACACTTTATTACTGAACAGTTGACATCTATCATACGAGAACCACAGGGCAATATATTCCCCATCCTGAAGCAATTCACACAACAAAAATAATATTTTGTGTATTGTAAAAAAAAAATCCTGTGCAATGAAGAGACCTTTAAAAGGGTTACCTGTCCCCAAAACAACCGTAACTTTTAGACCGCCTATACGATGCCTTAAAGGGGTTGTTTTACAAAGACAACTACTTTTAAAAATAAAGCTGATTGTTGTGGGTCTAGCTTCTCTATCCGCGTCTAGGCGAAATGCAGCATGACATGGTAGTCATTCAATTAAATTGCCCTCCATGTAATGCCGGAGCAGGAGGCACTCTTACGGCATGTTCAGACGTGGCAGAATGTTTCCGCTGCAAAAATTTGTGCAAATTCGCAAAGAATCTTCAGCAACATTTTCTTATTTGACAGACTTGCCACAGATTTCAGCTTTTGCATTGCAAAGGCTGAAATCCGCAGAGGAATTCCGTTGCTTTTCCGCAACAGAATGTGCATGCTGCGGAGGGAAAATTCTGCACTGTTATTTTCCGCAACATCTGACCTAAGTTACTGAAAAATATATAGAAACCAATTTAAAAAATGGCTGCTGCAGATTTTCACTGCGGACTGTCCGCAGTGGAATTCAACAGCAATTCCGCCATGTCTGAATGTGCCCTCAGGGCTTGTTCACACGTAACAAAATTTCTGCAGAAAATTTCTGCAGCAATTATGCAGAAAGTAGCAGAGATTCCGCTGCGGAAAAATCGCACCATTTCCTGCGTTTTTTTTACTGCAGAAAATGGTGCGGTTTTTGCTGCATTGATCTCAGTGTTGGGAGATGGTGACCTCTAAATTGAAAAACGCAGCAATTCAGTCCACTTTCCGCAGCAGGGATTAACGTGCTGAAGTCCGAAAAATACGCACCGCAGGTCAATTCCTGGTGGGAAATTTTACGCAGCGTTTGGATGAGGTTTGGTAAATCTCACCCACTTTGCTGCTATTTATTCTGCTGCGTATTTTTCCGTCTGCAATAAAATACGAAATTAAAAAAATACGCAGCAATTCCGCCACGTGTGGTCAAGCCCTTACTGAGCTGCTCTTTATTCTGGCACATACACAGGGTCCCGCTCAGTGGCCCCTCTCTATAACACCCCAAACTCCTAATAGGGCATATGGAGAGGGTTTCTCATCCTCAGACAAGCCCTATAAAGTAGTATAACCTTATTACATTTTTTACCAAATAAAATCTAGACAGTATAGATTGTAAGCTCATCGTATAGATTGTAAGAACGTAATGGCGAGGCTCTTGTAAGCCCAGTTTACTATCATTTCTCTTTACCACACTGTCTTTTGTAATTGTTACAATGTATTACTCCATGGACAAAAGAATTTAGAAAACGACCTTCTGACTTCCATGGGAGCGTGCTGAGAACATGCTCTGTAACGTGTGTAGAGCAGGGTTGCCAACCTCCACTTCAGAAATTCCTGGACAACTGAGCTAAAAATCACGGACAGACCAAAATTTTTACGGACACATTACATAATCAAGAGTAAAGCCCCATGCACACGACCAGAGATTTCGTCCGTAATTACGGATCCATTAATTTCTATGGCCGTAGAAACCTTCCGTGAAAAATAGGACATGTCCTATTTTATTATTTTACGGACTGTGCTCCCATACTTTATAATGGGTGCTCAGTCAGCGAATGCGGATGACTGTCCGCGGCCGGCCGTACCTGTAATTACGGATTGTGATTACGGGCACGGTCATGTGCATGGGGCCTAAGTGGTAATAAAGAGCATAACTAACACCTTTTATAAGTGATCACACGGGTGGGATAGTAAGAAGAAGAGCACGGGCACAACTGAAGTTGTATTCAAAAGCGATTAAAGTAAGGCTTCTTTCACACTAGCGTTACTATACGTTTATCTCTCTTCCGTCAGAGGTAGAGAGGATCGGTACAATAAACGGAAAGCAATGGTTCCATTAGAATTACCATTGAATTTAATGGTATTTTTTTTGCATCAGTTGCTTTCTGTTTGTCTCCGTTAGCTAGGGTTCCGTTTTTTTTAACGGAAACGAAAGTGCAGTCTGCAGAACTTTTGTTTCCGTTCAAAAAAACGGAAACCTAGTGAACAGAGACAAACGGAAAGCAACTGATACAAAAGAATTACCATTAAATTCAATGGTAATTCTAATGGAACCGTTGCTTTCCATTTAATGTATCGATCCTCTCTTCCTCTGACGGAAGAGAGATAAACGTACAGTATAATAATGCTAATGTGAACTTACCCTAATACAATTAAGATATTGTTAATATTTAAAAAAAAAAAAGCTCTGCGCTGGTATTGAACCAGAGACCTTTCACACGTACGCCGATGAGCTCACCACTACACTATAGGAACTACGATACTCAATGCCTGCCAAGCAGTAGTAGTTGAGGGTCAATTCAATAATGGCGGGCACTGTCTTAGTCTCTCCTGCCGGGAACGTCTGTCTGATCCGTAGGGGTGGAAGCTGGTCAGAGACTCAGAGTCAGACTGGCTGCTGCCTGCAGTATGCACTGGGAGTGACTGTGGGACTCACCAGTCACAGCCCCGCTTGTAGCTTTCCCACGCTAATTAAGGTACAACTAGCTGGAAAGTTACAAGCGGGGCTGTGACGGGTGAGTCCGACACTCAATCCACCCCCACACGCCCTCAGGACGTGAGGCCAGGACATGGTGACTCACACGTCACCGGTCCCGGCACCGACCCAATGACGGTCTGTTTGTCTCTGACTGAGGTAACCCCAGTCCGAGACAGTCACAGACCGTCATAGGCTCCTCCTCCGCAGCCGCTCTCCCCTCCTAATTGCCCGCTTCGCTTCCCTTATTTGCATTGCGTCTGCGCATGCAAATTATTGGAGGGAACAGAGGAAATCCCGGACAGTGTTTATTTCTGCCGGACGCTACAGCAGAAAAAAAACACTGGGTTTTTGCAGACTGTCCATAAATTTGCGGACGGTTGGCAACCCTGGTGGTCCCTGTGGAGTGAAAGGGAGGAGAGAGGAGAAGCTGAGCTGTCCATAACCTCTTATCTGCCTCCAGCTTTATAATAGCGGGGCAACCTTACATTATCCTGCCCTCTGGGGTTACTGAGATGACTGACTAAGGCCCCATGCACACGACCGTAGATTTCGTCCATTCCTAAATACTGTCCGTAAATGCTGTCCCTAAATACGGATCCGTAGTCATTTATAGTCATCCGTAAATCATCCGCATATACGGAACGGTGTCCGTAAATACGGTCCATAGTTCATCCATAATGCATCCATATTTATGGATGCAAAAAAGAAGACAGCCACAAATTAAATGCAACATCTGAAAACCTGACGTCGCCTAACAACGCTTCCGTAATTACGTACGGCTACGGGTGCACATCCGTAGCTGTCCGTAATTACGAAAGCGCTCATAGACCATCAGTAAAAATACGGAAAGGTGTCCGTAGCACATAGAAATGAATTGGTCCGTAATTACGGTCCATAATTATGCATGAAATCTACGGTCGTGTGCAAGGGGCCTAAAGCGGATCTGTTACCCTAGGTAAGGTCAAATTTTACAGGGACAGGTCTGTTCTCCTATTCGCAAAACGGCACAAAAATATTGGATATTGTATTCATGAGGGACGCGCTACTCCGCCTCTCCCTGCATCTCTCGGCAGTGATTGAGGGGGTGCTGTGCATGCAGATACACAGCAGCCAGCCGCTGCAGAAGTAACGTAGCGTTACATGCCGGTCGTTCAAATTAGTGGTTGTCCATGTAATTCAAGGAAGCACTGGGCCTGCTATTCTGGCACATTGAGGGGAGTCTCAAGAAGAAGGCCACCTCTATGAAGTCCACATGGCCTGATGGGACAACCCCTTTTACATAATGGATTTCAGGATTTAAAGAGATTATATATATACATATATATAGATGTATGTTACATCATAATTATTCATTTATATTACTGTAGCTAGTAAGGGTTTTATCCTGGGGCAGTGTGGCTTGTTGGGGGCATCAACAAGCCACACAGCATTGGCCAGAGTTTTTAAATACGAGGCTAGGGTAGCAGATGAGGACCTCTTACTGCTCCTGACTTGTCTGTTTTAGTAAACACTTGTATTCTTAATTAAATAATTTTGGAGCATCTTTTTTTAGAACTTTGCCTTGTGCCATTCCTCTGTTATTCCTCCTAGAAATTTATTAATAAATTGACAACTGGGTGTTGTCAACTATTCTCCTTGTCAGTAGGGTGTGTCCCTACATAGCCTGACACTGTTAACATTAATTTGACATTATCAGTCTGTGTAGGGACATACCCCAACTAGTAACACCCAGTTGTCAATTTACTTATACATTTCTAGGATGAATAACAGAGGAACGGTATAATGCAGAGTTCCAAGAAACACGGATTTAGAAATATTTACAAAATAGACATGTCAGAAGTGGTGACAAGTCCTCTTTAAATCTGTGCCCTAGGTGCAGAAAAGTCTATCTACGACTTTGCCTTAAAGGGTTACAACAGGTTAGCCCCTAAGGGGTAACTTGCTGATCGGTGGGTGTCCGACTCGGACTCCCACCGTTTACGAGAACAGGGACCCCGAAGTTGCCTGAACCCCTCGTTTGAACCGAGCTGCGGGTCGCTAATGCGCTCTGCCTCTTCATTCATTCTATATGGTAGCACTGGAAAAAGCCGAACCTGCACATCGGACACCCACCGATCAGCAAGTTACCCCTATTACGGAAAGAGGGTAACCGGAATCCCACTTTAAGTGTAAAATGAAGGTACCCTTACCATACATTTCATATTCCCATAGTCATTGTTTTTTTTTACAATGGATATTTATACTGTAGGTTTAGTGTCTCTGATTTACAAACGGATTCATGATTTGTCTAAAATTCGGATCCACTGGACAAATCGATGTGACATGTTTGTGATTCTGTTTTATCATCTGAGAATTAATAGTTAAAGAGTCGATTTCCTCATTGTTTACCACAGACAGGAATGTCAGCGTCTCGTATTATTCTCCAATACTCATATACTGATCCTATTTACATTTCATACCACAATACATTTCACCATTATCTGTCTATAAATATAAAATAGATACATTTATTATAGTGCCTAATGGTAATATTTGTACTTCCCCCATGATGTAGCAATATTAGGCTATGTTCTTCCCTGTGTTGACTCTTTATATATTCTTGTATATACAATGGGCATTAGGTGCCAGTTACATTCTTACCAGGTCAGATGAGCTGCAGAGGAGGCAGTGGATGAATCTTCAGCTCCTTCTTTGGATGTTTCCTTGTGCTGAGGCTCCTTGAGATGAACAAGCATCAGGGAGAAGATCAAGCCTGAGAATATTTTCTTTCCAAACACAAAGCTCTGTCCTGCAGCCATGTCAGGGGGGATGCAGCTCACATTACACTTCAAGGGGAATTTTTCTTTTCCTTTCCTTAGTTATATGATGAGTTCTTTGTGAGGAGTGTAGTCTCTATAACACACCCATGTGCCTGTATGTGCACTATGAGCTGTATACATTGACCTCAGGGTCCCAGAACACTTCGCTATAGGCAGAATAGCAGAGCTGAGAGCAGGATGTGGTGTTTGCTGAAGGTTCAGCTGGTAAAGGCGTTTAACTTGCAGTAAAATGAAATTATCAAATTAGTATTTTCCTAATAGGGAACAATAGAGGTCTCTAGTGACACCTAGCGATTACATGGGAGAATACAGGCACAAGATCATCCGAAACTATATTCCTTGCTGAGCCGAGCTACCCCAGATTTATAGACATGTATTGAAATTATTAGTTGTTTATTAGGAAATTGTCTGCGAGTAGCATTTCAAAGAGAGATGTTTAGGCCAATTTCACAGCCATATTATCCCTGTATATCAGTGTTAATATTACAGCCACAACAGTGGCGCATATAGAAGAGAGGGGGCCTCATGGCCAAAAAATGTACCTCCAATTATGGTGCCTGGTTTGGCCGCCTAGGACAGAATGGTCTAGTGCCCTCCTGCCCTTTGGCTGGGGCGTAGCTGTAGGAGGTGCAGAGGTAGCAGTCGCACAGGGGCACTGCTGCTGGTGCCTAAGGGGGGCCCAAACGCTGCTCTGCCACATAAGAAGACACCAGTAGTATAAATGGCACATGGTGTTGATGGCGTAACCTATTTTGCATTAAGTCCCAGGAGCTTCAAGTTATGCCTCTGATCCTGGGACCAGTTTCTCATCTGCTTGTTTGCCAACAATGCAGTTCCCCTGGAAAGGGGAATCTTGCACATGTACCCATCCCCCAATGGCAAAGAGGATGGTACCAACCAGGGCTGGACCCCTATGGTATTTAAACCCTTGGTCTCAAAGTGGTTGTCCAGGCAGGGGGCGGTTTTTCATACTGATGACCTATCCACAGGATGATCGGTGGGGGTTCGACACCCAGACCCCACATGGAGGCAGCCGGAAGTTTTGCAGTGGTCGGTGACAGAAGCAAAAGGCTATGGTCACAGTATAGGGGCCGTGCCAAAGTACTGTACTATTGAAGTCAATAGGAGCAGAACTGCAGTAACCCTGCATGACCGCTATATATAGTCATGTGCTTTTGGCAACGACCACTACATAACTTAGGGTGCCCGAGGCAGCTGGAACAGGCTCCCTGTGTCGGACCCCCATGAACATATACTGATGACCTATCCCTTTAAGAACTGGAACCAAACTTAGATCACCAATTAAAACGAACATAATACAGACATTAACGGGAATGTGTCGCTAGAAATTTTTTTTATTTTTTTTCAGTTAAACAATTAGTATTTAAGTGATTACACATTGTTTTAATTTTTTCACAACTCAGGAAATATTATAAATTAGATTCTAATTTATAACATTTCCATGTGCTGGCCACTAGAGGAAGCTGTTCCCAAAATTGCAGCATGGTCAGTGTGGTAAAGCAACCTCATTGATGTATGCTGCAAATTTGGGGTGGACACACTCTCCTCTAGTGTCCTCACACAATCTCACCTCCCTTCTTCTGGCTAGTGCCAGGAGAAGGAAGGGTTTGAATGTCTCCAAACCTCCTACACTGTGCCGCCATTTTCTGAGCGACTGCACAGTGTAGGAGGATTAGATACAGGGCTCAGCAGACAGTATCACACGAACATACACGAACATAATACACACGAACATAATATACATGAACATACACGAACATAAATTAATAAATTACCTGCCGCCACCTCCGCTGGTCTATGCTCCTCTTCCTTGCGCCTTCGCTTCGTTGAACATATGGCCGGAAGCCGCAGCCTGAAGTCGTCATCTTACTGTCCGGCAGCGGCTTCCAGTCCACATGAAAATGGCGCTGGATTTCGCTCTACGAATGAGCTTCGTATTGGTCTGTGTGGGAGCGGCGCATGCACCGTTCCCACACAGACGGCGCACGCAACTGAGAATGGAACAGCTCCCGTTCGCATTCTGTATGGGGTTGTATGTGCCGTATTCCATCTCTGTATGTGTCATTAATCGACACATACAGAGATGAAAAAAAATGGCAGCCCCTATAGAGAAATAAGTCAGAAAACATTAAAAAGTAAAACATGGGAACACAATTAAATGAAATTTTTGAAAATATTATATTAAAAGCAATATGATTAAAAAAAATAATTAATGACACGTTTCCTTTAAAAGAGGTTTTCCAACAAACCACCCAAACTCCTGTCACAAAATAATAAGCCTACAAGCAACATCCTAGCACTTTATTAATTTCCAATATCTTACTTAAAGGCTATGTAAACGTTTAAAAAATATTTTATATATATATATATATATATATATATATATATATATATATATATATATATATATAGATATATATATATATATACATATATATATATATATATGTGTGTGTGTGTGTGTGTGTGTATCAGTGTGATTTGTGCAACATTGCAATTACATTTTATTAAAAATTATTTTTACTTTTTGAGATACAGCTGCTTCGTATTCTGCATACAGAGCAGCTGTATCTTGCGCTGAAGGGTTCAGTGTCAGCGGGTCCTGCGTGTCTCTGACACCTGTTATCTATCCCATCTAGATGTGATCGATAACTGCTCGATCCTGCGTGACCTGCTGTCACTGAACCCGTCAGTGCCTCTGACCTGACGGATACAGGTTACAGCGCACAGCAAAGCAGCTGTATCTGAAAAAGTAAAAATAATTTGTAAGAAAATGTAATTACAAAGTTGCACCAATCATACTGATACACATATTATCATTTTCAAAGGTCTACATAGCCTTTAATCATAAAGTCCTGACCACAGTAATGCCTTTAATTTCTAGTCCACATCCGTGAAAAATGAGCATGTTTAATATTTTTACCCACATGACCGCAGCAGCTCTGCACAGCACAGTGGCTCTCATAATCTATCTTTTTTAGTGGAGCCTTTGCGACTCTCCCTTTCCCTACCGACATCGATCAGAGCAACCAAGTTGTCTACTTGTATTGTGCTAAAATATGTTGCACAGTGGCGGATTATCATATGGGCGATTCGGGCGGCCGCCCGGGGCCCGAGGCTCGCAGGGGGCCCATGGCAGCCCGAACCGCACATCGACATGTAACCCTATTCAGCGCGCTAGCGCTGCTAACTTCCGAAGATGGGGAGGAGCAGGGAATTGGCCGGGATCCAGGGGTAGGAAACGCCTCCCTGACAGTGCGGGCGCCGCCATTGAGTAACAGAACAGCGACGGACGGCTGTTCTGTTACTCCAAAGCTGCAAGAGAAGAGCCGGGCGGGCGGTCACCGGCGCTTAGGTTAGTTGACTTAACCCTGCCCAACTGGTTCCCGACCGCTGGCTGTATTTTTACGGCCAGCGGTCAGGGTCCTTAAAACCCGAGCCATAGACTTTCTACGGCTCGGGTTTTAACTTGCTGCCCGCGCGATCGGGCAGCTGAATGTCGGGTCTCCGGCTGTCAGTGACTGCCGGGGACCCTGAGGAGAAGATAGAAGCAGCTTTAGCTGCTTCTGTCTTCTCTGATATCTTTTTACACAGCGCTCAATGCGCGCTGTGTACAGGAATAGAGACAGTAGCGGCGGCGCTGTCTCTATTCCTCCCGGTGATCATGTGACTGGTCACATGATCGCCGGGATGCCGTTAGTGGCAGACTGTTGCTGGGTCTTACTAGACCCAGCACAGCCCTATTAGTGACAATCGTCACTATGAGAGGGCTGATTTCCCCTGTAACTGGGGCTGCTGTGCAGCTCCAGTTACAGTGGAAAAACATGGTGTAAAAGAAAGAAAAAAAATATATAACGTTCCCCAAAGGTCTTTTTTGACCTTTGGGGGACAGACCATAGTAATAAAAAAATAATAAAGTAAAGTGCAAAAAAAAATGTAAATAATAAATACACATAAAATACCCACCCCAAAAAAAAACGTTCCCCCCGCCAATCATTGTTGTAACGCTAGCGCTGACCCAATTACCCTAATATAGACATGTAATATATAAAAATTTACGGTAGACAATGGCGATCACAAATAAAAGGTCTATTTTAGGGTAAAACTATGTTATTACCCCAAAAAATAGCTGAAACGTAAAAAAGCTTATTTTTTTACTATTATATTCAAACTTTATGAATAAAAATTCTAAAATAGCAAAAAAGGTGTGCATAAAAACGATAAAAAACGAAGCCTGCATTGTCTACGGAAAAAACGTCACAAAAATCACGTTGGTTTTATTTTTTTTTAATAAAAATGTGTGTTTGGTGCAACTTTGTAATTACGTTTTATTAAAAAATATTTTTGCTTTTTGAGATACAGCTGCTTTGTATCCTGTATCCGTCAGGTCAGCAGGACTGACGGGATCAGTGAAACGGGCCCTGCGCTAAATTATAATCTTAGATGTGATAGATTTGAGGTGGATCCTGCGTGTCACTGATCCTGTCAGTCCTGCTGACCTGACGGATACAGGATACAAAGCAGCCGTATCTCAAAAAGTAAAAATATTTTTAAATAAAATCAATCACACTGATACACACACATACTATATATATATATATATATATATATATATATATATATATAAAGTTTTTAAATGTGTACATAACCTTGTGGCACTATATACAAGGGGGAGCGCTGTGAGGTACTATATACAAGGGGGAGCACTGTGTGCCACTATATACAAGGGGGAGCGCTGTGTGGCACTATATACAAGAGTGAGCGCTGTGAGGTACTATATACAAGGGGGAGTGCTGTGTGCCACTATATACAAGGGGGAGCGCTGTGTGCCACTATATACAAGGGGGAGCGCTGTGTGGCACTATATACAAGGGGGAGCGCTGTGTGGCACTATATACAAGGGGGAGTGCTGTGTGGCACTATATACAAGGGGGGCTGTGTAGTGCTATCCACAGTGGTATGTGTGTGGCGCTCTTTATAAGGGGGGCTTTTTGGTGCTATTTACAAGAGGGGGAGGGCTGTGTGGCGCTCTCTACAGGGGGGCTGTATGGCACTATCTATAGGGGGCTGTGTGTAACGCTCTCTACGGGGGGGGGGGTGATATATAGAGGGGGCTGTGTATGGCGATATCTATGGGGGTGTGTAATATCTACAGGGGCTGTGTGTGGCACTATGTACAGGGGGCTGTGTGTGGCACTATGTACAGGGGGCTGTGTGTATGTGGTGTTTTACAGTGTGTGTGGTATTATTATATTCAGGCGCGCAGTGTTTGGTGCTATTATATTTAGGGGTACAGTATGTGGCACCATAATAACTTTATTTTCGTTTATAGGTGTGGAAATGTTGGAAAAGTGAGGAGACGTCTGAATGGCAAATTCTGCAGAAATGAGTCATGGCCGGGAGAAATCGTCATGTGCTCTGGACCGGATGGAGAAGAAAAGAGGAAAAAAACTACTAGAATCTGAGACGTCGTCACATGTGAGTCACTAGATTTATAGAGAATCTGTCACCTCTCCTGACATGTTTATTATAGGAATCCTTGTATTTCACAAAAAGTCTTTCTGCAGTCCAGGACTGATAGACAATTCCCCTTGTCAGGAGGACGTGTCCCTGCACAGTGTGATCCTGTCATTATGTAGGGACACCGCGCTGTGACAAGGGAAATCGTAACACTGTTAATGCTTTCCCAAAAAGGTAGTGTTAAAAATAGTTACGACGCGGCAGGGCGGCGGTGAGGAAGGGGGGCCCAAGTTTGGATAACAGCCCAGGGCCCATGGTCTACTTAATCCGCCACTGATGTTGCAGCCAGATTTTTGTGACATAGAGGTTCTTCTGTGCAGAAGCAAAGTTGTTAGGCGCCATTCTTGGGAGAATAAAAAGGTTTAATTTGCGTGTACTCGGCCACTTTACCGACAGACCACATCAGGACGTATCCTAGGACAACTTGAAATAAACAGACTAGAAAATGCGGTGTAGGTAGGGCAATATCAGGGGAATATCTTTACATAGGCTCATAATTTTTAACAACATTAATTTGCAAAAGTAATCATGCGCCAACCAATGTTCCCACTAAGTCTTGGCAGCTCCTGAGCGGAGCAGTTAGGGAGAAGGGCGAGTCTCCATCAATGGTGGGTGATCTGATGACCAAAAATAATACCCCCAGTAAACCCTAATATAGCAACTAAATAAGAGAATAAGAAAACTTATTTTAAATTAGTTTTAATTACTTTTTTAAAAACTATAATATTACAAATCCACCAGTAAAATAGACCGTTCTCAACACCAATTATGGCATCAATGAAAGAATCCCTCATTACACCACTGTCCATATAGATAGCGTCACACAGAACCCCTGTAGATAGCGTCACACCCGCTACCTGTAGATACTGCCACACACAGCCCCTTGTAGATAGCATCACACACAGACCCTCTGTAGATAGCGCCACACAGACCACCTGTATAGTGCCGCACACCTCCCCTGTAGAGTGGAAAACAGCACCCCTGTAGATAGTGCCACACAGCCCCCTGTAGATAGTGCCCCACAACCCCTGTAGATAGCGCCATGCAGCCCCCTGTAGATAGTGCCCTACACCCCCCTGTAGATAGCATCACACGCAGACCCCCTGTAGATGGAGCCACACATACCACCTGTGGATAGTGCCCTACACCACCCCTGTAGATAGTTCCAAACAGCCCCCTGTAAATAGTGGCACACACCCCATGTAGACATTGCCATGTAGCCCCCTTTAGATAATGCCCCTCCCCTTGTATACACTGCCACACAGCAATCCCCCTCCCCTTGTATATACTGCCACACAGCAATCCCCCTCCTTGTATATACTGCTATACAGCAATCCCCCCTCCCCTTGTATATACTGCCACACAGCAATCCCCCCTCCCAATCCTCCCTCTCCTTGTATATACTGCCACACAGCAATCCCCCCTCCCATTGTATTTACTGCCACGCAGCAATTCCCCCTCCCCTTGTATATACTGCCACACAGCAATCCCCCTCCCCTTGTATAGACTGCCACACAGCAATTCCCCCTCCCCTTGTATATACTGCCACACAGCAATCCCCCATCCCTTGTATATGCTGCCACACAGCAATCCCCCTCCCCTTGTCTATAGTGCTACACAGTATTTCCCTCCACCCCATGTATATTTCCACACAGCCCCCTAAAAACAAGATTGTACTTACCTTGCCCCGCTCCCTCGACAGACGGAGCGCTACACTGCCTCTCGAGCGGTACGCATGCGCAGACCGGCCTGACGATGTGACGTCCTCACGCCGGCCTGCGCAGGGAGCCTATAGTATTCATTTGTATCTGCATCCTGAGGACGCACATACAGGTGAATGTGGCATTTGCTAGCACCGAAGCCCCATCTCGTACTAGTGACGCCACTGCATCCGCCCGCCGCCCGTGACAGTGCGCGGGCTTTAAACTTTAGTGAGCGGGTGGACCGTGGAAGGTGCTCGGCTGCACAGCCACGCAACTTATAGGGAACACTGGCGACAACCTCTGTTTAACTAGCCACATTTGTGTTAATGGGAATGGGAAAACTTAAATGTGCCATGATCTCAGGATACGCCATCAATATCTTTTTTGCAGGAGTCCAACTGAGCTGACCTCTGTCAATTACTAGAATAAAGTGTCTACGGCACTACTAGGAAAGCGTTTCTGCTCCTATGCTATCCTAGCGAATCGTAGTGCAACTGGTCTTAAAGGGAAGGTGTCATGAAAAAAAATAATTGTATATGTTATTATTGCTTATAGTATGTCATTAAAATAATTTTTATTTATTTGTGTTTTTGTGTTGTACTTTTTTCTTTCTTTTACTTCTCTATGCATGCGCCGCTCCCACACAGTCCAAAAGGAAGGTCTTCGACAAAGCGAAATCTGGCGCCATTTTCATGTGGACCGGAAGCCGCGGCCAGACAGTAGGATGACTACTTCCGGTCGTGGCTTCCGTCCATATGTTCAGAAGCAAGGAGTAGGAGCGGAGGCAGCAGCGGCAGCAGGAGCAGGTAAGTTATGTTTGTGTGTATGTTCGTGTTATACTGTGTGATTACCACTGTATCTAATCCTCCTACACTGTGCATTCGCTCAAAAAATGGTGGCACACAGTGTAGGAGGTTTGAACATTCAACCCCCTCCTTTCTCCGGGCACTAACCAGGATAAAGGAGGGGGGATTGTGTGAGGACACTAGAGCGAGTGTGTCTTCTCCAATTTTGCAGCATAAAGCAATAAGGTTGCTTTACCACATGCCAATACTGCAATTTTGGGAATTGCTCCCTCTAGTGACCAGCACATGGAAATGTTATAAATTAGAATCTAATTTATAATATTTCCTGACTTGTGAAAAAATGTAAAAAATTCGAACAATGTCTAATCATTTATATACTAACAGTTTAACTAAAAAAAAAAAATAGATATTTTTCTAGCGACACATTCCCTTTAACACGCTGAACGCTACACAAGATGGATGTTGCCTCGTTTTCTCTAGACCTCATGTATGTGGCAGTGCCACTCCATAGTTTTGCCACACTGGCTTCTTCCGACACACAAGGTGGTGCAAAAGGCAGTGTTATGCCAGGACATTCTAGGATGGAAATAGCCCTTTAACCTGAATAGGGAAAAAGGCATGAAAAAACATGATGCAGTACGGTTCAGTGAAAATTTCCACGAACTGCTTCTATTAAAAAAAAATGTTTTCTGTTGCCTGAAAAAACATCATTTATTTACATAATAGTTTTTGAACATACAAGTACTGAAGGTTTGGGACCTACCAAATCATGTACTGTATGTCTGAGGCATTGAGAAAAATAAAACACAAAATTATTCAAATTGTACCCCATGCCACTCCCCTGCCATCCCCTGCAAAATGGAACCCTCGGATCGGACATAAAAGAAAAATGTCCTCACCGTTCCTGTCCTTACATGTTTGCAGGCATCCCGCCGCCCCACATCTAGGTGTGACACATCGTATCCAAGGTCCTGATGTCGGTTAGCATCAGGATGTTTTATGCGATGCAGCACACAACGACCTGATGTTGCCAAGCATCAGGACCTTGTATGTGTCACGGTGATGTGTCAGCCTGAGTGGATCCGAGACGGGTCCCCTTCCCCTCTGGGAACGTTCGCACCCTCTGCAACCGTGATTGTTACGCTACTGCACAGTTTAAATGGGGCACTGTATAGATTAGAAGAACTAACATAACACACTTCTATATCACTCCCATAACAATACATAAGAATACTTGCTTGCTGCGCTGTTTCCGTAACTCTCATTTACTTCTATGGAAGTTACAGAAATTGCATAGCTCTGCAGGGGTCGGGGGACTCCTGCTTAGGTGATAGGTGCAGGTCCTAGAGGTATATATCAGACAATAATTGTATATCCTGTGAATATACTTTGAGGCTGGGTTCACACAACCTATTTTCAGACGTAAACGAGGCGTATTATGCCTCGTTTTACGTCTGAAAATACGGCTACAATACGTCGGCAAACATCTGCCCATTCATTTGAATGGGTTTGCCGACGTACTGTGCCGACGACCTGTCATTTACGCGTCGTTTGACAGCTGTCAAACGACGACGCGTAAAAATACAGCCTCGTCAAAAGAAGTGCAGGACACTTCTTTGCAACGTAATTTGAGCCGTTCTTCATTGAAGTCAATGAAGAGCAGCTCAAGATTACGGGCGTCAAAGACGCCTCGCATAATGCGAGGAGGAGCTTTTATGTCTGAAACGAGGCAGCTCTTTTCTCCTGAAAACAGTCTGTCATTTCAGACGTAAAAGACAGTTCTCGTGTGCACATACCATAAATGTCTGTCATGATGCAACTGCTTTAACAGGTTCCCGACCGCTGGCCGTAAATATACGGCCAGCGGTCAGGGTCTCTAAAGTCCGGCGTATAGTATATATACGGCCGCACTTCAGAGACTGTGCACGCGCGATCGCGTGCACACAGCTCTATGCCCTGGCTGTTGCTAACAGCCATGGGCACTGGGCAGAATGTCAGGGGTCAATCTTTTGGCCCCTGAACATGTGATCGCTGTGACAACCAATCACAGCGATCACATGCATTTCTGCATAGAAAACAGTGTGCACGCGATCGCGTGCACACAGCCCTGTGCCCTCGCTGTTACCAACAGCTCTGGGCACTGGGCAGAGTATCAGGGACCAATCTGATGGTCCCTGATCATGTGGTCGCTGTGAAAACCTATCACAGCGACCACATTTGTTTTATTTTGACTTTTCTGGCAGTAAATCTCCTGCCTCTTTTCTTCTCCTCAAACATTGTTTCAGTTTGAGGAGAAGAAGAGACTCGGGAGAATTGCTGCCAGAAGATTACAGTGAAAAAAAATACAGTTACACTAAAACATTCTCTGTATAGATAGATTTCTATCTATCTATACAATCTATCTATCCATCTATCTTTTTTTCTATCTATCTACCTTTCTTTCTTTTATTCTATTAGAATAGGCAGGTAGGGAGTATATAATTATATATATATCCACATATATATAATATATATAGCAATAGCGGTTTATTTTTTTGTTAGCGGTAGTGTAGATATATATAGCAGTTAGTTTGTGTGTTTTATAAAAAAAAAAAAAAAATTTGTTTAGTTAGTGTTAGTGTTAGTTACGTTATGGCGAGGAAGTTGTTTAGCGCCGAGGAGGCATACGCCATGCTGTGGTCTGAGTCGGAGACCGCATCAGAGATGGCGTCCGAGATGGAACCTGTTTTGGGCAGTGACGATGACAGCGTCACTTCAGGTTCATCTTCAGGGGACGTTGTCCCTGATGCAGTTGAAACTGCAGAACTTGAAAGCGCAGGGCCAAGTAGCGCTGTAGCACGGGACAGCCTGGTCCCTCCAGTCCAGGCTCTTGTATGGGCACCTGCCCCATCTTTTGGGCCTAGAATCCACGGATTTACGGCCACTCCTGGCATAACCGTGGACAATACAAATTTTGTCCAAATGGATTACTTCCATTTATTTATAACGGACGACATCCTAAATCAGATTGTCCACGAAACAAATTTATATGCCACGCAATATATAAGGCAGAAACCTTCATCCACCCATGCCAGAGATTGGACGCCCACCAATTTGCAGGAATTAAAAAATTTTTTGGGGCTCACCCTAAATATGGGTATTGTCAAAAAGCCCTCCATTAGGTCTTACTGGTCAACAAGACCCGCCCAAGCCACCCCAGTATATTCTGCAGTAATGCCCAGGTCTCGTTATGAGACAATAATGAGGTTCCTCCACTTCAATGACAACGCACAGGCCCCCCCAAGTACCGATGCAAACCGGGATCGGTTGTTCAAAATAAGACCGCTAATAAATTCCCTGAATAATTTATTTCTGCAACTCTACACCCCTGAGCAGAATGTAAGTGTGGACGAATCCCTCCTCAACTTTCATGGCAGACTTAGCTTTCGCCAATATCTACCTTCAAAAAGGGCAAGATATGGCGTTAAGCTCTACAAATTGTGTGAAAGCGGGTCAGGATATACCACCGCCTTCAGGATTTATGAAGGGCGGGACCGCACAATAAATGTTCCTGGATGCCCCCCTGATCTTTCCACCAGCAGTAAGATTGTGTGGGAGATAATGCAGCCTCTGCTTCACAAGGGGTACCACCTGTACTGTGATAATTTTTATTCCAGTGTGCCCCTGTTTAGGCATTTGCATGCTGCAAGGACTGGGGCATGTGGTACCAAGCGCAAAAACAGAATTGGTTTTCCACAGCAATTAGTGGGGAAGCGCATGGTAAAGGGGGACTCCTGTGCTTATGCATCTGAAGAATTGCTGGCGGTCAAGTTCAGGGATCGCAAAGATGTGTATGTGCTAAGCACGATTCATACCGCAGGAACAGTGGCAGTGAGGGAAAGAGGGGCAACATCGGACAAGCACAAACCAGTGAGCGTGTCCGAATATAACAAGTACATGGGGGGGGGTGGATTTAAGCGACCAGGTTTTACAGCCCTATTTAGTAAAACGCAAAACTAAAACCTGGTACAAAAAAGTGGCCATTTATCTGTTACAGGTGGCCATCCACAACTCATTTGTGCTCTATAAAAAAAACAGAGGCAGAGACACATACCTGGATTTCCAGGAGAAAATTATTGAAGGCCTCATTTTTGATGTTCAGGACACCCGAGAATGCCCCCAGTCTGAGGATGTCACGCGACTGACTGAAAGACACTTCATCAGTCGGATTCCCCCAACAGCAACCAGAAGCAACCCCCAGAAAAAGTGCCGCGTCTGCAGAAAAGACGGGCACCGCAAAGATTCCCGATATTTCTGTCCCTCATGTCCCTCGCAACCAGGCCTGTGCATTGAGCCATGTTTTAAAAAATACCACACTGTTCTGAATTATTAGATTTTAGTTAATTTGTTGAAAATATATTTGCCCTACATTACGTTTTTATTTTTCCCCTGATTTTACTCCAAGGGTGAGGGAGGGAATGGGTGGGGGGTGGATGTCATGTTTGATGTTTTCTAAAGTTCATCTGCTGGAGAGCTCCATTTGCATTAACCTGAAATTTCTTATTTTAGAAAACCCCAAAAAATAAATTCCCATTATACCCCTAGATGAATATTTTGGGATTTCTGCTTCAAGAGCAGATATTTTGGAAGTGTTATAGAAACTCTGTTGAGTTTTGTAAAACCAGCTTTGAAAAAAAGCGATTTGTGAAATAATCTTCTTCTATCCTCCGCCCTCCTACATCTCTATGTGATAAATAAGGCCACATATTTGGTATCCCCGTGCACGGGAGAAGTGGCAGAATGTGAACGGAGATTAATTTTGACCGTGGTCTATACCGTGTGTGAAAAATGCTGGTATAAACTGACGCATTTGCTAAAAAATTGCTGATTTTATTTTGTTCCATCTTATTCAAGAAACTTTCAGAAGAAAACTGGACTTGCTAAAAATATGATAAACCCCTTGAAGGAAACCTTGTGGGGTCTACTTGTGTGAATGAAGTCATTTATGGGGTGTTTCTAATGTTTCAGCAGCATTAGGCTCCCCAGAAAACAGTATGCGGCTCTAAAATCAAATGCAAAATTCCTGGACCGAAAAGGCCAAAAAGCCTCCTTTTATGCCAAGCCCTGGCACATGCCCGCACAGTGAATAAGGCACACATATTTGGTATCCCCATGCACGGGAGAAGTGGAAGAACGTGAAAGGAGATGAATTTTGTCCGTGGTCTATACCGTGTGTGAAAAATACTAGCCTAAACTGACGCATTTGCTAAAAAAGTGCTGATTTTATTTTGTTCCATCTTATTCAAGAAACTTTCAGAAGAAAACTGGACTTGCTAAAAATATGATAAACCCCTTGAAGGAAACCTTGTGGGGTCTACTTGTGTGAATGAAGTCATTTATGGGGTGTTTCTAATGTTTCAGCAGCATTAGGCCCCCCAGAAAACAGTATACGGCTCTAAAATCAAATGCAAAATTCCTGGACCGAAAAGGCCAAAAAGCCTCCTTTTATGCCAAGCCCTGGCACATGCCCGCACAGTGAATAAGGCACACATATTTGGTATCCCCATGCACGGGAGAAGTGGAAGAATGTGAAAGGAGATTAATTTTGGCCGTGGTTCATACCGTGTGTGAAAAATGCTAGCATAAACCGACGCAATTGTTAAATTCTTGCATTTTTTTCCAATTTTGCCCACTTTAGTGAAAAAAAAAAAAATGATATATACTGACAAATGCCACTAAAACAAAGCCCTATCTGTCCTTTAAAAAGAGTGTAAAATTCAAAGATGAACTTTATTCACCTGCTGAGTTATAGTCATGTAAAGAAGCGCATAGCAAAATTGTGAAATTTGCTCTGGTCATTTAGCTGTAAAACAGCCTAGTCCTTAACCGGTTAAGGCTAAATTCACATACTTTGTAAAATATACGCTGTTGAAGCAGCCTGAAAAAAAACCACACCAAATTCCAATACTAAATTTGCACCGAAAATCGACAACACACATTAAATCTACAGCAGATTACACTGTTTGGACACTTTCACACTTGCATATTTTGATTTGTACATATATTGCATCAGTATTTGGATACCAAAACCGGGAGGGTAACCTACAAAGAGAAAATATATAATGGAAAGATTTGCACCTCTTACTTGTTTTGGACCCGCTTCTACAAATACTGAAGCAAAATACTGCCATGTGAAAGAGACCTTATTGAATGGGTCTTTTTTTACAAACTCACATTCTACTATTATTTCCTACAGATTCCACAACGGTATTTTTGCAGCAAATATGCAATATGTGCCCAACCTAATATGATCAACATTGCAAATTTTCTCACATTTGATGACCTAGTATAGAATCTTGAGTATTTCTTCATTTTTACTATCTCTGTACATACATTTATTACTTTATTTTTTCTCATTTGCAGTATTCCAAGTCTCAAATACAGCCCGGGGCTAAACGATTAATTGCGGTCCAGCCACAGAACAACCCACCATTGCTTTGCTTCGCTCAGTTATTTGCAATTGTGTTTGGTATTAACCTATTTTTTACTTCTTTATAGTTTTTGCCGACAACTTGTATTGGTTCCTGTAGATTCTGAACACAACTGTGTAAAAAATCAACTAAATTAAATGTTTTTGAAATAAATATTAGTTTTCAAACACCAGGTGGCGCAGTGAAGGGTGAAATTCAGCTGTTTTGACACTAGATGGAGCCCTGCTTACTACAATGTGTTTCCTTCATCATATAAGTACTGACAGTCCCTGTGTGTTAAAGTTTAATGACAGATAATAATTACAAAATAATTATGAAAATGTGCAGGATAAATTATATTAGGTAAAACGTGCAAAGCTTTTAAATAGATACAGTAGAGGCATTTTTGTTGATTTTTCACAACTGTTTTCCTTCTTTCATCAGATAACATCTTGTTGGTGTCATCATCATTATCATCATTATCATCATCATCATCATCATCATCATCACCTTGACTGAATAGAACAATTATATTGAATAAATATGCTATGACTTCTGGTCAATTTAAATGGGGTTTCCGACAGTTTAAAAAATAACATATATTCTCACCTTTCAAATCTCCCGCTGATCCAGCGCTGTCGGTTCCATAGACTCCATCGATCATTGTTAGTCCGCAGTGACGTGTCATATTTCACACGTTACCATTATAACCAATCAATGTCCGTGCAGTGATGTCAGTGGTGAAGTGTCGATTTTTTAACAACGTTTTTAAGTTATTTCAAACTATTGCTAATGTAAATATTAGTTGGACTTGCTTTATTTATTATCATATATTAGCTGTATGCAGGTTGACCCATTGGTCCATGTAAGACATAGATTGGCCATGTCCATAGTTACTGCTCCAGGTGTCAATGGCGGCGAGACAAGAAAATCTAGGGACTATCCCGTCTTCCCTGCAACGAGACTGTAGCGCAGTGCCTCTCAAACTATGAGGTGCTCCTCTCCCCCCTGTGTACAGCGAACAGTAAAACTGCCTCGCGGGAAAAAGAAGCGACATGCCCTATCTTCGGGCGCTTCCGCCTCTGACCTCCCATTGACTTCAATGGGAGGCAGGAGAAAGCGTATTTCTCGCTGTTTTATGCCCGCGGCGTTCAATGGCCGCGGGCGAAAAACGGCGCGATAATCGCCGCGAAAATCGGCGTGCAGGTAGAGGATTATCTGCCTCAAAGTTCCAAACGGAATTTTGAGGCAGATATTCCTCCCCCAAAATACTCCGTGTGAACATAGCCTTATGGTGCCCAACAGCAACGTGGCAGCACCTGTACTGGCAGGAAAAGTTACTGCAGCATCAACATGATGTG
Organism: Rhinoderma darwinii; assembly: GCF_050947455.1. Classification (NCBI taxonomy): domain Eukaryota; kingdom Metazoa; phylum Chordata; class Amphibia; order Anura; family Rhinodermatidae; genus Rhinoderma; species Rhinoderma darwinii. Next base: position 34,840,105 of record NC_134689.1, read on the forward strand.
ACACTGACAATGAAGTGTCTCTTTTAACCTGCGAAAAGAAAGAGGATTGACAAACGTCCATCAAGGGACCCCCGTTTTCCAGAGGGTCCCAGAGATGAGTAGTGTGTATGCTGCCCATAAAAATAGTGACTGCCAAGAGCATAACTATTGAATGCTGAGCCCATAGGACATTTTCAAGAAACCTCTGTCCTTTGAAATGTTGGGCCCTTTTATATTTTAACACAAGCATTCCCTCCTCAGTGTAGGTCCCTAGGTAAATACCTACTTAAAGAGGACCTATCACTAAGAACAGCATATGTGTTTAACTTGAAAAATAATTAGTCCCCTAAAAATAAATATTTTTCTAAATACATGTCATTTAAAAAAATAAAATAAACCTTTGTAAAAGTCCTGCGTCTTATATGCTAATAACCCAACTCCCCGCAGAAATCAGGTCTAAACTTCCTGGTTAGAAGATTCCCAGCATGCTCAGCTGCTTCCCACAACCCACTACGGCAGCATATTGAATCAGAATGCGAAATCTCGCTGGTTATCGTGAGTGTCCCTTTAAATCTGACAGAACCTCCATGCAGGGACATCAGCGCTTTCCTGCCGTTATCTCCATGGTAACTGCCTTAAACAAACTGATTTGAAATTTTTCAGTTGATCAGTTGAGAAGAAGATCTGAGAGTATGAAGAGTCCAGCCGACGATAGTGATATTATATATGTATATCACACCTGTATCATGGCAGGTAGGAGCTCATCATACATCATTTCTTATATAGTCTCCTGGATTTATGTCAGTTCTACATATATTTATAACATGGAAGATTATAGAGGGAGCGTGTAACGGTATGGCAGCTGGCCATCAGGATACAAGTAAAGTCAATAGTTCGAATAGGTGTACCTGTGGTAACTTCAGACAGCAGGAAGATAGGCTCGGATGGGACCTTGGCAGCAGGCAGACACCAGGCCTGGTGTAACAAGGCAGATGTAGTACTCAGCACAACACGACTACAAATCTAGTTATTGCACATGCGCCGCTACCACTTGTACCTACACAATGTTTACACCAGTGTTCCACTTTTTAAATGTTTGATCGTAAAACAAAACGTAGCCTTTGGAACAGTACGGAAAAATCAGAGAGGTCTCCCAAAGGCCCTCCTAGGCCAAAGGCTACAATTTGGCGAAAGCAGGGCAATGTGCAGTGACGGGGTGCTCTTCTTAAAGTATAGGGACTAGAAAGATGTCCATATGCTCAGCACAATACACAATGAGATAAGCACTCTCGTCCCTGTGCGAGGCAGATCTGCTGAGACCCCAAAGCCTGTTTGTATACAGGCGTATAATAAATACATGGGAGGGGTCGATCTTTCCAACCAAATGATTAAGCCCAATAATGCTATGAGGAAATCCAGGACCAGGTATAAAAAGTTAGTTATTCATCTAGTCCAGGTAGCGATGTATAACTCGTACATTTTGTACAGATCTGCCGGCCACTAGAGTAGATACCTGGAATACCAGGAAAATGTAATTAAAAAATACATTTTTGAAAGCAGTGGGGAAGAAGAACCTTCAGTGTCAGTCAGTGAAGCCTCAAGAATAGTTCGAGGGCAAAATTTTCCAGCAGAGGTGCCCCCCACACAAAAAAAGTTACTGGCGCAAAAAGATGTCCCGTTTGCCACAAACGAGGAATCCGTAAAGATTCTCGTTATCAATGCGACACATGCCCCTCCAAACCCGGCCTTTGTATTAAAGATTGCTTTAAAACCTTCCACTCCGCTTTAGATTATTAATTTTGTTCATTTATTCAATTTTTCACATTTATTCACTACCACTTTTGCCGCTTTTAATTTTATTAATTTAGTTTTATACCACTTGCTTTATTGCCCCATTACAAACTTGAACACAAAATAACTAAACAAAACTAAAAATTCTCATTATACCCCTAGATGAAGAAAACATATGGAATATTTCTGTACTACAGAAAAAAGCGGAACAGACATTTGTTTCTCGATTGTTTCCTACTGCAAAAAAATGAAACTGACATCTATGAAAAAAATAACAATTGTTACTCTCTACAACCTCATCCATGTCTGCCAACCCCTTGTGCTTTAAAGATTCTTATTACACCCCTAGATGAATACCTTCAGAAGTGAATAATTACCATATCCTTTGATAAACTGAGTTTTTATATTTTTGCCTGTGTTTTTATGACCATGTTCTGCCATATTCAGCTGTTATATTTATCATTATTTCATAACTGGCGATATGGGCATTGTGCTTTTTTTTTTTTTGAGGATTTCAAGTTGTTCATGATCAACACAGTATGGGCTCTAGATAGTTTTATTCTGGTTTTTCACTGACCTCTTAAAACCAACAAAACTTGTAGTAAAGCTGACAATATTTTGGGGATTGGTGGTCCTTTACTATCCATATATATATATATATATATATATATATATATATATATATATATATATATATATATATATATATAGTGAAGGAAATAAGTATTTGATCCCTTGCTGATTTTGTAAGTTTGCCCACTGTCAAAGTCATGAACAGTCTAGAATTTTTAGGCTAGGTTAATTTTACCAGTGAGAGATAGATTATATTAAAAAAAAAGCAGAAAATCACATAGTCAAAATTATATATATTTATTTGCATTGTGCACAGAGAAATAAGTATTTGATTCCCTACCAACCATCAAGAGTTCAGCCTCCTCCAGACCAGTTACACGCTCCAAATCAACTTGATGCCTGCATTAAAGACAGCTGTCTTACATGGTCACCTGTATAAAAGACTCCTGTCCACAGACTCAATTAATCAGTCTGACTCTAACCTCTACAACATGGGCAAGACCAAAGAGCTTTCTAAGGATGTCAGGGACAAGATCATAAACCTGCACAAGGCTGGAATGGGCTACAAAACCATAAGTAAGACGCTGGGTGAGAAGGAGACAACTGTTGGTGCAATAGTAAGAAAATGGAAGACATACAAAATGACTGTCAATCGACATCGATCTGGGGCTTCATGTAAAATCTCACCTCGTGGGGTATTCTTGATCCTGAGGAAGGTGAGAGCTCAGCCGAAAACTACATGGGGGGAACTTGTTAATGATCTCAAGGCAGCTGGGACCACAGTCACCAAGAAAACCATTGGTAACACATTACGCCGTAACGGATTAAAATCCTGCAGTGCCTGCAAGGTCCCCCTGCTCAAGAAGGCACATGTACAGGCCCGTCTGAAGTTTGCAAATGAACATCTGGATGATTCTGAGAGTGATTGGGAGAAGGTGCTGTGGTCAGATGAGACTAAAATTGAGCTCTTTGGCATTAACTCAACTCGCCGTGTTTGGAGGAAGAGAAATGCTGCCTATGACCCAAAGAACACCGTCCCCACTGTCAAGCATGGAGGTGGAAACATTATGTTTTGGGGGTGTTTCTCTGCTAAGGGCACAGGACTACTTCACCGCATCAATGGGAGAATGGATGGAGCCATGTACCGTCAAATCCTGAGTGACAACCTCCTTCCCTCCACCAGGACATCAAAAATAGCTTGTGGCTGGGTCTTCCAGCACGACAATGACCCAAAACATACAGCCAAGGCAACAAAGGAGTGGATCAAAAAGAAGCACATTAAGGTCATCGAGTGGCCTAGCCAGTCGCCAGACCTTAATCCCATCGAAAACTTATGGAGGGAGCTGAAGATCCGAGTTGCCAAGCTACAGCCTCGAAATCTTAATGATTTACAGATGATCTGCACAGAGGAGTGGGCCAAAATTCCATCTAACATGTGTGCAAACCTCATCATCAACTACAAAAAACGTCTGACTGCTGAGCTTGCCAACAAGGGTTTTGCCACCAAGTATTAAGTTTTGTTTGACAAAGGGATCAAATACTTATTTCTCTGTGCACAATGCAAATAAATATATATAATTTTGACTATGTGATTTTCTTTTTTTTTTTTTATATAATCTATCTCTCACTGGTAAAATTAACCTAGCCTAAAAATTCTAGTCTGTTCATGTCTTTGACAGTGGGCAAACTTACAAAATCAGCAAGGGATCAAATACTTATTTCCTTCACTGTATATATTAAAAGTTCAACAAAAAAAAAACTTTTCCCATTTTTCCCCAAGCACAATATAAAAAAATAAAATAATTTGGTATCGCTGCGTCCGTAAAAGTCCGATCTATTACAATATAACATTATTTAACTCGCACAGTGAGTTTAAAAATGTAAAACGTCAAAATAGTTTTTTTGGTCACCTTAGCGCTTAAAAAATTAAATGAAAAAGTGCTAAAAAAAATGTACCAAAAAATGGCGCCAATAAAACTATAGCTCGTCCTGCAAAAAATAAGCCCTCACATCGCTCAAACGATGGAAATATATAAGTTATGGCTCTCAGAATGTGGTGAAACTGAACACATTTTTTTTATTAAACAATATTTTTTTCTTTGTAAAAGAAGTAAAATGTGAAAGTTTTTCCTATTTTCTGTTGTCTAAAGCCTGGGTGCGTCTTATGGTCAGGTGCGTCTTATAATCCGAAAAATAAGGTACATGTTAACTTTACTCTGTGGGTCAGTACGATTCTGGCGATACCAAATTTATAGCACTTTTTTATGTTTTACAACTTTTTGCACAATAAAATTACTTGTATTTTTTTCTGTCACCATGTTGTAAGAACCATAACTTTTTATTTTCATCGTCGACAGACCTGGGGGCTTGTTTTTTGCGAGACGAGCTATAGTTTTTATGGGTACTATTTTTGGATACATCCGACTTACTGATCACTTTTTATTCCAATTTTTGTATGGCAAAGTGACCAAAAAACTGAAATTCCGGCATTATTTTTTTTACGCCGTTCACCGTGTGGAGTAAATAACATAATATTTTTCTAGTTCAGGCCATTATGGTCGCGGCAATACCAAATATGTATGGTTTATTTATTTATTTTCAATAATAAAGGACTTGATAAGGGTAAAGGGCGATTTTTTTACACATTTTTTTTAGTCCCACTAGGGGACTTGAAAGTCCAACTGTCTGATTATTTTTTTCTAATTCATTGCACTACCTATGTAGTGCAATGTATTAGATCTGTCAGTCGTTCACTGACAGCAAGCTATATAGGCTTCGCCTCCGGGCGGGGCCTAATCGGCTTCCGTAATGGCAGAGCAGGAGGCCTCCTTTTGCCTTAGCAGCAGTCGGCAGCCCTGCGATCGCATGCAGGGCTGCCGATCTGATAGCAACCTCTAAGATGCAGCGATCGATGCATCTAAGGGGTTAATGGCAGAGTTCGGAGCTAACTCTGGTTCCTGCCATTACAGTTGCAAGTCAGCTGTAACATACAGCTGACATCCACCGCTGATGAGGCCGCCTCAGCTCCTGAGCCGGTGCCATCTTGCCGGGGCCTGGAATGCTTCCGTACTAGGCAGACCGGGAGGCCAGTATTAGGCCTTTGGTTTCCATTGCAGTCACTGGCACCCCGGCAATTTCATTGCTGGTGTGCCGATGAGTTGCAAACCTCTTAAATGCAACCATCGCTTTTGACCGCTGCATTTAAGGGGTTAATGGTGGGGATCGGTGCTAATTTCAGTTCCCGCCATTACAGCAGGGTATCGGCTGTAACATACAGCTGACACCCGGGGATGATGGCATCGACTCAGATTCTGAGCTGGTGCCATACATTTGTCGTAAGTATACAACATTTTGCGGGAAGCACTGGCTTTCCATGACGTATACTTATGACAAATGTCGGGAAGGGGTTAAAGACCCAGACATTCTTTCATTTTTAAGTTTTTTGTTTTTCACTCCCCGTCTTCCAAGAGCCATAGTTTTTTAATTTTTCCGTCAATAGAGTGGTATGAAGGCTTATTTTTTTGCGGGGGGAATTGTAGTTTCAATTGGCACCATTTAAAGTACCATATAATGTACTGGGAAACGGGAAAAAAAATTATTTGTGGGGTGGAATTGGGAAAAAACTAAATTCCTCTATGTTTTTTTGTTTCTACGTCTTTCACCGTGCGGTAAAAACAACAAATTAGCTTAATTCTGCAGCTCAATACGATTGCAAGGATACCAAATTGATAATTTGTTTTATATTTTACTACTTTTACTTACGCTTCTGAGAATGGAACGGCTCCCGTTCGCATTCTCTATGGGGTTGTATGTGCCGTATTCCATCTCTGTATGTGTCGTTAATCGACACATACTGAGATGAAAAAAAATGCCAGCCCCCATAGAGAAGTAAAAGTAAGAACACAGTAAAAAGTAGAACATGAGAACACAAATAAATAAAATTTATGTTAATATCATATTAAAGGCAATATGATAAAAAATTTGACACCTTCCCTTTAAGTCCCTTATTTACCCAGTCTAAGGCTCTGCAACTGTATGACTATGGGCCTACACTGTAATATTGATGGCCTATCCTTATGATAGGCCATCAATATCTGATCGGTGGAGTCCAACTCTGAGCCCCCTGCCAATCATTGTTTTTGGGCACAGCACTGTACATTTGGTTTTGTCTATGTCTGGTATTATAACTCATAGAAGCTCAGTCCTTTTCAAACAAATGCAAGAATTAAAAAAAAAACAATAGAGTTGTCATGTTTAAGATTGTAGGTATATAAATAAATTGACTTTATTATTCATGTTATCCTCCTTTCCAGATCACTTCATGGATAACTCAGATCTGATACTGACACTGGGTGAGATTTGTGCTCCAGTAATTGCCATAATAAATACAAATGAAGACAACACCTTGGGAGATATTTCTCCTACCCATCTGGATAATGAAAATATGGGTATTCCAGATATACAGCCTCGACCTTTCATTTTCTCACCACCAATATTTAAAGGTCCTTTTCCACAACCCGATGACATAGAGCCAACATCCACTACTGAGACAAGACGTAAGACAATAGAAGAGGCCTCAGAGAAACCTCATGACCAGTCTACAACATCAGGATATGAGACTATTAACTTGGACAAGACAGAGCCTCTACCAAGTTTTAACGGACAAAACAAATCAGAAAGGTCAATGACAGAACAAAATACTTTTTGTTTTGATGAGAAACATGATTCAATTACATCTTCCGAAACAGCATCTTCTAAATGTGACCGGCAATTGACTAAATCTATAATGAGAATAAAACAATCTACAGACTCAAAGATTTCTGCAGTAACTGTTACCAACCCAGACTACAAGAAAAGACAATACAACAAACGTAAGCTTGAATTTACCAACCCAAGTAGTCACCTGGAACCTAAAATAAAGAGGCAGAAACAAGAGTCATATTGTGAGGAGCAAGCCATAACTCCAAAACCAAAGAGAGTTGAACACGATGGTCACTCCAGACAACATCTAAAAGGAGAAGAAAATACACCACGAGCTAGTATAAAACATAAAAGGTTACACAAGGATAATAATCAAGAGCACGCAAGAGTACAGCGTATATGCCTGCCAGACGAAACACTGGACATCCCACAGTGGCAGGAGGAATTGCTCAATGGAATTTTTTATTTCTTTTTATTCCACTTTTCAATTTTTGTGCTCTCTTTTTTTTAAATTATTCATTTTAGCCACAAGTTCCTTGATACTATCGCAACTATTTCATACCAGTAGCCACCTAGAATCACCAAGGAATTGGACATGGCTTTTATGTCTTCATTTTAAAACTGAGCTTTATTTTACAATGACACATAAAGCTAATGTGTCATTATTCTGTGACTGACACCCATAACCAAGCATTGCCTTCATCTGTTATCATATTGGACGCAATGTGCTGTAAATGCAAACAGATGGTAGTTTAGCACACAGAGTTCTCAAAGCAAGTGGAAATAATTGTAAATTTTTACTAAGCTGGTGAAAATCTTACCGTGCCTGAGTGTCTGAACAATCTATCTAATGTCTTTAGATAAATGTGCCATATAGTCCTCACAGACTACAACCAATAAATAGCTGATTGAGTGTTTACCAGACAATCCTCGTGCATTGCAACAAGTTGGTAGCTGAAGATAAAAGCGTATGTGCCTTGTTTACAAGCCTTGGACAATTCACATTCTTCCCTGGGGGTATAGAGGCAGAATTGAAGGTTAACTTTCTAGCAATATCTTTGCTGTGGCTTGTTATGCATGGATAAATACAGTATGTTTCCACATGGGACTGAGCGGTCTGAATATGGGGACTAGTGGTCTGGAGGGATCTGAATCTGGGGTCTGCAGGGTCAGAATCTGGGGTCTGTATCTGGGGCCTGGGGATTCTAAATCTGTGGTCTGAAGGTTCTGAATATCTGAAGTCGGAATCTGGGGTATATAAATCTGTGGTCTGAGGGGTCTGAATCTGGGATCAGATGGGTTTGAATCTTGGGTCTGGGGGTCTGAATCTGGGGTCAAAATCTTGGGTCTGAGGAATCTGATTCTGGGGTCTGAGGGCTATGCAATATCAGTTTATTTATGGAGTGTGGGAGCAAACGGGAGTACCCACGCATACAAGGCTAGAACACACAAACTTCATGTAGGTATTGTACTTGGTAGGATTTGAACCCAGGGCCCCAGTGCTGCAAGGTAACAGTTCTAACCACCAAGTGATCATGCTGTATGTTTTAGCACCATTTATTATAAACTAGCCAAATCTATTATACAACATTGCTAATGTTAATGGGCAGAGCAGAGCTCTGTTCACTATGTCGTCATGGGTAACGTTTTATATGAGCCATGATGGATATGGTGGATTCGTTATGTAATGGATCCCTACTAACTCCTTATAATGCATCCTTTAGTTTAGCATATTTTATACTGGATAGAATAGCACAGTATGTTATACTATACTGGCTGTCAAGGAGCAATGGAAACCTGACAAAAAGGAGATATCGCAAGTGTGAACAAAGCCTAAAATGGGTATTGTAAAGTATTTAATGCATTTATTGATATTGCCTTGCTTCGTGCCCCATAAAAGAGACAAGAAACAAAACACATCCTCAGGTAACTGACTTTTTCGATTGTTCCTTAAAGCGAAACCTAACCTTTTAGGTGACTTTTCAGAATAGACTGTCATATGTGTTTACATGAGAAACACAATTTTTGGCCCTTATATGACTTGTATTCTGCAATTTCTAGTAGCCTTCCACTCTGCAGGCTCTATCTCAAATTCCCTGTTTTTGCTGAGCTTTTGGGTGTAGTCTAACTACTATCATGTCTTGTATACACTACACACATAGAAGAGGAGAATTCTGCTCTCCTATCTATATATCACATGTATAGAAGCAGCTGGAACGTATAGGAGATTGTACAACAGTAATGAGCAGTGTAGCCGTGAATTCAGAAATGAGGTGAGGTAGAACACTTACCAGGAAGCTGCAGCAGGGTCTGTGTCACTCTGTATCTCCCTCACTCTGCTCCTGCTCCTTTTCCTTTCCTCTCCATGGACTTCTATGGGCAGCTGTAACCTCATCCCTCAGTGAGCTGATAGTCCATCTTGTCTTTAAGAGACGGAAAAAGCAGTAAATTTAATAAACAGTTGTGGGGGTGGGCCTGATCTAATTAAGATATATTATAAAGTTTATTCTATTCGCTTGCACTATTGATCTATGCAAAGTCTGTTGATGCTGTCAGTTGGGGACAATTGATCTGTTTTTGTTCAAGAGACCAATGCATGATAAGTAAGAGCTACTGTAACGTCTATGGTCACGGTCCGTCGTTCGGTCGTTAACCTCGACGGCCGTGGCCATGGATATCTTACCTCGCTGCAGTGTCGTCCTCCTATGAGGCGCTGGCACTCACTTCGGACCTCGAGTGTCTCTGGCAGGCGCGCGCGCCCGCGCATGCACGGCCCTGGGCTATAAAAAGGGCTCTGTCCTATTGCTATTTGCCAGAGCGTTGTTTGTTACCCATCGTTTGTCGTGCTTATGGTCTCCCAGTGTCTTCCAGTTTCCCAGTGTACCTTGCTCCTGTATCCCGTATCCTGTTTCCGTGCTACCTAGTTCTAGTGCCGTGCTGTGCTATTGCCGTGCTGTGCTACAGTCTACGCTTGATCTGCTACACCTCACCTGATGACTTCCCGCCGCCTGGTCCTGGACGTGCCTGCCTCGCTACTGTCTATGATTGCCTCAGGTACCCTCGCTGAACTAATTGAACTCTGTACTTACCTCTTTGGCCAGCAGCCATCCCGCTACGCGGTACGGCCCAGTGGGTCCACACCCCGCATCGTGACAGTATGCTCTGGCCATGGACTCCGCTGGTCAATTCAAGGGCTTGGCACCCTCCCAAGCCATGCAGGCGGATCTGCTGGATCTCCGAGCTAGGCAGGATCAGCTCCTCATGGCAGTGGACTCTATAGCGAAGCAGCTAGAGACGCTAGTTGCTTCTCTTCCTGCCTCTATGCAAGTCCTTCAAGCCGATCCTCCTGTTACTCCTCCTGGCAATTCCTGTCCGGATCCTCGGTTCTCGCTGCTATTGCCCTCTCGGTTCGATGGAGACGCCAGTGCTTGTCGGGGGTTTCTGAACCAATGCCACATTCATTTTACCCTGCACTCTCGAGTATTTCCGTCAGATGGAGCCAAGATCGCATTCATCATATCCCTCCTAACTGGCAAGGCCCTGGCATGGGCTAATCCTATCTGGGAACGTCAGGAACCCGAAACCCGAGATTTCCAGGAGTTCATGCGAATATTCCGAACTGTTTTTGAGGAGCCTGGGCGAGTCTCATCGGCAGCCACTGTCATCTTCAACCTTCGCCAAGAGGACACCTCCGTGGGTGAGTATACGATCCAGTTCCGGAGAGCTATCCTGGAACAATGAGGCCTTCGTGGCATCCTATTGGCATGGTGTAAAGGATCTGCCAGGCACAGCTTCGGGGTTAACTCCCTTAATTAATCAGTCAGCACCTGAATCTACATCCCTGAGACTGACTCCAGCTTCCACCACTCAGGCTGGCAGGCTTAGGAGTGGGAGTGCCTATCGCAGCCTGGCCAGACTCAGCTAGCTCCCGCCCTCTGTCTATTTATACCTGCATTTCCTGTTCCTCCTTGCTTGTTATTCTTTTTCGTGTGGTTTCCTGGCCCAGCTACAGCTCCTTCTATTTTGTTCCTGCTCCATACTGACCCTGGCTTACTGACTACTCTTCTGCTCTTCGTTTGGTACCTCGCACACTCCTGGCTTGACTCGGCTCGTTCACCACTCTGGTTGCTCACGGTGTTGCCGTGGGCAACTGCCCCTTTCCCTTGCTTGTATTCCCTTGTATGTTTGTCGTGTTTGTCGTGCACTTACTGAGTGCAGGGACCGCCGCCCAGTTGTACCCCGTCGCCTAGGGCGGGTCGTTGCAAGTAGGCAGGGACAGAGTGGCGGGTAGATTAGGGCTCACTTGTCCGTTTCCCTACCGGTCATTACATAATAACAAGCCCATACCTAGTCTACCCTGGTCCCTGACACCACTATGGACCCCCGTGAGACCCTGGCTCAGCAAATGCAGGGTCTCTCCCTACAGGTCCAGGCCCTGGCTCAGAGGGTCAACCAGCCTGATGCTACCTTGGTAGTTCCCCTCACCGCACCTCTTGAACCCCACCTCAAGTTGCCCGACCGGTTCTCAGGGGACCGGAGGGCTTTTCTCTCCTTTCGGGAGAGTTGTAGGCTTTACTTTCGTTTAAAGCCTCATTCCTCAGGTTCTGAGAGCCAGCGGGTGGGTATAATTATGTCCCAGCTCCAGGAAGGGCCCCAAGAGTGGGCCTTCTCCTTTGCTCCTGACGCCCCTGAACTTTCCTCCGTTGATTGTTTCTTTTCTGCTCTCGGACTTATTTATGACGAGACTGACAGGACTGCCTTTGCCGAGAGTCAGCTGGTGACCTTACGTCAGGGTAAGAGACCTGTTGAGGAGTATTGCTCTGACTTTAGGAAGTGGTGCGTAGCTTCTCGGTGGAATGACCCTGCCTTAAGGTGCCAGTTTAGGTTGGGTCTGTCGAATGCCCTGAAAGACCTGCTAGTTAGCTATCCCTTTTCTGACTCCCTAGACCAGGCTATGGCTTTAGCGGTACGACTTGACCGACGTCTCAGGGAACGACAACATGAACGTTTATGTGTTTTCTCCTCCGACTCCCCCATGATGCCTCCCGAAGTTCCGTTGCTTCGTTCCTCCCCGAAAGACTCAGAGATACCTATGCAGCTCGGGGCCTCCGTGTCCCCCCAACAACGTAGAGAATTCCGCAGGAAGAATGGTCTCTGCTTCTACTGTGGGGATGACAAGCATCAAGTGAACAACTGTCCTAAGCGTAAGAATGCAGCCAGAGAACTTCCGCGCCTAAGTGATCATCGGGGAGGTCACTTGGGCGCACAGGTATTTCCAGTAAATAGGAAACGTACTAAGATCTTGCTTCCCTTTCAGGTCTCTTTTGGTGGTAGGTCTGCTACCGGCAGTGCCTTCGTGGATTCAGGGTCCTCTACTAATATTATGTCTGTGGAATTTGCTATGTCTCTTGCTATGCCTCTGATTGATTTGCCTAAACTTGTCCCGGTAGTGGGTATCAACTCCACTCCTCTTGCTAATGGTTATTTTACACAGCATACCCCTGTTTTTGAACTCCTTGTTGGCTCCATGCATTTGGAGCAATGCTCTGTACTGTTGATGCAGGGATTATCGTACGATTTGGTTCTAGGCCTTCCCTGGTTGCAGTTGCATAATCCCAGGTTTGACTGGAATACTGGGGAGCTAACCAAATGGGGTAATGAATGTTGTACGTCATGTTTTTCTGTTAATTCTATTTCTCCCCCTGAGGAGGCGAATACGCTACCCGAGTTTGTTCAGGACTTCGCTGATGTTTTCTCTAGGGAGGCCTCCGAAGTGTTACCTCCTCATAGAGAATATGATTGCGCTATCGAATTGGTACCAGGAGCTAAGCTTCCTAAGGGTAGGATATTTAATCTTTCTTGTCCCGAACGTGAAGCCATGAGAGAGTATATCCAGGAATCCCTGGCCAAGGGTTACATTCGTCCCTCTTCTTCTCCGGTAGGTGCTGGCTTCTTCTTCGTGGGGAAGAAGGATGGTGGTCTTAGGCCATGCATTGACTACCGTAGCCTGAATAAGGTCACGGTAAGGAACCAGTATCCCCTTCCTTTGATTCCTGATCTCTTTAATCAGGTTCAGGGGGCCCAATGGTTCTCTAAATTGGATCTACGGGGGGCGTATAACCTTATTTGCATCAAAGAGGGGGATGAGTGGAAGACTGCGTTTAACACGCCCGAAGGCCATTTCGAATACCTCGTCATGCCCTTTGGGTTGTGTAATGCCCCTGCGGTCTTCCAGAATTTCATAAATGAGATTTTGAGAAATTACCTGGGGATATTTCTTGTAGTGTACCTTGATGACATACTGGTGTTTTCCAAGGACTGGTCCTCCCACATTGAGCATGTCAGGAAGGTACTCCAGGTCCTTCGGGAAAACAAACTGTTTGCCAAAACCGAAAAATGTGTGTTTGGGGTACAGGAGATACCATTTTTGGGTCAAATCCTCACTCCTCATGAATTCCGCATGGACCCCGCCAAGGTTCAGGCAGTAGCGGAATGGGTCCAACCTGCCTCCCTGAAGGCGCTACAGTGTTTTTTGGGGTTCGCTAATTATTACAGGAGATTTATTGCTAACTTCTCGGTCATCGCTAAGCCTCTTACGGACCTCACTCGCAAAGGTGCTGATCTCCTCCACTGGCTTCCTGAGGCTGTCCAGGCTTTTGAGGTCCTTAAGAAGTGCTTTATCTCGGCCCCGGTGCTGGTTCAGCCCAACCAAATGGAGCCATTTATCATGGAAGTTGACGCATCTGAGGTGGGAGTGGGGGCTGTCTTGTCCCAGGGTACCAGGTCCCTCACCCATCTCCGCCCCTGTGCCTACTTCTCCAGGAAGTTTTCGCCAACTGAGAGTAACTATGATATTGGCAACCGCGAACTCTTAGCCATTAAATGGGCATTTGAAGAGTGGCGCCACTTCCTGGAGGGGGCTAGACACCAGGTAACGGTCCTTACCGACCACAAGAATCTGGTTTTCCTAGAATCTGCCCGGAGGCTAAACCCGAGACAAGCTCGTTGGGCGTTATTTTTTACCAGATTCAATTTTTTGGTTACCTATAGGGCTGGGTCTAAAAATATTAAGGCTGATGCACTGTCGAGTAGCTTCATGGCCAGCCCTCCTTCGGAGGAAGATCCTGCTTGTATTTTGCCTCCAGGTATAATCATTTCCTCGATCGATTCTGATTTAGTCTCTGAAATTGCTGCTGATCAAGGTTCAGCTCCCGGGAACCTTCCTGAGAACAAGCTGTTTGTTCCCCTGCAATTCCGGCTAAGGGTACTTAGGGAAAATCATGACTCCGCACTATCTGGTCATCCAGGCATCCTGGGTACCAAACACCTCATTACCAGAAATTATTGGTGGCCTGGGTTGCCTAAAGACGTTAAGGCCTACGTCGCCGCTTGTGAGGTTTGTGCTAGGTCCAAGACTCCCAGGTCCCGACCAGCGGGCTTACTGCGTTCGTTGCCCATTCCCCAGAGACCTTGGACACATATCTCCATGGATTTTATCACCGATTTGCCTCCATCCCAAGGCAAGTCGGTGGTGTGGGTGGTGGTAGACCGCTTCAGTAAGATGTGCCACTTTGTGCCCCTCAAGAAACTTGTTTGTCAAACACATCCTGCGTCTCCATGGGGTCCCTGTCAATATTGTTTCGGACAGAGGGGTACAATTTGTTTCATTGTTTTGGAGAGCCTTCTGTATGAAGTTGGGGATTGATCTGTCCTTCTCCTCTGCCTTCCATCCTGAAACCAATGGTCAAACGGAGAGGACTAATCAATCTCTAGAACAATACTTAAGGTGTTTTGTCTCTGACTGTCAATATGATTGGGTCTCATTCATTCCCCTTGCCGAATTTTCCCTTAATAACCGGGTCAGTAACTCGTCAGGGGTCTCTCCCTTTTTCTGTAATTTTGGGTTTAATCCACGGTTCTCCTCCGTTTCACCTGGTAGTTCCAACAATCCCGAGGTAGAGGTCTTTCATCGGGAACTGTGCACAGTCTGGGCCCAGGTTCAGAAGAACCTAGAGGCGTCCCAGAGCGTACAAAAAACTCAGGCTGATAGAAAACGTTCTGCTAACCCCCTGTTTATGGTCGGGGATCTGGTGTGGTTGTCGTCTAGGAACTTGCATCTCAAGGTTCCCTCCAAGAAGTTTGCTCCCCGGTTTATTGGGCCGTATAAGGTCATTGAGGTCCTCAATCCTGTCTCCTTCCGGCTGGAGTTACCCCCGTCTTTTCGTATACACGACGTGTTTCATGCCTCCCTCCTTAAACGCTGCTCCCCGGCCTTGGCTCCCTCGAGGAGACCTCCTGTTCCCGTCCTCACCCCTGAGGGGGTGGAATTCGAGGTGGCCAGGATTGTGGACAGCAAGATGGTCCAAGGCTCCCTCCAGTACCTGGTCCATTGGAGAGGTTACGGGCCCGAGGAGAGGACGTGGGTACCCGCCCGGGATGTTCACGCTGGGGCATTGGTCAGGAGGTTCCACCTGCGTTTCCCCAGTAAGCCAGGTCCACTTAGAAAGGGTCCGGTGGCCCCTCATAAAAGGGGGGGTACTGTAAAGGATCTGCCAGGCACAGCTTCGGGGTTAACTCCCTTAATTAATCAGTCAGCACCTGAATCTACATCCCTGAGACTGACTCCAGCTTCCACCACTCAGGCTGGCAGGCTTAGGAGTGGGAGAGCCTATCGCAGCCTGGCCAGACTCAGCTAGCTCCCGCCCTCTGTCTATTTATACCTGCATTTCCTGTTCCTCCTTGCTTGTTATTCTTTTTCGTGTGGTTTCCTGGCCCAGCTACAGCTCCTTCTATTTTGTTCCTGCTCCATACTGACCCTGGCTTACTGACTACTCTTCTGCTCTTCGTTTGGTACCTCGCACACTCCTGGCTTGACTCGGCTCGTTCACCACTCTGGTTGCTCACGGTGTTGCCGTGGGCAACTGCCCCTTTCCCTTGCTTGTATTCCCTTGTATGTTTGTCGTGTTTGTCGTGCACTTACTGAGTGCAGGGACCGCCACCCAGTTGTACCCCGTCGCCTAGGGCGGGTCGTTGCAAGTAGGCAGGGACAGAGTGGCGGGTAGATTAGGGCTCACTTGTCCGTTTCCCTACCCCCCGGTCATTACACATGGCCTGTCGTCCGAGATCAAGGATGAACTGGCTGCTCGAGACCTGCCTTCTGCCTTGGATGACTTGATTCTGCTTGCCACTTGGGTAGACATAAGGCTGAGGGAAAGATCTCACGAGGTTCGTCAGGAGCGTCGGGGCCCTAGACTGGCACCCAACTTTCAGCAACACCTCTTGCCTGCTTCTATTGCTTTGGCCGAGGTCCCGATGCAAGTAGACCGACTAAAATTATCGGTCCAGGAGAAACAGCGCAGGCGCACCACTGGACTTTGCTTATATTGTGGCCTCGCTGGCAATGTAGTGCGTCAGTGTCCTCACAAGCCAAAAAACCCCAGCGCCTAGGTTTGTTTGGAGAGACAACCCTGGGCGTCAACACATTGAATCAAGAACTCTCTTCCAAACTATTCATTCCCGTAACCATCATTGCTGGCGAGAGGTCCCATCAGGTCTCCGCATATCTGGACTCCGGCTCTGCAGCCAACTTCGTCTGCCAGGACCTTGTGGATCTCCTACAGTTCACCTCAAAGTTTTGGAGAGCACTCTGCGGCCTCCTCTGTGTAAAATTGGACTTCTCTTCGGCCTATCATCCCCAGTCCAATGGGCAAGTCGAGAGAGTTAACCAGATTATGGAGAACTATCTATGTCACTTTGTTTTCAGGCGCTATGATGATTGGGTGCAGTTGCTCCCGGGGGCAGAGTTCTCTTATAACAGCCACACCAGTGAGTCGACCACTCCCAGTCCATTCTTCATCATCTACTGCCAACATCCTCGGATACCTCTTCCTGTTTCTACTATGTCCCAGGTGCCTGCAGCCGATTCTACCTTCAGGGACTTTCTACAGATATGGCAACAGACCCGATCTTCTATCCTGTTGGCGGTGGACCGCATGAAGAGAAAGGCAGATACAAGAAGACGGGCGCCTCCGCAGTTTCTTCGAGGGACTAAAGTCTGGTTGTCTTCTAGGAATATCCGGCTGAAGGTGCCATCGTGCAAAATTGCTCCTAGGTTCCTCGGACCCTTCGAAATCCTGCTACAGATCAACCCGGTATCCTACAAGCTGCCGCTCCCCCCTACCCTCAGGATTTCTAACTCCTTTCATGTCTCCTTGCTGAAACCCGTGGTCCTGAACCGCTACTCCAGGACTCCTAGCTCCACAGTGGCACCTGGCGGCTCATCGGGGACTTTCGAAGTAAAGGAGATTCTGGCTACCAAGAAGGTGGGAGGAAGGACATTTTATTTAGTGGATTGGAGGGGGTTCGGCCCAGAGGAGAGGTCTTGGGAGCCAGAGGAGAACATCGATGCTCCTGTCCTCGTGAGGAAGTTTCTCTCCCACTCTGGTCCCAAGAAGAGGGGCGTAAGGGGGGGGATACTGTAACGTCTATGGCCACGGTCCGTCGTTCGGTCGTTAACCTCGACGGCCTTGGCCATGGACATCTTACCTTGCTGCAGCGTCGTCCTCCTGTGAGGCACCAGCACTCACTTCCGGACCTCGAGTGTCTTCGGCGGGCCCGCGCGTGCACGGCCTTTGAAGGGCCAGTGCGCGCATTTTTGCAGGAAGTCTGCAATCTAGCCCAGGATGCCCTGGGCTATAAAAAGGGCTCTGTCCTCTTGCTCTTTGCCAGAGCGTTGTATGTTACCCATCGTTTGTCGTGCTTATGGTCTCCCAGTGTCTTTCAGTTTCCCAGTGTACCTTGCTCCTGTATTCCGTATCCTGTTTCCGTGCTACCTAGTTCTAGTGCCGTGCTGTGCTATTGCCGTGCTGTGCTACAGTCTACGCTTAATCTGCTACGCCTCACCTGACGACTTCCCGCCGCCTGGTCCTGGACGTGCCTGCCTTGCTACTGCCTATGATTGCCTCAGGTACCCTCGCTGAACTAATTGAACTCTGTAGTTACCTGTTTGGCCAGCTGCCATCCCGCTACGCGGTACGGCACAGTGGGTCCACACCCCGCATCGTGACAGCTACACTGGGGTGGGATTGAATAACTATAAAAATCCTTAGCGTGTGGGGCTGAATATGGTACCATTCAAACTTGTATTTCTGTACTGTATCTTTGCATTGCATTATTTGTCAGCTACTTACTGTATGCAGTCCCAATTCTCAGTGCCTAGAACTCAATAAGAATTAAGGATCTTTGAACGCCTTTGTTTCTCATCTGTATGATGCTTATGGAAGAAAGAGTGACTTTGAAAGTGAATCCATTAATAGACCCACTGTCTGGCTTTGATTGATGGTTTTGACTGGCTTTATGTATATACTGTATATATGTAGTTTCTTCTTGAACAATATTAGTATATTATACATATATAATTTTAGATATATATTATAGTGTAGATTGGATGATCATGATGCAGTACCAGCATACAGTACCTTTGTTTTTCTTACCAGAGGTCTGATCAGAGAACCTTATTTCACTGACTTGAAAAATATGGCCCTAAACTGATGCTTTTAGATTTCAGGGGTCACATAGACCATGAAAGAGACCTGTTTACTAGGGATCCCACAGTGAGAGCCCAGAAGCCATCACCCATGCCCTAAAGCTAAGTCTACATTTGCTGCAAATAGCAATATCAACTCAACCACAAGTGGAAAAGTCCATTTGGTCACAAATAGTAGATTGAGAATCTTCTGCTCTGCTTGGAATTACTGGCCTCAGTTCTGGCATTCACCCATTTCTGCAAAAATGATGGAGAGTCATGGGAAAACACTGTGAATTTGCAGTGGTTTTCTTTCTCTTTTTCTCAAATCTATGCTCTTAAGACCTAGGTAAGTGTTTCCCAACCAGGGTTCCTTGGAACTTGGTCATGGGTGCCCCAGAAGACAGCAGCACAAAAGTTGTCACAGTAGGGATTGCAAAAAGATTTCAGCCTACTTATAAATGCTTGGCAAGGGGCAGGCAAAGCACTCAACAAATCTTGGCCAGACTATAGATTACAGAATACTTCACCTGCCCCTATGCTAAGTTTCTTTAGGTAATAGAGGGAGCAGCAGCTCCCTGGATGTGGATATTTTTCCCCTGGGGTAGTAAATTTGGGAACCACTGACATAATGTAGGTGTTGTCACTTGCCATTAACTGTGAGATCAGAGTCTCCAACTATCTTTAGGAGCTTCGGGTACTTGCCTGTAACTCCCTGAAATGTTGCCACTTTGTGGATGGTTGGGTTACCCTTGACTGGCCTCTCCTTTGCCTTTATACTGTTTAAATACATACTACTGCTCTCTCTTGTTACCTTTCTTTTTGTCATAACTGAACTGCTTTTCGTACTAGTACCCTGGTTTTCGGACATAGCACTTGTTCCTCTAGCACTGCAGCACTTATTGATCAGCGAGGCGATGACCTATCTGTTGACCTAAAGACTAAAGGTTCCACTCAGCTTTCTTTTTCTCTCAAACTGTGAATGTGTAGCTAATTCTCAGAAGAGAATGGTGGCACCCCTGTTCTTGGAATTGATGGGTGTGATTGATCCAGTGGATGTGCCCAAAAAATCAATAATTAAAAAACTCCTTTAAATCCTTAAACTCCTTTTAATCCATTTAAACCATCACCTTATGTACTTTATATCTCTCACTGGAATCCATCATTCACAAGTAGTAGCTACTTCGATAATACTCCAGAGCAGTCTCGGGGAATACAAATTCCCTGTGACTGTCCTCATCTCCTGATGAAGCCGACTACACCAGCTTGATCAGGGTCGAACTGACTGGGCCTATAAATAACATGTAGTATAACTAATTACAATTTAATTAATTAATTAATTATTCAAAGTAGTAAATATGAAGGAACCCAAACATCCATAATCAGGATAGCGTCCCAAGATTGGCATTGCATATGTATAACTCCTCCGCCACACATATTAGACTTGTAAACAGTGAACATACATACTGGGCCAAAATATTACACACAAAACCACACATGAGTGTACTCCAAGAAAAATAACCAAGATGCAAAGTGTGTAAGCATTAATATAGAAAGAAAATTCTATGTTATTTATATGTCACCTATTATTATTTCTAATGTCAACAAAATAATCAACTATTGTAATAGCTGTGTCAGTGGGGGAAATATATCAAAACTGGTGCAAAGGAAAAGTGAAGTAGTTGCCCATGGCAACCAATCAGCTTCCACCTCTAATTTTTCAGAGGCCTTTTGGAACTTGAAAACAGCAACCTGATTGGTTGCCATGGGCAACCACTCCACTTTTCCTTTGCAGTTTTGATATATCTCCTCCAGTGTGCCTAGTCTATATGGGCTGTGTTTGGTACTGCTGCTTAGGCCCATTTATTCTGATTGGGTGGAGCTGTAGGAACAGACACAGCTGCATGCAGATCAATGGCTCCGTGTTGGATATTGTAGGGAAGGTACTGCGGTTAACTCCATTAACTACATAGGTCACGTGGCCAAAAATCTCTGTGTGCCAGTAGGGTGCATTGCACGTAGAGAAAGTTGATATGGTCACGTCGCGACCCGCGGGCTGCTGCTGGATTTCTTGCAACTGTCAGGTTGCTGCAACCCACGGTTCGTAAGGCAGCCATGTTGACTTCAATTACACGTGATGCACGCAAGGGCAAACAACGATTTTTGGCTGTGCAACCTGTGTCGCGGCCAAATTTGCAGAGTAGCCCTAGCCTACATATCCAATAATAAATATTAGACAAATAGTAACAATAAGAAAGCAGACAATGAGACAAAAATGTGGTATATAAGGTGAAACATTTCATGAAACATGGACCAAATACAAACATATCGTCCACCAAGGCTTGAAGAGGTTTATTATTGATGCCCGATCCTTAGATACCCCCACGATCAGCAGAAAGAAGGTGCCTTCATTACAGCACGCAGTAAAGTGGCACTCTTTTCTATGCATCTACGTCTGCAGCTCAGCTATACCTCAGTCCCAATCACCTGTCTGACTCAACTTCTAGGTATTGTGAAGGATGGTTTATTTGCTTATATTCTCTGTATGAAATTACATTATGAAATATCAAGCAGGAGGCCGAATTACTAAGATATGTATTATGTGAAAGTGATTATAATAATGTTTAAATGATTTAGTTTCGTGCAGCAGCCATCTTGTCTGGAGTTCCCATCTTGGTTCTTTTGTAGTGAATAGGAAAGTCATTGTTCCTTTAATACAAGTAATGTTGATTTCGTATGTTTTATCTTTGACCTTGGTTCCCATACGAAGCTTGCAAAGAAGGAACAGGGAGTGAGATGGGAGGGAGGCAAGTATGCGTGTGGGAGAGCCATCTTACGGGAACATTCTGCCCAAGAGAGATAAGGCCACCTGCAAACCTAATGTGTGAAGAATTATAATGATGTATCTGGGATGTACGTTATGGTCTGCTTTGTACTGAATAACAAATATTGTCACATTGTCTCTGATTGGTTAACCTCAAGCCTACACCCCTTCTGAATTTCAGTATTACAGTTTGAGCTTGGAAATAAACTTTCAGAGGAGTATTTTGAGCATATCAGCAGTGTCTGTGTGTTTTCTTCTCCTCTCTCGATATATATCGGTGAAATATCCTAATTTGGATGCTGAATAATGGGGCCTGGCCTGAGAGTCTGTTTGGACTCGTATGAATTTCAGTCTAATATATTTTGAGCCATTGGTTTCCACGACAGTATTGTCAGTGTGACTCATGGGGAATAATGTACTCTGAGCTGTATGGTGGTATCTATGACTTATATTATTGGTTTACCATTCTGTCTCATCATTGCTGAGAATTTTTTCTTTAACTTATTAGTAGAGATTAGAAAATCTGTAAAAATGTCAGATTCTTGCTGATTTTTTTTTTAAAGATTTGATTCTGTAAAGAGAATTAGAGGAAGTTTTGAAAGATTTCTTCAACTCTAAAATGAATGCACTGTATACCACAAATCCATCAACAGTAGAGATGAGCGAACTTATGAAAAGTTTGGTTCGGCTGGTTCGCCGAATTTCATGAAAAAGTTTGATTTGGACCAAACTAGTTCTGACCGAACCTGTAATACAAGAAAGCCCCTAAAAATTGTGTATACCACTGTTTAAAAGCCCTAGAAGCCCTGTATAACACTCTTAGGTCACCCATGAGTGTATCCAAGTACTTTTGAGTTGTCTTTAAGGCAAAGTTAATGTCAAAGTTACGCCAACATGTATGGCTATAGGAAAACGGATGGGACACAGTGATAACTAACAGAAACCACTGCACTTGTGCATGTTGTATGCTTAATGCATTGTTAAAAAAGGTGCAAAAATTAACCATTTTTGGCGGCAGATGCCTGCCAGGGTTCATACATATAAGGTGGTAAAAGAAGAAGCAATGGCTTTTGACAAGCCCTCCAAAAATTTACCCTTTTTATTGGCAGATGCCTGCCGGGGTTCTTCCATACATGGATGTAATAGCAACAAGCAATGGCTTTTCACAAGCCCTCCAGGCCTGCTTGTAGCAGACGGCAGTTGAGGTGTATTGGTGGTAGTAGAGGTAGCCAACGGACAGCAAGGGTGGTAGTAGTAGTAGCAGCACATTAAAAGACACTGGACAGTCACAGGACAAAGCCCTGTGGTGGGGCAGACCTCAGGCCTGCTTGTAGCAGACGGCAGTGGAGGTGTATTGGTGGTAGTAGAGGTAGCCAACAGACAGCAAGGGTGGTAGTAGTAGTAGCAGCACATTAAAAGAGACTGGACAGTCACAGGACAAAGCCCTGTGGTGGGGCTGGCCTCAGGCCTGCTTGTAGCAGACGGCAGTGGAGGTGTATTGGTGGTAGTAGAGGTAGCCAACACAGACAGCAAGGGTGGTAGTAGTAGTAGTAGTAGTAGTAGTAGTAGTAGTAGTAGCAGCACATTAAAAGAGACTGGACAGTCACAGGACAAAGCCCTGTGGTGGGTCATGCCTCAGGCCTGCTTGTAGCAGACGGCAGTGGAGGTGTATTGGTGGTAGTAGAGGTAGCCAACACAGACAGCAAGGGTGGTAGTAGTAGTAGCAGCACATTAAAAGAGACTGGACAGTCACAGGACAAAGCCCTGTGGTGGGGCTGGCCTCAGGCCTGCTTGTAGCAGACGGCAGTGGAGGTGTATTGGTGGTAGTAGAGGTAGCCAACACAGACAGCAAGGGTGGTAGTAGTAGTAGTAGTAGTAGTAGTAGTAGTAGTAGTAGTAGTAGTAGTAGCAGCACATTAAAAGAGACTGGACAGTCACAGGACAAAGCCCTGTGGTGGGTCATGCCTCAGGCCTGCTTGTAGCAGACGGCAGTGGAGGTGTATTGGTGGTAGTAGAGGTAGCCAACACAGACAGCAAGGGTGGTAGTAGTAGTAGCAGCACATTAAAAGAGACTGGACAGTCACAGGATAAAGCCCTGTGGTGGGGCTGGCCTCAGGCCTGCTTGTAGCAGACGGCAGTGGAGGTGTATTGGTGGTAGTAGAGGTAGCCAACACAGACAGCAAGGGTGGTAGTAGTAGTAGCAGCACATTAAAAGAGACTGGACAGTCACAGGACAAAGCCCTGTGGTGGGGCTGGCCTCAGGCCTGCTTGTAGCAGACGGCAGTGGAGGTGTATTGGTGGTAGTAGAGGTAGCCAACACAGACAGCAAGGGTGGTAGTAGTAGTAGCAGCACATTAAAAGAGACTGGAGAGTCACAGGACAAAGCCCTGTGGTGGGGCAGGCCTGCTTGTAGCAGACGGCACTGGGGTTGGATTGGTGGTAGAAGTAGTAGCAGCACCAACAGCGGCACATTAAAAAAAGAGTGGACAGGACAGAATCCCGTAGTAGCAGGCGGCAGTAGCAGGCGGCAGTAGCAGGCGGCAGTGGCAGCAGCAGCAGCAATGTCAGATCTAATCAGTGGCATCAGGCACAGGGGTTTTAAAATCCTCACCGATCCACGCTTGATTCATTTTCAGAAACGTGAGATTTTCCAAGCTGTTGGCGGACAATCTTGTTCGCTTAGGGGTGATGAAGCCCCCTGCCGCGCTGAATACCCTCTCTGACGCTACACTGGAGGGTGGACAAGACAGTACACCCATGGCAAACTGGGCCAGTTCTTGCCAATGATCCAATCTGCTGACCCAGAAGTCCATGGGGTCTGGGATCAGCATTTCTGACGGAGAAAGGTCACAGTCCAGGTACGAGTGAACCTGGTTGTTTAGGTGCTGCACCTGGTGATGGTGAACATCTCTTTGGTGACTACGATGTGTGTCAGGTCGGGGTATTGGATGTAAAAATGTTGTCATCATATTTTCCAAACTGAATTGGCTGCTGCTGCTGCTGCTGCTGCCGCTGCCGCCTATTGCAGAACGATGAGACAGTGGGGAGCGGAGAGTGGCCCCCCGGTCAGACATGCTTGCAGCAGGTGTTTGCCGTTTGAAAGCCGTGACAAGCTGGCTGCATAGCTTCTCTCGATAATAAGTCAATTTTGCCTCCCTCTCGGAAGGCGCAAAAAACTCCCCCATTCTGGCTTTATACCGAGGGTCTAAAAGTGTGGCTATCCAGTACTCATCTCTTTGCTTCATGCTAACAATACGACAGTCAGCGCGCAAGTAACGAAGCATACAGCTCTCCATCCTGGCCAGCGTTTCAGAGGGCCCGGTTGGTTCCATCTCCGCCCCATACTGCCATGGTTGTCCATCATCAAGGTCGTCGTCAGACTCGTCATCACCATCACTGTCATGTTGTGCGGCTGCCTCGTCCCCTATCCCTTCCTGTGATTCCATCTCCAAATCCAGCTCCTCTTCAGGTCCTGTTTCCTCATCCTCCTCCTCCCCCTCAACATCCATAGCCAGATGTGATCCTTCCTCCATCCTTTGCTGAATCATCGCTGTGAGCGTTTGCTCCATAATGAATATCAGCGGCATAACATTGTTCATTTCGCTAGCGTCACGGCTCACAAATCGTGTGGCCTCTTCAAAGGGCCTCAAAACGTGACATGCGTCTCTAACCAGCTGCCAGTGCCTGAGCTCGAAATTACACTGGCTCAAACGCTGCCCGTCTGCTGCATCAGGAAATCATTCACGGCTTTCCGCTGTTCGTACAGACGGTCCAACATGTGCAGTGTGGAATTCCAGCGTGTTGGAACGTCGCAAATCAGGCTGTGTTCTGGGAGATTGTTTTGACGCTGCAAGTCCAGGAGGGCGTGCTTAAATGCATACGAACGTCTAAAGCGAACGCATACCCTCCTGGACATGGCCAGCACACCCTTCAAACCAACATATGACTTTAAGAAGCGTGTTATGACCAGATTGATCACATGTGCCATGCAAGGTGCGTGTGTCAGGTGACCTAGACGCAGTGCAGGCACAACGTTCTTCCCGTTATCAGAGACAACATTGCTCAGTGTGAGTTTCAGAGTAGACAGCCAGCGTGCGATTTCCTCCTTGATGCACAGCAGCAGCTCCTGCCCTGTGTGGCTTTTCTCGCCCAGGCTCAGCAGGTGTAAGACAGCGTTGTGGCGCTTCACCTTGCACCTATGAAAAGAGGAGGGAGGAGGAGTGGAAGATACACTGTGTCCTGTCGGGGATGGGAAGACCTCCATTGAGGAGGGCAAGGAGGAGGAGGAGGAGTAGGAGGAGGAGGATGGTAGGCACCTGGTGTCCAGAGTTGAACCAGAAAGATACAAGCGTGGAGGTGGTAATGCCTGGCATTGCTGCGGTGGTGCATCGGACTGCAAAATATTGACCCAGTGGGCCGTGAAAGACATGTACTGTCCCTGCCCATAGTTGCTGCTCCACGTGTCGACGGTGGCATGTACCCTGCTGCACACGGATAATTGCAAGGGCTGGCACACCTTTTCCTCCACGTGCTTGTGCAAGGCAGGGACAGCTGTTTTGGAGAAGTAATGTCGGCTAGGTATTCGCCACCTAGGCTGAGCGCACGCCATCAATTGCTTGAAGCCGGTGGAGTCGACCAGGTGGTACGGCAGCGACTGCACCAACAACAACTTAGCCAGGTGTGAATTAAGCCGCACGACAAGTGGATGACTGGGTATATATTGTTGCTTATTGGACGATTCCGTAATGGATAACTGACGGGACGTAGGAGGAGCACTAGATGACAGTGATGATGATGATGACAACGACATGGTGGATAAGGCCTGGCTACTACTTAGATGACAGGGACTCGGAGCAGCAGCAGCAGCAGCGGCAGAGGGGTCTTCATTAGATGTACATGATGATGGTGGGGCATGTCGATTGTCCCACATGACCTTGTGATGCCGCTCCATGTGTTTACGTAGAGCGGTAGTTCCTACATTGCTGCCCTGCCCACGCCTTACTTTCTGCTTGCAGATACGGCACTGTGCCATGTTTTCGTCCTCCGGGAATGTACGGAAAAATTGCCACACGGCCGAGTACCGTAAAGAGGTAGTACCACGTCCACCACCACCACCACCACCACCCGAGCTTGCCCCTTGTCTGGCAGGCTTTTTTCGGAAGCCTACACCAGCATCAGTGTCGCCGTCACCGGCTCCTGAGCTGACCCTACCGCTGCAACGTTTTGCAGATTGACTTCTGCCCCTACCTCGGCTTGGCTGTTTATCACTGCCAGTGCCGCCACTACTACCCTCCTCCTCTGACGCCGTCATCACCTCCATCACCTGGCTCCCACGTCCTGTCTAAAACAACATCATCATCATAGCCCTCCTCATCATCCCCGCCACTTCTGTCACTGTGTTGTGAATGTGATGCGACATCATGGCGGGCTCCAACACCCCCACTACCACAGCTATGCGTCTCGGACACCGCTTCCACCTCCACCACCGCCGCAACACACTCCGTTGGCTGACTCGCGGAAAACAAATCATCATCAATATGTTGTTCAGTATCGTCCTTCGCACCAGAGGAGATGTCTCTTAGGACTCTCAGGAAAGATGGCTTCCCGCTAGGAAGGGGGAGTGAAGACATAGATGATGGAATGGAAACGTTAGAAATACCCATATTACTACTGTCACTGTGCCAAGGAACTGTAGAGGATCTGGAATCCAATGAAACCTGGCTTGAAGCCAGATCGTCAGAGTCTTCCTGCTGAGATGACCGCAAGCCAGCCAACAAGTCCACAATGGCCGTATTGTCTAAAGTAACCCGCCCACCGGAGGAGATGGACAAGTCTGGCTTGCTGATACTGCTACTACTACCAGCAGGCACATGGCTTCTGCTACTAGTGGAACTGAGAACATGTCTTGTGCCATAAATGCTGGTACTGGGTCTGGCACCAACAGATCCAACATTTGGACTGGAAGAGGACACGACATGGGTGTTTCTTCCTCTACGCCGTCCTTTCACAACCTTTTTTTTACCAGACATTTCACTGCTGGAGTGCAGCAAGTTGAATCAAAACCCGGGGGATGAGCCCCTTCTAAAAGCGTATTCACACACTGGCTTGGCAAATGGCAATGAATGAGAATTTCTATCAGGCACGGCGCGGTGCACTCAGGGAATGCTGGGCGTTGTAGTACTACTACAAAGGCTGCCTGTATTGCAAGTTAGATTGTTATTTTGTTATGTTAATGGCCGGGGATGAGCCCCTTCTAAAAGCGTATTCACACACTGGCTTGGCAAATGGCAATGAATGAGAATTTCTATCAGGCACGCCGCGGTGCACTCAGGGAATGCTGGGCGTTGTAGGACTACTACAAAGGCTGCCTGTATTGCAAGTTGGATTGTTATTTCGTTATGTTAACGGCCGGGGATGAGCCCCTTCTAAAAGTGTATTCACACACTGGCTTGGCAAATGGCAATGAATGAGAATTTCTATCGGGCACGCCGCGGTGCACTCAGGGAATGCTGGGCGTTGTAGTACTACTACAAAGGCTGCCTGTATTGTAAGTTGGATGCAACGGGGATGAGCCCCTTATAAAAGGGTATTCACACACTGGCTGAGTAGTGAGTAGTGGATGAGCCCCTTCGATTGCTGGATTCCTGCCTTTTAGATTCCTAAAGCTTTCCCTTACTGCACAGAGATGCTATCCCTACAGCTCCTGTCTGTAAAATGGCCGCTGAGCTCCGTGCATAGACTTTTATTGCAGGCTTGAGCCCGCCCCTATGCTGCCTCCCGATTGGCTGGGAGAGCCGTTTGCAAGGCATTATGGGGTAGCCTGATCTCAGGTGATATTGTGAAATGCTCCATTTTACATCTAACATGTGGCAGGCGCCAAAATGTAGCCGGGTTCGGTCAAAACGGGTTCGGCCGAACCCGGTGAAGTTCGGATTCGCTGCGAACCGAACTTTTCACGATGTTCGGACCGAAACCGGGTTCGGTTGTCCCGGTTCGCTCATCTCTAATCAACAGTATCCGTCGAAATACGTATACATTAGATGGATCTGTCCAGTATCTCTATCAAAAAGATATACAGTTGAGGCTGTGTTCACATCACGTTACAAGCATATGTTAGAGGATCTCACAACGAATACGTCCACTGGAAGGCTGCGATGTACGTCACTTGACCATGGGATTACAGAGCTCATCCATTATTATTCTCATTCTACCTTTCTCTTAACCCCTCCCCAACCTTTACCCCCATCCTATCCAACCCTGTGGCCCTACCTTGTTCCTTCCCACTTACCCACCCAGTAAAGACACCAAGACAGTGGGTTGAATAATTTCGGTCACAGCAGCCATTTTATTAACATATATACATAAACATAAACAATGCCTTATAAATAAAAAACATAACAAGGAAAGGGAAGTCCTTGGAGCTACAAACTCAGGGGCACCTTTCTAATCCGCAGTTGGCTTGCCAAGGATGTAAACCACTCCCCGGGACACCACCCAGCAGGAGCCCAAAATAAGCCATGAGCAATTGTGTAATTGTTAGGGACCATACCTATAATGAATCCCCCACTTCAATTTACCACCAACTCCAAGGACCCCAAATCCGCCAAACGAGCATACTTAAAACCCTTTAAGTATGAGAGCCCCCACCATCCAGCAATGCCCGCTCAATTCCTTCTTGAATACCCAAGGCCCAGAGGTCAACGCCAACCACATTAAGATGAACTCTACCTGCCAGCCAAAAATTGCCCTGGCCATTTTCAAAATCATAATGCCTTACGAAAAAACCCCCACTCCTTACCACAAAACTAGAGACTGCACGATTGACTTTAACGCACGCCTTGTTAATGCATGACACCGAACGTCTCCAGGCACTTCGAGGTACAATTTCGGACCAGACCACCTTTACCTTGGGAAAACAGGACCAAAAACTGGAGCAGATTGTAATTAATGTCTCTAATCAATTCCCTGAAAGGACGTGTCCCTAAATCATGGAGGACCAGCACATCAGGTGCCCGATCCAACTGGGTATAACGATGAAAATCAGGTAAAACCTGACTCCAAACCATACCTCGAGTGCCTAGCCAACGGATAACCACAGAGGACCTCAGGAACCCCAATTGCCGCCCGTCCGGGTGAACATCAGCCCTCAAAGCCCCCCAGTGACCGTAGGAGTGCCCTAGTATCCACACCAAGGAGGGTAGGCAACCTAAAATGAAAGAAAAAGGAACAATGAGGGAAAAAACAGGGGAATAAATGGAGGAGGGGAAGCGTACACACCAGCTACAATCACACAAATTGAGTACGCACATAAGAACTATACCGCATGGATTCCCAGCGACCTATACGCTTCACTGCCTCAGGCCCCAATACCCAAGAAGCCGCCTCTTTAGCAGCACTAATACGAAACGAATGAGGAGAATAAATGGACCCATCCAAACCTAAAACCTCAAAGCACTTACGAAAAACACATGTGAACTGATAACGGGACAGAAAAGAACCGTCGTCGTGACATAGCAGTGGACCAAAGAAAAAGCCAGTCTACACAGAGTTACCTCAAAACCCGAAAAACAAACCCCAACCAACACTTCCCCTAAGCGCTCCAATAGCGCAAAAGACACCGGGCAACGGTTGTTTGGCCAACTCCCACCTCTGCGATACCCCACCAAGAAAGCCTTTATAAAATCCCTAAAGCCTCGCAGCTTAAAACCAAAGGCTAGGGCTGATACAAAACTATTTACTTCTGACACTGACCAGCCCAACACTGATACCTGACCCAAAAACCCCAATAAAGCCACCACCTGATCACCTATCGTGTGGACCTCAGACAAACCTGCTAACCATGCCCCCCAGTCCTTCTATGCCATGTCGTACGCCGACCATGTACCAGGCGCTAGAGAAGACCGAATCAAACCTCCCGCTGCTCGTAAACCAAGTCCCATAGCCGTTTCGGGAAGGCGATCCCTTTCGGTCCGCTTCTGGAGCCAATAGGCAAAACCGTTCCCACTGTAGACGAGAGAGAGAATCTGCAATGTCATTATGAACACCAGGAACATGCACCGCAACAATCCAAGCATTGAGTGATAAACAACGTAACACCAGTTGGCGCAACAACTGAACCACCGGGGGGAAGATGCTGACACGTTATTAATGGCCATCACCACCCCCATGTTATCACAATGGAATCGCACCTTGCAATCACGGAACCGCTCGCCCCAAACCTCCACTGCTACCAATATAGAAAAAAGTTCCAGGAGGGCAAGATTGCACACCAAACCCAGTGTAACCCATTCCGCCGGCCACTGTCCCACGCACCATTGCCCCTTACAATATACACCTAAACCCACACTGCCAGATGCATCTGTAAACAGCTCCCACTGAATATTATCCACTACCGGGGAGATAAGCAATGACCTCCCGTTGTACAACTGTAAGAGCTCTCTCCATACCTCCAAATCATCCCAATGTTCTCTGGTTAAACAAACAAAATAATGTGGAGCTCGAACACCCGCCGTCGCTGTTGCCAACCTTCTACAACAAACCCTGCCCATGGGCATTATCCGACACGTGAAATTGAGTTCACCCAGTAAAGATTGCAACTCCCGCAGCGTTATTTTATGCAGATGTCTAGTTCTACTTACCTCAAACCGCAGTGAATCCAATTTATCCCTAGGGAGGCGACATTCCATTGCCACAGAATACAACGTGATTTCAAGAAAAACAATGCAGGTTATGGGACCCTCAGTTTTTTCCGGGGACAGAGGAACGCCAAAACGATGAGCCACCCATTGGACCGCACCCAGCAAGTTAGCACACATCGATGAACCCGAGGGGCCTACGCAAAGAAAGTCATCCAGGTTATGAATGACAGACGTGATCCCTGCCACCTCACAAACCACCCATTAAAGGAAAGAACTGAAAGCCTCAAAATAGGCGCAAGAAACTGAGCAGCCCATTGGGAGACAACGATCCATAAAGTAAGCCCCTTTCCAGTAACACCCGAACAGCCTCTGACTATCGGGGTGTACAGGTAGGAGGCGGAATGCAGACTCAATATCCGTTTTTGCCATAAGTGCGCCAGCACCGTACCGCCGCACCCACTCGACCGCCCCATCAAATGACATCCCTACTTCCATTCACAACTTATCTGTCACCTCCTCAGGATATTGCATCGACGAACGCAAATTACGCCGCGCAAATGGAACACATGAGGAGGGGACGGGATCTCAAAACCAAACTGAAAACCTTTCAACAACATTTCTCCTTTCGCCTTGTCCAGGAACCTATTTAGGTAGGGCTCCATCTCTACCCACCTCACTGGCATCAGACCCATGGCTACCACCACTCGCTCCCCTGCCTTTTCCCTTTTTAAAACATTTTGCGGACCAGTCAGAAGTCACACCGCAGGACGAACAGGTATGTTTCAACTTACATCCCGTCCCAAACTTGCATTGGCCATCATTGAACTGCCAGCACAACCCCATCTTCCCTCCTGAAACTCCACCAGTCTGACTAGATTGTTCAGAGGGGTCGGCAAATCTGGCCCCCCCCGGAAAGGACTGACCGAACTTAGCCGCGGCCATCACCCGTAACCACAGCCCAATATCCTTATTATCCCATCAAATACTGTTCATCGTACCGTAGCCAGGTCTGACCCCCATACGCCCGATGCGCCTTGCCTATCGCGTCCATACAATTTTCCGGCGTCTTCTCCCCGATAACACTCGACACAATGGCAAACGCCTGCAACCAATTCATGAAGGTTTGAGGGATTAAACGATACCTATGCTTCTCCTACTCCTCTTTTTTGCTCTCCCACCTTTTTCCTCTATCTAAATTACATTTTTCCAGGGGAAGAAGAGAGAATATTTCAACATATTCATCCTTCCAGATCTTCTCTCTAACTTCTGGTTTTAAATGAGCACCCAAAGGGCCCTCAAAACAGACGTAAACCTCTCCTTTCGCCTTGTCACCCAACCGCACCCTATCCACGCCCTTACCTTTATAAGTCTGTACCGAGACAGTAACCCCCCTACCCCCACCAGAGCCACCACCCCCGGGGGCCGCACAACATCCTCTAAAGACCCGACCAACGGAGGGACCCACGCTGAGATCGGGGAAGGAGTATGCGACCATCCGCCTTTGCAACGTTACAGCAGGGCTTTTACACAACCTAGCAATTCCTGAACTTCCGCTCTTTCGCTAGATGTAGAAGCCACCCCACTATGACCCACTTCCCTAACTGACTCCCCCTGAGAGCCACCCCCAACCCCCGGGGATCTAAATATAGCTGGAAAAGTATGAAAAGGTGATACTGACTCACTGGGCTGCATAGATGCTGTGTTCCCACGAGCCAGTGCGAAGGAATCCTCACGCAGTAATATCCGGACATCCTGGACCTGGAATACCGCAGCAGGCTCGACAGCCTGGGCCTCAGGTACATCCCTTATCAAACGGGGCCTTCCCGCCATCCTCTCCATGTCTGTTACCACAGCATCCTCCGTCCTCTGCGCCACTGCCGATTGCGGCCTGTGCGTAGAACCAGGGCCTTCAGTCAGGTGACTGGCGGGCCGCCCGACTGGTGCATCGCCAGATCAGCCCGCCGCAGCTCCACGCGTTGCTGAACGGAAGACGGGAGGCTGTCCCATATGCCTGGGATCTTGCCCTCTCCTCTCCGCAGGGTCAGGCCGGCAAGCAGGATTCCTCTCAGACCAAGCCCTCCGCCCCCGGGCTTTGGAAGCGGGAGCCCGGCCTGGAGGGTCCCGAGTGGGGCTCCTAAACCTGCGACTGACCTTGGGTAGCACTTCCGGGCTAAGGGGCTCCGGAGGACGCGCCCGCTGTGACCGCCTGGTATGACGCCACCAGATCCACTGTGGATAGCTGCACAGCAGAGGAGAGCGTCGTCGGAGCGGACAGCCACGGCAACCCTGGAGGCCCTACAGTCGATAACAGCTTCTGCCCAGAGTCAGCAGGACCTGTCCGACCGAGCTCCTCTTCCAGCCATGCCATACCGCGCTCCGCCACCGCTACCTGCAGCTGTTCTAACAAGGTCTGCATTCTGTATCAGGTAAGCTGCAGACAGCGATAAGGACTACCACTGTCTATTCTGTAATGGCGCGAAGCTGCCTGCTCCCCACCCTATATACCCCCCTTAACCTCGCCCCCTTTGAGGCCACCACCCCATCTATCCTACCGCTCTTCACAGGCAACTTAACCCCTTCCTTTTCTGCAACCCTGGTCATGTTGGCCTACCCCAATTCTTTCATCCTGTGTCCGGCCCTTGGTGTATAGGCATACAGTGACATGTGTCGCTAATGAGTTCCCACAGTAAAAAATTAATACTGTGCAGCATAGGTGTTTTTTTTACAGTTTCCATTTGTAAAGAATCGCGTAGTCCACTATGCTATTCTATACAGAAAAAAAAAGGTATGCTGATGGCGCAGCGTATGCCAAAAAGACACTATTTTGTTATTCGGGTGAATGAGGTCCCACGTATACATTTGGCGTATACCATGGGAGATTTCCTTGTGCATACTCTGAAGGTGAGGATGTAAAAAAAATGTGAACACAGCCTTATATTATTTTCTTTACAAGGGGAAGTAAAGTTATTTTTTTGCTGTATACTCTGCAAAAGTATACGTTCAGATACATCTGCCATTTACTTCTATTACAAGCAAAGAAATTGTATACTTTAATGTTTATGCTTCAGAGAAGTATAGTAGCCTAAACTTTTCAGTACGCTAGAAAAAGGTATCCAGATGTAAACCGGTCAAACATATGCCAAATAAATCCAGTTTTAACATATGTTTACACAATAGGAGATTTGTGAGTATATTACAATATATAGAGTATATATATATTTTTGGTGTGAACATCCAGGGAGGCTTCAGAGAGTATATATTAGATGCTGCCATTGTTTTCTGCTATTATCGCCAGATTGGATTCTAATCAAATGTAAGGATTTGGCTCCATCTTGTGATCAAATTTTAGTACTGCAGATTTTAGTGAGCTGATGGAGAGGAGAAACAGATTTGCATTGACCTCCTCAAAAATTTTATTGTAACCTACGCTACGGATGGCAGAAAAAAACACCCATTTTTGCAGACTGTCCGTAAATTTACGGATGGTTGGCAACCCTGGAGTGGATACTTCTCAAACTGAAAACAAGTTGCATGGTGCTGCCCTACTTTTCCTGCACCTTTTCAGGTTGGCGATGCGAGAGCTGCTAGAAACAGACGGCTCATTGAGATTTCCACCAGAACCTGAGTATTCATTTGGGAGTCTGTGAAGAAACTATCAGATGCTAACCTGTTGATAGCTGAAGGCCTTTTGTGTGAATTTTTTACTTCTGAGATTCGGGAAGATCCTGAAATATGTCAAACCTGTAAAAAAAATAGGTAGCATTCTGTACACAATGGAGTCCCTATTGAAAAATTAAGTCTCTGCTGTCATTTGATCGAATATGAAATTCAGACTTCTTTTTTATTGATTTTTAATTTTATTTAATAAGGGGACACTTTGCACTGTGCACAGATATTTTTTACAATATCTTGCCATTATTTGGGAGGGAGGGGTATTGGAATCTGAATTGAGGGACAAAATAGTATAGTGATAAGACGCATGGTAGCATGCAGAACCTCTTTGGTGTTGTGTAGAATAACCCAGTGCCACTCCGGTCAGCCATTCTTAGGGGTCAGGGTCATAGTGGGTTGGGTCAGACCCAAAAATAGAATAAATATATCTGAAAATATATATCACAGACAGTTTGCAAATCCTATTTACTGACACATTAGTTCGTTTTTATATCAGATACCAATAGCTTGACAGTTTTGAAAAGAAGGGGTATGGCTCAGTTGACGCTATAAGCCAATATACGTATGAACATATGTACAGTACCTCAGCTTTTACATAAAAGTATGCAACTTTTTATCTTGTATGAATTGTCCTAATACATGTACATGAATATGTTGATTTAGCAGCATTAGTATAAAAATACATTTGGGTTTTGAATGTTAACCCCTTTATCTTGAATGATCCTGTGTTCGCTGCACATCGTTTGGCTGGAACGGCGCTCTGCAGTGAAAGTGCCTTGATTCCCGAATGCAGCAGCTTCATGTTGTCGGAAAACCCTTCTAAGGGTCACAATAAAAAACCCAATATGATTTCGATTAACACGTTAATTCCAATACTCAACATATCATGTAACGTGGCCAAATACATAATCCACAAATTAAAAAAAAAAAAAAGTGAGGGCAGGTGAGTAGCTGCTCCAGGATACACAGATTCTTACATAGACTTTGACTGGTTCAGGTGCCTATATTGCATATATAAAATCCACAGACCGTGTAAAGAAATAATAAAGACAAGACCACATCTCGTGAACTTGGCAACGTGATCTCATGTGGTCCTCCACTTTTCGCTAATGGGGCCCCTGACATTTTCATAGGGCACAGGAAACATTACATTCATTTACTGGCTGGAAGGGTCTGGTTCTTTACATCAAGTATCACATATATGTTCTATATAGTCATGTGTCGAAGAATGCTGTCGTATAGTTTCTTATGTGTGTTCTTCAGCTTTTCTCCCCTCTGACTCCCAGTTTATATTGAAGTCTACAAGGCTTGTTGAAGGTCATTTATAGTGAACTCCATGTTTGCATCTGCAGGTCCTCCTTTGGGCAGACAGTTTTAAAATATTTCTGACTTTCTCCAGGAAAACCTACTGTAACTTATTGTATTCATATTATTGCCCCTTTAAAAAGGTTTCTGGCCCCACCAGCGAACATTAACTTTTCTATTATTTTATAAGAAAAAGACAAGTAGCAGAAGAGGAAAAATAAATACAATGAGCAATAATGTGATGGTTTGGTCTGCAGCCCCCTGGGCACTCAGACTACCACTAGTGACATCACCTAATGCTGTCGCTCAACAAGCTGAACGTCAGACGCTGCCATTGGAGCTTCAGCTACGGGTCCTACTCTAGATCCCTTTTGTCTGTGTGAAATGTAATCCTGTCCAGAAACCCTGCAGCCCCTTTGTTCTAGGAATCATTGAGATTTTAGGGCACCAGATTATAGAGTGTGGAATAGGAGATAAGAGCCTCCATTATTCAGGGCCTTCGGTTATTCTCCCCAGGATGATTGGCAGCATGGCCTGGGATCTGAGCGCTGATATTGGAGTATTGTATAGCGCTATTATTTGGTCAGTGTATGGCAGTGTCATTAGAGCAATATTAGGATATCATTATGGGTATTGTTGTGCCATTATTTAGGCATTCTATAGCGGTGTTAGTTTGGCATAGTGGTGTCTTTATTTGGAGAATACATAGGGATATTAGGCTAGGTGACACGGGCGCCACGCTTCAGTGTTTAACAATTTATTTAAACCGATCGAAACAGATCCTAACAAAAGGCATTGGGGGCCCTCAGTTACGATCAGTAGCTCGATTGACTATGAGGGTATGTTCACACGGCAGCGTCCGTTACGCCTGAAATTACGAAGCTGTTTCCAGGAGAAAACAGCTCCGGAATTGCAGACGTAATGGCATGTGCAGGCGTTTTTTGCAGCGTCCATTACGGACGTAATTGGAGCTGTTTTTCCATGGAATCAATGGAAAACGGCTCCAATTACGTCTCAAGAAGTGACAGGCACTTCTTTGACGCGGGCATCTTTTTTACGCGCCGTCTTTTGACACCGGCCCGTAAAAGAATGACCGTCGGCACAGTATATTGTAAAACCCATTCAAATGAATGGGCAGATGTTTGCCAACGCTTTGGAGACGTATTTTCGGACGTAATTTGAGGCTAAAATGCCCAAATTACGTCCGTAAATAGGGTGTGTGAACCCAGCCTAAGAGTATAAATGACTAAATGTCAGGTGTATATTTTCTTACCTTAGACTAGCATAACAGAAGCTGCTAAAAATGGATGCTAAGTGATGAAAATACATGTGTCATCAGAAAAATCCTATTAAAATAAACAGGGTTGGTAACAGAAACATTTCTCTAAGTATACAAGTGGTCCCGTATATAGTTGCATACATTGGAACAGGTTTTTTTTAAGTTGAAGTGCCCATTTATTTTTCATTTTTTTTCTCTAGATTGAGCCAAACTTATACAATGCAAATGCTTACCCATACGTTTGGATGCATCTGTTTTGTCTTCCATTATTAAAAAAGTATACGTAATTCCCACACACAAAGCAGCGCTGCGGTCCCTTCACCGTTTTCCCCTGCCACCCGCTGTATGGGGAACTGCAGCACCGCTCCATTCACTTGAATAGGGCTGTGCTGCAGTTCTCTGCACCGCCAGCCCTGCAGCCCCTTCATTCTTAGGATTGGTGGGGACCCAAGAGTTAGAACCCCTCCATTTACAATGGAGGCATATCCTATGGATATACCATCCCTTTGTGTGATGGGAATAACCCTTTAATGATGTTTTTTTTCTTTGATAAAGTAAAAAAAGAAAAGGTTATCGTGACGTAAATCTGCCAGACATATGCCAAAAAGACACACTAATGGCATATGTCTGCCCCTGGAGTGTAGCTATAGGGGGTGAGAGGTAGCAGACACACCTGGGCCTTGGTGCCTGAGGGTGCCCAACGGTCTCTGCCACATAAGAAGACACGTGGGAGGCCCACTTACTGATTCTACATTTGCGCTCAGGAGATTTATATTGCGCCTCTGGTCTGTCTCATAAGAATCTATGGATATTGTACAGCGTCCGTTTTTGCCCTAATTTGGGTGTTCTAAAATCAATCCCTATCGGTCCCAGAGGGTTTTTCCTGATAATGAAGTGATTATTGGAGATCCCATATATATTCTGCACCGTGTTCTGTCCATATTACTACGTATGATTATCACTGGTTCTATGTCGGCTTTCTGGAGTCTGAGGCGGGATTTGACAGGATAATTCCTCAGAAGAAATGTAAACTTAACGAGTTCTTCCGCCATTATTATCCGCCGTGCCAACATGACTACAGGGGAGTTAGGGCCGCGCATGTCGGCGATAAAATACCAGTAGCGATGAGATGACACATGAACACAATATATGACATTATAATCCGTTTTACTTATTTTATGTGCAAAAGTAAAATATAAACCTATATAATGGAATTTCACTCTCTCTTTAAATTGATATGTAATTCTATAGGAACATGTCTTGGGTTACTTTTTTCTGGTAATTTATCACGAAAAAATGGGAAATTTTATTGATATTTTTTTCATCATGAGAAAAATGTTTATTTTTTTTATTTTTATTTTTTTGTATTTTTTTTTTATAATTTGATCTCTTTTTCCTGCACTTACACTTTTCATACACCAGATGAGTGCCATTGAGCTACAAATGATTTTAGGTGCTGCAGTGAGGTCAGCACATTGTAATTGGTGGAGGTAAGCAGCTGACTTCCTATCACCATGGTAACTGCTCGGCCTATTTCCACCGTAGTGCTCACCCCTCCCCCTTCCTGGTCCACACCTTATCATGATGACCTAGTCTGTAGGAGGAAAAGGAAAACAAGACGCCATGTTTGCTGCAAAAAAAATAAAAACTGCGTGAATGGCAGATGCTGCTGCTAAACATAGAATAGGTGTTAGATTCAGTCATTTGTGACGGGTTAATGCTCATGAGAGGAATGTGAGATGAGAATTTATATAAATGACAAATATTTTACATCATCTGTGATTTATCTATTAATCCCCTGCAGTCCGTGCCTGCATTTACCACATGTCTGCCATTGTCTCTTACATCCGACATTGTCACATCCTTCCAGGACTTTCTGCCAGTCAGATAGCTACGACTGCTGCCTCAATGCAGACACTGGATAATAATGACTTGTGTTATTGTGGAACTACAACTCCCAGCATTCTCCACGGTCAGGCTTGCTGCAACCTGTAGTTCTACCTCAGCAACTACATTTTTTTTCCACCCGAATAGTTATATTTAATATGGTTATTTTGATACAGAGATTGGCAGACTATGGCTGCGGTGTTTGTGGAACTACAAGTTACATCATTCCCTGTAAGACATGTTTGGCTTGCTTAGACCTGTAGTTCTACCGGAGCACTCACTATGTTTTAGGCCTGATTTACACGAGCGTGTGCGTTTTGCGCAAGCAAAAAAATGCGGCGTTTTGCGTGCGCAAAAGGCACTTAACAGCTCCGTGTGTCAGCCCCGTATGATGCGCAGCTGCGTGATTTTCGCGCAGCCGCCATCATTTTGACACTCCGTTTGGATGTTTGTAAAGTGAAAAGTACGTGGTGCTTTTCTGTTTACATTCATAGTTTGACAGCTGTTGCGCGAATCACGCAGTTCGCACAGAAGTGCTTCCGTGCAACATGCGTGGTTTTCACGCACCCATTGACTTCAATGGGTGCGTGATGCGCGAACAGTGCACAAAGAAAGGACATGTCGTGAGTTTTACGCAACGCACTCGCGCTGCGCAAAACCCACGCACTGTCTGCACTGCCCCATAGCCTAATATAGGTGCGTACGACACGCGTGAAAAGCACGCGCGTCGCACGCGCATATATTACGCTCGTGTAAATGATGCCTTAATGTGAGCAGGATTTTATTATTGTAGCAGAGATAAGTTACCGCGCAGTCACACGCAACGTCATTTCCGTAGCAGCAAAATCCGCTGTGGAAATTGACCATGTCCTTGCAGAATTTTTACACTGCGGATGAACGTTTCGCAGCGTTTTCTGTATGTGATGTGGTTTCGGATTCAGAAATTTATCGTAGACTTTAGCGCTATTTGAAATTCTGCACCGAATGTTGCAACACAAATACGCAGCAAATTATCTCTATCTATCTATCTATCTATCTATCTATCTATCTATCTATCTATCTATCTATCTATCTATCTAATCTATCTAATCTATCTATCTATCTATCTATCTATCTATCTATCTATCTATCTATCTATCTATCTATCTATCTATCTATCTATCATCTATCTATCTCATATCTATCCTGTCTGTCTGTCTGTCTGTCTGTCTGTCTGTCTGTCTGTCTGTCTGTCTGTCTATCTATCTATCTATCCATCCATCCATCCATCCATCCATCCATCCATCATGTTCCGTCAGTCACTGACGTTGGGCATAAATGAATCACCAGGGAGCAGTAGGGCTATGAATGAACTTGTTGGGGGAACTCCCTGTGGTTTTGTGAGCTGCGTCTGCTTATATACAACCAGTTTAATAACACAATAGGCTTTTGTACATTATATATCCCACAGACACCAGATGTGGTAACGATTATTATGTGCTCACTGTATACTAAGTAAAATAACATTAGGGAGAATAGTATTTCTATGGTGTGTGTGTGGGGGGGGGGGAGTCTAAAAAAAAAAGTGCAGATTTCTATGCCATGCCATTCAGGTTCCAGGGAAAGCTGTGTAAAAAAGTTTGGTGCACTGTAATGGCTGCCACTAGTGGCTGAAATCTATATCAATCCTCCCATGATAACTGAAAAGCAGATAACAGGATATAGCAAAAAGTTCACAGGATGTCAATAAAAATACAGGATTTTACAAATTCTATTAGGCGGGGGATTCTCCCTGTATTTGTATGGGATTTCTTCCTCATTCTCCCATAGTTCATACAAATATATATATATATATAATGTAATGTGATGTGTCTTCTATGAAACTGGACCTAGCATGTGGCAGGAAGTTACCGAAATTAGAATGTGAACCCAGGGGCAGGGACTGGTATAAGGCTCCCCCTAGTGGAATAGGTTGGTGTTACAATATGCAAAACCTATGTTTCCCCTATTATTGTACTGCTTGGTACAATAATCATTGTTTAGATTGTTGGAGAATAAGAATATAATAGAGCGACATTTCAATAATCGTGTTTGTACGTTACGTAGAGAGTTTGGCCAGATCTGTGCTGTATGATTCTAAATAACTATTAATCTCTAGTTATTTCCCACAATCAAATAAACATGTATACATTTGAATGTTTTTTTTTATTATGCTTAAATACATATTTTTTGTAGTTTTAAGCACTTTTAAATTGACATTTATACTTTTTACGATACAGCTTCTATATATCCTGTATACATAGAAGCTGTATCGTTCTCTCTCAACCGATTCCGTCACTTTAGCTGAGCTGACGTCTCGGCTTAGAGTGGGTCCTGCGTATCTCTGACACACAGGATCCACCTAATATCAATCACAATCAAGTTATGAACTTAGATGTGATTGATATTAGGTGGATCCTGTGTGTTAGGCCTCATTTACACAAGCGTGTGCGTTTTGCGCACGCAAAAAAAACGCAGCGTTTGGCGTGCGCAAAAGGCACTTGACAGCTCCGTGTGTCATTAGTGTATGATGTGAGGCTGCGTGATTTTCGCGCAGCCGCCATCATAGAGATGAGGCTAGTCGACGTCAGTCACTGTCCAGGTTGCTGAAAGAGTTAACTGATCGGCAGTAACTCTTTCAGCACCCTTGACAGTGAATTCAGATCACAATATAGAGCTACCTGTGAATAAAAACAAGACGTTCATACTTACCAAGAACTTCCTGCTTCCTCCAGTCCGGTCTCTCGGCCGTTGCCT
The DNA here is from genome assembly GCF_050947455.1 of Rhinoderma darwinii. NCBI lineage: Eukaryota > Metazoa > Chordata > Amphibia > Anura > Rhinodermatidae > Rhinoderma > Rhinoderma darwinii. The sequence goes on from NC_134689.1 coordinate 34,882,053, forward strand.
TGGTGACGCGTCCCTCTCTTGTCATCCTCCCTGGATGACGCGGCAGTCCATGTGACCGCTGCAGCCTGTGATTGGCTGCAGCCTGTGCTTGGCCTATGATTGGCTGCAGCTGTCACTTGGACTGAATTGTCATCCCGGGAGGTCAGACTGGAGGAAGAAGCCGGGAGTTATCGGTAAGTCAGAACTTCTTTTTTTTTTTACACGTTCGTGTATATTGTGATCGGAAGTCACTGTCCAGGGTGCTGAACCAGTTTAACTCTTTCAGCACCGTGGACAGTGACTGTCTCCTGACGTCGCGTACCGGAAAAATTTTTGCCGGATTCGGTCAAAACGAGTTCGGCCGAACCCGGTGAAGTTCGGTGCGCTCATCTCTAATTTGACACTCCGTTTGGATGTTTGTAAACAGAAAAGCACGTGGTGCTTTTCTGTTTACATTCATCCTTTTGACAGCTCTTGCGCGAATCACGCAATTCGCACGGAAGTGCTTCCGTGCGGCATGCGTGGTTTTCACGCACCCATTGACTTCAATGGGTGCATGATGCGCGAAAAACGCACGATTATAGAACATGTCGTGAGTTTTACGCAACGCACTCACGCTGCACAAAAATCACGCATTGTCTACACTGCCCCATAGAGTAATATAGGTGCGTACGACACGCGTGAAAAGCACGCGCGTATATATTACGCTCGTGTAAATGAGGCCTTACACACGCAGGACCCACTCAGCCGAGACGTCAGTTCAGCTGGACTGACAGAATTGACTGAGAGAGAACAATTACTTTTAATATAAGTGGCGCTATTTCTGGAAGAAAGTAGCCATGTTTTTCTAATCTCATTCTACCCCTTTAAAGAGGTTCTGTCAGCAGATTCTCAAATCCCTATCTCCTATTTCATGGGATCGGCGCTGCAATTAGGAGAACAGTAACGTTTTTTTTTGTTTTTTTTAAACGTTCATTTTTGGCCAAGTTATGAGCTATTTTATATATATGCAAATGAGCTTTGAAATGGACAACTGGGCGTGTTTTTTTTTCGTTATGTCCAACTGGGCGTGTATTGTGTTTTTAACTGGGCGTGTTTACGTGTATGACGCTGACCAATCAGTGACTAGTCAGCATCATACACTCATCTCCATTCATTTACACAGCAGCGATGTGCATCCGCATACACAGAGATTAACGTTAATCCAGTGTCCTGATAATGAATACACATGATCATCCAGCCTGAACGTCGTGTATTCAGAATCCTGCCACTTCTGAATCTTTTCTGTGACATTCCAGCAAGCCACGCGTAATCTAGCGAGATTACGGAGGTAAACGAGATTTGGTTTCCCTTGCTGGAATCTCACAGAAAAGAGTCAGAAGTGTCAGGATTCTGAATACACATGACGTCCAGGCTGGATGATCATGTGTATTCATTATCAGGACACTTGATTAAGGTTAATCTCTGTGTATGTGGCTGCACATCGCTGCTGTGTAAATGAATGGAGAGGAGTGTATGACGCTGACTGGTCACTGATTGGTCAGCGTCATACATGTAAACACGACCAGTTAAAAACACAATACACGCCCAGTTGGACATAACGAAAAAAAACACGCCCAGTTGTCCATTTCAAACCTCATTTGCATATATATAAAATAGCTCATAACTTGGCCAAAAATGAACGTTTTTAGAAAAAAAATTTTTTTTTTACTGTTCTCTACATTGTAGCGCCAATCACATGCAATAGGAGATAGGGATTTCAGAATCTGGTGACAGAGCCTCTTTAAGCTTTATTGCCTTCATGCAGTGCTCTGATTTTGACAGAATTCTCTTCTATATTTACTTTATCAACAGAATATCTAAATGTACGTCGTTTAGGACAGGCTGGGAAAGTATACAATGTTAAGATTCTCACAGAGAACTGAACACCTCCTGTGGTTTGGAGATTAAGCTGCTTTTAAAAAAAGAAATAAGGAAGGCTTTGTATATCTTAGGGTCGTGAAATTGTAGCTAGTTTTGAAGTAAGTAGATCAAAGGGAGATTGGGAACGCTTAATTTAAGCATGTGCGTTTAATACACTTACCGGTTAAACCATCAATCCAGTCACACCATTTCTGGCAAGATTTCCTCAATTGCAGCTGTTCCTAACATTTCAAAGTAATGAACATAAAAGAGGGGGCCCAACTGAACTACGACGACTGTGACGGAAGCTATCATAGAATTTTCTCCTGATATACATGCATATATATATATATATATATATATATATATATACATATGTGGATATATATATATATATTTATTTATTATAGACATATGGTACTGCTGAGGTGCATTATGAGATTTTTTAAAATTATAGTGTGCTGGAGGTTCCTGGTTCGCCACCTTGTGGTCATAATTGGTACTACCCATTTCTTAGTTTTCTTTTTGTAACCTGGCCTTTCTTTTTATTTTTATCTAAGCAACAGTGATCAACTCCAAGCACGTCAATGCTACTTGAACCCAACATCTGCACAAACAAATAATAAATACAGATTTGGCTTTAGCTGCAGTCCTGTTTGGAAGTATTAACTCATATCGATAATCTGTTACATTTTTACATCTTTCCTCGGATGTATGTGGATGCAGATGTGCAGATCATGGTGCAGAAAAACCTTAGGCTATTTCTGGTCTGTTTTAATAGGACAAGTAGACTGAAACATAATCTTGAAAGAGCTGAGTAATCTTGAAGTCATAAAGGCTCATGGGGGGTTGTAGTTTTGTGGATGGATTAGAGCATAATAAATCACAGTGAGGGACATCTAAGAAGTCCGGCTATTTGCCATGTTTACTGCATAATGAGGGATGCTCAGGAAGTGTTCATTTTCTGCACCATGACAGAGACAAAGCTTTTACTGTGATGGGATGAAGAAAACTTTGAAAGGGGGATGGGAAGCAGGAAATCACTGTCATGTGCTGAATAATGGCGTGTTTAGCGAATAGGAGGGAGGTCACCCACTCAGGGTCACTCATGAACTTAAACTGGGTATGTCCAAACCGGAAAGGTTCTTTAAATGGAATGTGTCATCATTTTAATGATTAACAAATTTCTTAAGAATTTGAGTGATTTTTTTTTTCTATGTCATTATGTATATTAAAAAATAATCCCAATCTTGCAGTTTTCACTCTGGTCACTGAGCCTCACACTTCCTGTTCTGTAGAGATCGCATCTCAGCAGTCGTCTCATTACAGGCAGGATCATGAATTTATTCTATTCATTTACATAGCACCAACATCTTCCACAGCACTGTACAGAGATTGTCATCACTCACATTCCGCGGCAAAAAAACGTGTAAAAAAAAACTCTGTGTGAACAGAGCCTAACTGTAACAAGCCGTGCACACAGTTATGTCACGTGTCGCCAAAAGGTTAAGATTGTTTAACCGGTTAAGGACTAGGCTGTTTTACAGCTAAATGACCAGAGAAAATGTCACAATTTTGCTATGCGCTTCTTTAGATGACTATAACTCTGCAAGTTCATCTTTGTCATTTGTCAGTATACATCATTTTTATTTTTTTCTCTAAAGTGGGCAAAATTGGAAAAGAATGCAAGAATTTAGCAATTGCGTCAGTTTATACCAGCATTTTTCACACACAGTATAGACCACGGACAAAACTCATCTCCTTCCACATTCTTCCACTTCTCCCGTGCATGGGGATACCAAATATGTGGGCCTAAGGCGGGATTCACACGACCGGGTCGCGTCCGAGCCCGAGTGCCGGCCGGTAAAATCGGCCATTCTGCCCGGCGGGTTTGCATAAAGTTATGCATCCGTGCCGGGCCGGGCAGATCCGGACAGTGACATCAGCAGCAACTCCTGAAGGGGAATCCCCATGTGTTCGGGGATTCCGCTTCAGGAGTTTCCCCTGATGTCACTGCCCAGATATGGACAGAAACATCAAGCGCTCTGTCCAGGAGCGGAATCCCCGAACACACGGGGATTCCGCTCCTTCAAGGAGCTAAAGTGCGGCTAGCACATAGCAGAGCGGGGAGATACCTCCCCGCTCTGCTATAGTGGCGTCGCTACAGTAGTAGCAGCCGCAGCAGCAGCTGCTGCAGCTGCTAGCGGCGCCATCAAAGGTGTCGCCGGGCTAGGGCGCTTTTAAAACAAGCAGGAGAAGGGAGCCAGCGCAGCGCTCCCTTCCACCTGCTGTACACCCCGGCCCTGCCACACAAGTGTACAGCGATGCCATTCGTCAGAATGGCATCAACTCCTCCTCCTCACATGCACTCTGCGCTGTGAGGAGGAGGAGATAGAGCGCAAGAGCCGGAAAACCCGGCCGTCACTCGGGACACATCCCCGTGATGGCCGGGTATTACCCGGCCCCATAGACTTCTATGGGAGCCGGGCGGCCGGGTACCCGGGCGAAAATAGAGCATGTCCTATTTTTTGACGGGCGGTTTTCCCGGCCGTCAAAAAATCGGTCGTGTGAATAGCCCCATTAGGGGTCTATTATTCCTAATGCAGCCGGGTGCCGGCCGATTTATGAACGGCCGGCACCCGGCCAGGAAACCCTGACGTGTGAATGAGGCCTTATTATCACATAGAGATGTAGGAGGGCGGACGATAGAAGAAGCTTATTTCACAAATCGCCTTTTTTCAAAGCTGGTTTTACAAAACTCAACAGAGTTTCTATAACACTTCCAAAATATCTGCTCTTGAAGCAGAAATCCCAAAATATTCATCTAGGGGTATAATGGGAATTTATTTTTTTGGGTTTCCTAAAATAAGAAATTGCAGGTTTATGCAAATGGAGCTCTCCAGCAGATGAACTTTAGAAAACATGCAAACATGACATCCACCCCCCACCTATTCCCTCCCCCACCCTTGGAGTAAAATCATTGGAAAAATAAAAATGTAATGTAGGGCAAATATATTTTCAATTAATTAACTAAAATCTAATAATGCAGAACAGTGTGGTATTTGTTTAAAACATGGCTCAATGCACAGGCCTGGTTGTGAGGGACATGAGGGACAGAAATATCGGGAATCTTTGCGGTGCCCGTCTTTTCTGCAGACGCGGCACTTTTTCTGGGGGTTGCTTCTGGTAGGTGTTGGGGGAATGCGAGTGATGAAGTGTCTTTCAGTCAGTCGCGTGACATCCTCAGACTGGGGGCATTCTCTGGTGTCCTGAACGTCAAATATGAGGCCTTCAATAATTTTCTGCTGGAAATCCAAGTATGTGTCTCTGACTCTGTTTTTTTTTATAGAGCACAAATGAGTTGTGGATGGCCACCTGTAGAAGATAAATGGCCACCTTTTTGTACCAGGTTTTTGTTTTGCGTTTTACTAAATAGGGCTGTAAAATCTGGTCGCTTAAATCCACCCCCCATGTACTTGTTATATTCGGACACTCTCACTGGTTTGTGCTTGTCCGATGATGCCCCCCTTTCCCTCAATGCCACTGTTCCTGCGGTATGAATCGTGCTTAGCACATACACATCTTTGCGATCCCTGCACTTGACCGCCAGCAATTCCTCAGATGCATAAGCGCAGGAGTCCCCCTTTACCATGCGCTTCCCCACTAATTGCTGCTTAAAAAGAATTCGATTTTTGCGCATGGTACCACATGCCCCAGTCCTTGCAGCATTCAAATGCCTAAACAGGGGCACACTGGAATGAAAATGATCGCAGTACAGGTGGTGGTACCCCTTGTGAAGCAGAGGCTGCATTATCTCCCACACGATCTTACTGCTGGTGGAAAGATCAGGGGGGCATCCAGGAACATTTATTGAGCGGTCCCGCCCTTCATAAATCCTGAAGGCGGTGGCATATCCTGACCCGCTTTCACACAGTTTATAAAGCTTAACGCCATATCTTGCCCTTTTGGAAGGTAGATATTGGCGAAAGCTAAGTCTTCCATGGAAGTTGAGGAGGGATTCATCCACGCTTACATTCTGCTCAGGGGTGTAGAGTTGCAGGAATAAATTATTGAGGGAATTTATCAGCGGTTTTATTTTGAACAACCGATCACGGTTTTTCATCGGTACTTGGTGGGGCCTGTGCATTGTCAGTGAAGTGGAGGAACCTCATTATTGTCTCATAGCGTGACCTGGGCATTACTGCAGAATACACTGGGATGACATGGGCGGGTCTTGTTTACAATACCCATATTTAGGGTGAGCCCCAAAAATGTTTTTAATTCCTGCAAATTGGTGGGCGTCCAATCTCTGGCATGGGTGGATGAAGGTTTCTGCCTTATATCCTTATATACTGAGCGGCATATAAATTAGTTTCATGGACAATCATATTTAAGATGTCGTCAGTAACAAATAAATGGAAGTAATCCATTTGAACAAAATTTGTATTGTCCACAGTTATGCCAGGAGTGGCAGTAAATCCGTGGATTCTAGGCCCAAAAGATGGAGCAGATGCCCATACAAGAGCCTGAACTGGAGGGACCAGGCTGTCCGGTGCTACAGCGATACTAGGCCCTGCGCTTCCATGTTCTGCAGTTTCAACTGCGTCAGGGGTAACGTCCCCTAAAGATGAACCTGAAGTGACGCTATCATTGTTACTGACTAAAACAGGTTCCATCTCTGACGCCATCTCTGATGTGGTCTCATACTCTGACCACAGCATGGCGTATGCCTCCTCAGCACTAAAAACGTCCTCTCCATAATGCCACTTAGGCCTTATTCACACGAACGTGTGCGTTTTGCGCGCGCAAAAAATGCTGCGTTCTTTGTGCGTTGCAGTTTCGTGTGTCATCAGTGTTTGCTGCATGGCTGCGTGATTTTCACGCATATGCCATCCTTATGACACGCGGTTTTGATGTTTAGAAAAAGAAATGAAAGAAGTGCTTTTATTTTTTCCTTCATTTCTTTAACTACTGTTGCGCGAATCACGAGCGACACATGGAAGTGCCTCCGTGTGCTGCGCGTGATTTTCACTCACCCATTGACTTCAATGGGTGCGTGAGTCGCGAAAAATGCCCAAGTATAGGACATGTCATGAGTTTTACGCAGTGGACATACGCTGCGTGAAAATCATGGAATGTCTGAATGGCCCCATTGACTAACATAGGTCCGTGCGAAATCACGCGCGTATCACGGACGTTAAACACGTTCGTGTGAATAAGGCCTAACACTAACTAAACAAAAATTTTTTTTATTTTCCTATTTTTTATAAACACAAACTGGTATATATGTATATATATATATATATATATGTATATATATATATATATATATATATATATATATATACACTACCGTTCAAAAGTTTAGGGTCACTTAGAAATTACCTTCTTTTTGAAAGAAAAGCACAGTTTTTTTCAATGAAGATAACATTAAATTAATCAGAAATACACTCTATACATTGTTAATGTGCTAAATGACTATTCTAGCTGCAAACGTCTGGTTTTTAATGCAATATCTACATAGGTGTATAGAGGCCCATTTCCAGCAACCATCACTCCAGTGTTCTAATGGTACATTGTGTTTGCTAACTGTGTTAGAAGGCTAATGGATGATTAGAAAACACTTGAAAACCCTTGTGCAATTATGTTAGCACTGCTGTAAACAGTTTTGCTGTTTAGAGGAGCTATAAAACTGACCTTCCTTTGAGCTAGTTGAGAATCTGGAGCATTACATTTGTGGGTTCGATTAAACTCTCAAAATGGCTAGAAGAAGAGAGCTTTCATGTGAAACTCGACAGTCTATTCTTCTTCTTAGAAATGAAGGCTATTCCATGCGAGAAATTGCCAAGAAACTGAAGATTTCCTACAACGGTGTGTACTACTCACTTCAGAGGACAGCACACACAGGCTCTAACCAGAGTAGAAAGAGAAGTGGGAGGACTCGCTGCACAACTGAGCAACAAGACAAGTACATTAGAGTCTCTAGTTTGAGAAATAGACGCCTCACAGGTCCTCAACTGGCAGCTTCATTAAATAGTACCCGCAAAACGCCAGTGTCAACGTCTACAGTGAAGAGGCGACTCCGGGATGCTGGGCTGCAGGGCAGAGTGGCAAAGAAAAAGCCATATCTGAGACTGGCTAATAAAAGGAAAAGATTAATATGGGCAAAAGCACACAGACATTGGACAGAGGAAGATTGGAAAAAAGTTGTAATGACCGGGGGGTAGGGAAACGGACAAGTGAGCCCTAATCTACTCGCCACTCTGTCCCTGCCTACTTGCAACGACCCGCCCTAGGCGACGGGGTACAACTGGGCGGCGGTCCCTGCACTCAGTAAGTGCACGACAAACATACAAGGGAATACAAGCAAGGGAAAGGGGCAGTTGCCCACGGCAACACCGTGAGCAACCAGAGTGGTGAACGAGCCGAGTCAAGCCAGGAGTGTGCGAGGTACCAAACGAAGAGCAGAAGAGTAGTCAGTAAGCCAGGGTCTGTATGGAGCAGGAACAAAATAGAAGGAGCTGTAGCTGGGCCAGGAAACCACACGAAAAAGAATAACAAGCAAGGAGGAACAGGAACTGCAGGTATAAATAGACAGAGGGCGGGAGCTAGCTGGGTCTGGCCAGGCTGCGATAGTCTCTCCCACTCCTAAGCCTGCCAGCCTGAGTGGTGGAAGCTGGAGTCAGTCTCAGGGATGTAGATTCAGGTGCTGACTGATTAATTAAGGGAGTTAACCCCGAAGCTGTGCCTGGCAGATCCTTTACAGTACCCCCCCTTTTATGAGGGGCCACCGGACCCTTTCTAAGTGGACCTGGCTTACTGGGGAAACACAGGTGGAACCTCCTGACTGTGGTGTTATAGGTAAGAGAATCAAAAGTAGGTTACTAGGAGGTAATTTCATAACTCCCTCTGACACAGAAGATACATCTGATTTGCATAGGAAATGCAGATCTTTGGCCATCAAAGGATGTCCACTGTCTGACAAATGTTTAATTGGCTCTTTCCTCACCAAGGTGCGAGATGTGCTGATTAAGGATTTGTCACTAGGGCTGACCAAACATCCTGACCAAACATCTAAAGCTATGCAAATGGATGCCTGTGGTGTGTCTGTCTGTGGACCAGGAGAAACATGGGAGAATGGCATGGTGTTCAAAGAAAGTATGATACATCAAGGCAAACCCCGTCATAATTTATATTTGTAATGACCCACATAGCTAGTTATGATCAGGGAAAATAGCCCTCATATATATGTCAAATTCAGATCCCTACACTCAGAGGAACTACCTGGGATTGGCTATTGGCTAAAAACATGGGCCTATTATAGTGGTGTTTGATATGCCCTGGTTGGTAAATGTCTGCACAGGTGAATGCAGGTAATATTATATTTCTAGGGGATTCCTGCAAGGACACATGATCACTTTTATGTTTCTCTATAGAAATACAACTGTGTAATGGGAGGAGTACCCTTCATTATCATATGAACAGCCTCCTCTCAGTGACATCACCAGCCAGTGAACTGGAGGGAAAAAACTGGGTTTAAAATGCCATGAGAAGTGAGGGTCAGTGTCAGTCGTTGGGGATCCATATCTCGGTTGGAGTGACTGCCCATACTTTCAGCTGTCCCCACAGCCAGGATATCGCCGCTGTACATCAGTAAGGTTTTGTTCTGTTTCTTTTATCCCTTTTATTTTCATAAACTGTTTGATTGCATTGTAACTGTATGTATATTTTTTATCTTTTATTCTGACAACTATTTTATGTATTGCACTGCACTATTGTGTATTAAATCTGAAATATTTATAAGTCTCTTCCTTGTAGTCTTACAGAACTTAATCTTCCGAAGGTGAGGAACGTTACCTGTATTTTATGTTCAATTTAGATAACCTGTGTTATAGGAACTGGTGTTAAGGGAACATAGAGACTTAGGCCCCTATTGCCTAGATAAGTATAGGTGGTGGTAGCATACTGTGGTATAAATTATTGGGGTGTTGGAAACTACGGGAGTAATTTAGCATAATCCTGTCATCTAGAGTAGGTGGGCGTGGATTTATGAGGTAAATTAATAAACTCAGTAGTGTAGTTCACCCCTGTGACGTGACCTGAGATCGGCGATCGTCACAGAGTGGTGGCAGCGGTGGGATAGTGTTATTGTAATTTACACTGTTAAAGACGTTAAGTGTTTTGTTTAAGAAATTAACCTTTACACTTAAGGGCTGGAGTATCTTTGAAAATAATACAACAGTCCACAAGGAAGAACTCAGTGCATACTATTTGTCAGCTAACATACATACGTGCAAAACAGTTTCCCTTCCCCTTCTTGTTTTTTCTTTTCTTTCTTTTATTTTTAAAAACCACTGATAAGATGGCAGAGGTGTATAGAAATAAGAGGAAAGATGAACTGCTAGTCCTCTGTGAGGAGAGAAGGCTGGACGGAACGAACAAAAGTAAAGCGGATCTGATCCAAGCGTTGGTGGCAGATGATACACAGCTCCACCATCCCGAGGGACCAGAGCAGGAAACTTCAGCCTCAGAGGAACGGACAGGAGACTCCAGTCAGGAACTGGCTGGGCATGGCAGTACCAGCAGTACCAGGTCTCAAAACGGTATGGAGTCTTCTCTTTCTCTAATCCTCCAGCAGATTGGCAACTGTGATCCGAATATGCGGATGCAACTGGTGATGCAAGAGCGCCAAGCAGAGCGAGAAGCTGCACAACGCCAAGCAGAGTTTGCACAACGCCAAGCAGAGTTTGCACAACGCCAAGCAGAGTTTGCAGAACGTCAAGCGGAGCGAGAAGAACGCCAGGCAGAGCGGGAGTACCAGCTCAAGTTGACCCAAATGCAGCTGCCAAGTGCTTCATCCTCACCTCAGAGTGAGTCCACAGGCACAATCAACCTTAAACCCCGTCTAGAGCGTTTCCCTGTCATGGAGAAAGACGGCGATCTGGATGTTTATTTGAAAGGTTTTGAAAAGGTCTGCAGACAATTCCAACTGCCACCTGCAGACTGGGCTAAGTATCTGACTCCAGGGCTGAAAGGCAAAGCTCTGGAGGTGTTTGCAGCCCTGCCCACAACTATCGATCAAGATTATGAGGCTATTAAAAAGGCCTTAATCCAACGATTTAACCTCACCCCAGAGGTATACAGGAAACGATTTCGGGCTTTGCAGCGCACGGGTACTGACAGTTACTCAGACCTGGCCGATGGACTAAAGATCCACTTCAGGCAGTGGACGCAGGGATTAGCTGTCAACACCTTTGAAGATTTGGAGGATCTGATGATCCTGGACCAGTTTCTCCACACCTGTCCTATGGAAGTACGACAGTTTATTTTGGACCGTGAGCCCAAGACCCTGGATAAAGCTGCCCAGATAGCGGATGTATATGCCGCCAACAGAGCGCCAGAGGCGCGAAAGCCTGCTGTTCCAGGCTGGAAAGGGGGAAAGCCCCCTATTAACACTTTTGCCCCTACTCGCAGATCACCAGGAGGTGTTGCCCCTGCCCCACTTCCCAGGCCTGCTGTTGATAATCGCAGGTGTTTTGGATGCAACCAAGTGGGGCATATCAGCACTGCTTGCCCAGAGAAGAGGAAAACTACCCCTTTGCCCAAACCATCTATTTTGTCCCCAGCAGTTTTGTTTGTGGGTGGGAGGGAGAGGGCATCTTGTGACAATTTACAAGCGGTCACTGTGGGCAAGACGGTTACCATGGGACTGAGGGACACTGGTGCCGAAATGACTCTTGTCCACCCAGAGCTTGTTTCTTCAGAAGACATTATCCCAGGAAAAACTCTAACTGTTTCTGGAGTTGGTGGTCTGATCCCGGCCTTACCCATGGCACGAGTTTACCTGGATTGGGGGGCGGGAAGAGGGATGATGGATGTGGGAGTGACGGATAAAATCCCCACTAATGTGTTACTAGGAACCGATCTGGGACGTTTAGTCTCCAGATATATTTCTTCAGACCTTGAGGAGGACTCTAGCGTACTTGCTGCCCCATGTGTGTCACCGCAGGTAGTATATGATAATCATGAAACTGTCAATACTATGGAATGTGATGACCCTGTGTCCAGCAATGTTATAGACTTACATAATGTTACTGTGCTTAGTGATAGCCTAGACTCATCTAACAATGCATTGGATATAGACTGTATAACTAGCAATGATGTAGGTGATTGTATAGCGTCAGATAATGATTTGTGTGTAGATTTAGTAGCGGGAAACGTCATAAACATGCATGAAATCCCTGTCACATCCACACACACACCAGTACACCAAGACGGGGAGAATGTTGTGTCCATTTCTCCTGTGACGCGCAGTCAGGGTGCCTGTAACACAAACCTGGGTTCTGGGCCCCCTACTGTGTCTGCTACAGAGGAAGTGGGGACAGCTGACAGCCCGCAGCCAGCGGCAGACGTTAGTCAGAATGTGTTGCTATCAGCCAGTACTGACGCAGAATGTCAGTTGTTTCAGACGGCCCTACGCACTGACGATAGTCTGCAGAAGCTGCGACAGCTGGCTGATCGGACCCCAGAGGAGGGGGACACTGAAAAAATAACCTGGGACCAGGGGAGACTGTATAGACAAAGTATTTCCACTGACCCCCAGCAGGATGTATTAAAAGACAGGCAACTAGTGGTGCCACGTCAGTTCAGGGAACAACTCCTGCGGGTGGCTCATGAAATACCACTAGCTGGTCACCTAGGGATAAGTAAGACTAAGAGTCGCCTAAAACACAACTTTTACTGGCCTGGCCTGGGGAATGATGTGACAGATTACTGCCGTTCCTGTAATGTGTGCCAAAGGATGGGGAAGTCGGGACCTGTGCACCGGGCCCCCCTCATTCCTTTGCCCATAATTGATGAGCCTTTTCGATGGATTGCTGTGGATCTGGTAGGGCCCTTGGCCATACCCAGCAGTTCTGGAAAGCGCTTTATCCTGACGGTAGTGGATTATGCCACACGTTACCCAGAAGCCATAGCATTATCCTCCATCAGGGCTGATAAGGTAGCAGACGCCCTTCTGACCATATTTTCCCGTGTAGGATTTCCCAGGGAGATGCTCACAGATCAGGGGACCCAGTTTATGTCAAATTTGATGCAGTGCCTCTGTAAGAAAATACAGGTGCAACACCTGGTGGCCAGCCCTTACCATCCTCAGACTAATGGTCTGTGTGAAAGGTTTAACGGGACCCTCAAGCAGATGCTACGAATGCTTGTGGCGTCCCAAGGGCGAGACTGGGAGCGTTATCTCCCGCACCTGCTATTTGCTTACAGAGAGGTACCGCAGGCATCAACCGGTTTCTCACCCTTTGAGCTCCTGTATGGAAGGAGGGTACGGGGACCCCTAGATCTCATGAAAGAAGCGTGGGAGGGAGAATTGGTTACACCAGAGGTCTCTGTGATAGATTATGTCTTGAAATTCAGAGAGAGGATGCAGGAACTGACAGGCCTAGTACATGAGAATATGGTGCAGGCACAGGCAAGTCAGAAGAGGTGGTATGATAGGAATGCCCGAGAGAGAGTGTATGCGGTGGGTCAGAAGGTATGGGTACTGGTCCCTATGACCCAAAACAAACTCCAGGCAGCATGGGAAGGCCCATATCCAATTCATCAACGCCTCAACGATGTGGACTACGTAGTCACGATCGATCATGTTCGCAAGAAACACACAGTTTTTCATGTGAATATGATCAAGGCGCATTATGACCGGGATATGTGCGCTCTGCCAGTCTGCAGTTTGCCAGAGGAGGGAGAAAGTGAAACACTGCTGGATTTAGTGGCTTCCGCAAAGGAGATAGGATCCATTGAGGATGCCGTAGTCAATTCACAGCTGTCTGAGGGTCAGAAGTTCCAGCTGCAGGAGGTACTTAATCCCTTCCTTGCCACTTTTACAGGGAGACCTGGGAGAACTCCGCTAGCAACTCACCATGTAGACACGGGGCATCACCAACCTGTTAGGCAAGCAGCTTATAGAGTTTCCCTAGAAGTGAGGGCTGACATGAAGAAAGAAATAGAGGAAATGTTAGGGCGGGGCGTGATCCAGGAGTCTCAAAGTGCCTGGGCATCACCTGTAGTGCTTGTCCCCAAAAAGGACAAGACAACACGATTTTGCGTGGACTACAGGAAGTTGAATACCATCACTGTGTTTGATGCGTATCCAATGCCCCGCATTGATGAGCTTTTGGATCAGCTAGCCGGTGCCCGGTACCTAACAATTATGGATTTAAGTCGGGGGTATTGGCAAATCCCTATGTCCGTGGAAGCGCAGGAGAGGTCCGCTTTCATCACCCCCTTTGGACTCTATGAGTCCAAGGTAATGCCCTTTGGTATGAAAAATGCTCCTGCCACATTCCAGCGCTTGGTGAACAAGCTGTTAGAGAAGTTTGAAGGGTTTGCTGTCGCTTACCTGGATGACATTGCTGTATTCAGTCAGACCTGGGAGGATCACCTGACCCACCTGTCACAGGTGCTCAGGCGTATCCAGGATGCAGGACTGACCATCAAGCCTGGAAAGTGTCAAATCGGCATGACCGAAGTGCAGTACCTCGGGCACAAGGTGGGTGGAGGGACACTAAAGCCAGAGCCAGGAAAGGTTGATGCAATTTCTGCCTGGCCCACTCCTAAGACCAAAAAACAGGTTATGTCCTTTTTGGGGACCGCAGGATACTATAGAAAGTTTGTTCCTAACTATAGTTCCCTAGCAAAACCTTTGACAGACCTCACAAAGAAGAAACAGCCTCAAATAGTTAATTGGACTGCCGACTGCGAGAGTTCTCTGTCAGCTTTAAAAGCTGCCCTTGCTAGCTCCCCAGTCTTGCAAAGCCCGGATTTCACTCGTAAGTTTGTGGTGCAGACTGACGCCAGCGCCTATGGGCTAGGCGCAGTGCTCAGCCAGGTCAATCCAGAAGGGCATGAACATCCAATAATGTATTTGAGCAGAAAGCTTCTACCGAGGGAGGTGGCCTATGCCACCGTAGAGAAGGAATGTTTGGCCATTGTATGGGCCTTGCAGAAATTACAGGCATACCTCTATGGGCGCAGATTTACCGTAGTGACCGACCACAACCCACTTAGTTGGTTGCACAGGGTAGCAGGTGATAACGGGAAGCTGCTGAGATGGAGTTTAGCCTTGCAACAATATGATTTCACTATCCAGCACAAAAAGGGCAGTGAGCATGGCAACGCAGATGGGTTATCGCGCCAGGGGGAAGCTGCGGAGATCGGCTTGGGATATTGATGGCTATATCAATGATCCCATGCCATGTCTTAAGGGGGGAGGTGTGGTGTTATAGGTAAGAGAATCAAAAGTAGGTTACTAGGAGGTAATTTCATAACTCCCTCTGACACAGAAGATACATCTGATTTGCATAGGAAATGCAGATCTTTGGCCATCAAAGGATGTCCACTGTCTGACAAATGTTTAATTGGCTCTTTCCTCACCAAGGTGCGAGATGTGCTGATTAAGGATTTGTCACTAGGGCTGACCAAACATCCTGACCAAACATCTAAAGCTATGCAAATGGATGCCTGTGGTGTGTCTGTCTGTGGACCAGGAGAAACATGGGAGAATGGCATGGTGTTCAAAGAAAGTATGATACATCAAGGCAAACCCCGTCATAATTTATATTTGTAATGACCCACATAGCTAGTTATGATCAGGGAAAATAGCCCTCATATATATGTCAAATTCAGATCCCTACACTCAGAGGAACTACCTGGGATTGGCTATTGGCTAAAAACATGGGCCTATTATAGTGGTGTTTGATATGCCCTGGTTGGTAAATGTCTGCACAGGTGAATGCAGGTAATATTATATTTCTAGGGGATTCCTGCAAGGACACATGATCACTTTTATGTTTCTCTATAGAAATACAACTGTGTAATGGGAGGAGTACCCTTCATTATCATATGAACAGCCTCCTCTCAGTGACATCACCAGCCAGTGAACTGGAGGGAAAAAACTGGGTTTAAAATGCCATGAGAAGTGAGGGTCAGTGTCAGTCGTTGGGGATCCATATCTCGGTTGGAGTGACTGCCCATACTTTCAGCTGTCCCCACAGCCAGGATATCGCCGCTGTACATCAGTAAGGTTTTGTTCTGTTTCTTTTATCCCTTTTATTTTCATAAACTGTTTGATTGCATTGTAACTGTATGTATATTTTTTATCTTTTATTCTGACAACTATTTTATGTATTGCACTGCACTATTGTGTATTAAATCTGAAATATTTATAAGTCTCTTCCTTGTAGTCTTACAGAACTTAATCTTCCGAAGGTGAGGAACGTTACCTGTATTTTATGTTCAATTTAGATAACCTGTGTTATAGGAACTGGTGTTAAGGGAACATAGAGACTTAGGCCCCTATTGCCTAGATAAGTATAGGTGGTGGTAGCATACTGTGGTATAAATTATTGGGGTGTTGGAAACTACGGGAGTAATTTAGCATAATCCTGTCATCTAGAGTAGGTGGGCGTGGATTTATGAGGTAAATTAATAAACTCAGTAGTGTAGTTCACCCCTGTGACGTGACCTGAGATCGGCGATCGTCACAGAGTGGTGGCAGCGGTGGGATAGTGTTATTGTAATTTACACTGTTAAAGACGTTAAGTGTTTTGTTTAAGAAATTAACCTTTACACTTAAGGGCTGGAGTATCTTTGAAAATAATACAACAGTCCACAAGGAAGAACTCAGTGCATACTATTTGTCAGCTAACATACATACGTGCAAAACAGTTTCCCTTCCCCTTCTTGTTTTTTCTTTTCTTTCTTTTATTTTTAAAAACCACTGATAAGATGGCAGAGGTGTATAGAAATAAGAGGAAAGATGAACTGCTAGTCCTCTGTGAGGAGAGAAGGCTGGACGGAACGAACAAAAGTAAAGCGGATCTGATCCAAGCGTTGGTGGCAGATGATACACAGCTCCACCATCCCGAGGGACCAGAGCAGGAAACTTCAGCCTCAGAGGAACGGACAGGAGACTCCAGTCAGGAACTGGCTGGGCATGGCAGTACCAGCAGTACCAGGTCTCAAAACGGTATGGAGTCTTCTCTTTCTCTAATCCTCCAGCAGATTGGCAACTGTGATCCGAATATGCGGATGCAACTGGTGATGCAAGAGCGCCAAGCAGAGCGAGAAGCTGCACAACGCCAAGCAGAGTTTGCACAACGCCAAGCAGAGTTTGCACAACGCCAAGCAGAGTTTGCAGAACGTCAAGCGGAGCGAGAAGAACGCCAGGCAGAGCGGGAGTACCAGCTCAAGTTGACCCAAATGCAGCTGCCAAGTGCTTCATCCTCACCTCAGAGTGAGTCCACAGGCACAATCAACCTTAAACCCCGTCTAGAGCGTTTCCCTGTCATGGAGAAAGACGGCGATCTGGATGTTTATTTGAAAGGTTTTGAAAAGGTCTGCAGACAATTCCAACTGCCACCTGCAGACTGGGCTAAGTATCTGACTCCAGGGCTGAAAGGCAAAGCTCTGGAGGTGTTTGCAGCCCTGCCCACAACTATCGATCAAGATTATGAGGCTATTAAAAAGGCCTTAATCCAACGATTTAACCTCACCCCAGAGGTATACAGGAAACGATTTCGGGCTTTGCAGCGCACGGGTACTGACAGTTACTCAGACCTGGCCGATGGACTAAAGATCCACTTCAGGCAGTGGACGCAGGGATTAGCTGTCAACACCTTTGAAGATTTGGAGGATCTGATGATCCTGGACCAGTTTCTCCACACCTGTCCTATGGAAGTACGACAGTTTATTTTGGACCGTGAGCCCAAGACCCTGGATAAAGCTGCCCAGATAGCGGATGTATATGCCGCCAACAGAGCGCCAGAGGCGCGAAAGCCTGCTGTTCCAGGCTGGAAAGGGGGAAAGCCCCCTATTAACACTTTTGCCCCTACTCGCAGATCACCAGGAGGTGTTGCCCCTGCCCCACTTCCCAGGCCTGCTGTTGATAATCGCAGGTGTTTTGGATGCAACCAAGTGGGGCATATCAGCACTGCTTGCCCAGAGAAGAGGAAAACTACCCCTTTGCCCAAACCATCTATTTTGTCCCCAGCAGTTTTGTTTGTGGGTGGGAGGGAGAGGGCATCTTGTGACAATTTACAAGCGGTCACTGTGGGCAAGACGGTTACCATGGGACTGAGGGACACTGGTGCCGAAATGACTCTTGTCCACCCAGAGCTTGTTTCTTCAGAAGACATTATCCCAGGAAAAACTCTAACTGTTTCTGGAGTTGGTGGTCTGATCCCGGCCTTACCCATGGCACGAGTTTACCTGGATTGGGGGGCGGGAAGAGGGATGATGGATGTGGGAGTGACGGATAAAATCCCCACTAATGTGTTACTAGGAACCGATCTGGGACGTTTAGTCTCCAGATATATTTCTTCAGACCTTGAGGAGGACTCTAGCGTACTTGCTGCCCCATGTGTGTCACCGCAGGTAGTATATGATAATCATGAAACTGTCAATACTATGGAATGTGATGACCCTGTGTCCAGCAATGTTATAGACTTACATAATGTTACTGTGCTTAGTGATAGCCTAGACTCATCTAACAATGCATTGGATATAGACTGTATAACTAGCAATGATGTAGGTGATTGTATAGCGTCAGATAATGATTTGTGTGTAGATTTAGTAGCGGGAAACGTCATAAACATGCATGAAATCCCTGTCACATCCACACACACACCAGTACACCAAGACGGGGAGAATGTTGTGTCCATTTCTCCTGTGACGCGCAGTCAGGGTGCCTGTAACACAAACCTGGGTTCTGGGCCCCCTACTGTGTCTGCTACAGAGGAAGTGGGGACAGCTGACAGCCCGCAGCCAGCGGCAGACGTTAGTCAGAATGTGTTGCTATCAGCCAGTACTGACGCAGAATGTCAGTTGTTTCAGACGGCCCTACGCACTGACGATAGTCTGCAGAAGCTGC
Organism: Rhinoderma darwinii; assembly: GCF_050947455.1. NCBI lineage: Eukaryota > Metazoa > Chordata > Amphibia > Anura > Rhinodermatidae > Rhinoderma > Rhinoderma darwinii. The sequence goes on from NC_134689.1 coordinate 34,900,867, forward strand.
GACAGCTGGCTGATCGGACCCCAGAGGAGGGGGACACTGAAAAAATAACCTGGGACCAGGGGAGACTGTATAGACAAAGTATTTCCACTGACCCCCAGCAGGATGTATTAAAAGACAGGCAACTAGTGGTGCCACGTCAGTTCAGGGAACAACTCCTGCGGGTGGCTCATGAAATACCACTAGCTGGTCACCTAGGGATAAGTAAGACTAAGAGTCGCCTAAAACACAACTTTTACTGGCCTGGCCTGGGGAATGATGTGACAGATTACTGCCGTTCCTGTAATGTGTGCCAAAGGATGGGGAAGTCGGGACCTGTGCACCGGGCCCCCCTCATTCCTTTGCCCATAATTGATGAGCCTTTTCGATGGATTGCTGTGGATCTGGTAGGGCCCTTGGCCATACCCAGCAGTTCTGGAAAGCGCTTTATCCTGACGGTAGTGGATTATGCCACACGTTACCCAGAAGCCATAGCATTATCCTCCATCAGGGCTGATAAGGTAGCAGACGCCCTTCTGACCATATTTTCCCGTGTAGGATTTCCCAGGGAGATGCTCACAGATCAGGGGACCCAGTTTATGTCAAATTTGATGCAGTGCCTCTGTAAGAAAATACAGGTGCAACACCTGGTGGCCAGCCCTTACCATCCTCAGACTAATGGTCTGTGTGAAAGGTTTAACGGGACCCTCAAGCAGATGCTACGAATGCTTGTGGCGTCCCAAGGGCGAGACTGGGAGCGTTATCTCCCGCACCTGCTATTTGCTTACAGAGAGGTACCGCAGGCATCAACCGGTTTCTCACCCTTTGAGCTCCTGTATGGAAGGAGGGTACGGGGACCCCTAGATCTCATGAAAGAAGCGTGGGAGGGAGAATTGGTTACACCAGAGGTCTCTGTGATAGATTATGTCTTGAAATTCAGAGAGAGGATGCAGGAACTGACAGGCCTAGTACATGAGAATATGGTGCAGGCACAGGCAAGTCAGAAGAGGTGGTATGATAGGAATGCCCGAGAGAGAGTGTATGCGGTGGGTCAGAAGGTATGGGTACTGGTCCCTATGACCCAAAACAAACTCCAGGCAGCATGGGAAGGCCCATATCCAATTCATCAACGCCTCAACGATGTGGACTACGTAGTCACGATCGATCATGTTCGCAAGAAACACACAGTTTTTCATGTGAATATGATCAAGGCGCATTATGACCGGGATATGTGCGCTCTGCCAGTCTGCAGTTTGCCAGAGGAGGGAGAAAGTGAAACACTGCTGGATTTAGTGGCTTCCGCAAAGGAGATAGGATCCATTGAGGATGCCGTAGTCAATTCACAGCTGTCTGAGGGTCAGAAGTTCCAGCTGCAGGAGGTACTTAATCCCTTCCTTGCCACTTTTACAGGGAGACCTGGGAGAACTCCGCTAGCAACTCACCATGTAGACACGGGGCATCACCAACCTGTTAGGCAAGCAGCTTATAGAGTTTCCCTAGAAGTGAGGGCTGACATGAAGAAAGAAATAGAGGAAATGTTAGGGCGGGGCGTGATCCAGGAGTCTCAAAGTGCCTGGGCATCACCTGTAGTGCTTGTCCCCAAAAAGGACAAGACAACACGATTTTGCGTGGACTACAGGAAGTTGAATACCATCACTGTGTTTGATGCGTATCCAATGCCCCGCATTGATGAGCTTTTGGATCAGCTAGCCGGTGCCCGGTACCTAACAATTATGGATTTAAGTCGGGGGTATTGGCAAATCCCTATGTCCGTGGAAGCGCAGGAGAGGTCCGCTTTCATCACCCCCTTTGGACTCTATGAGTCCAAGGTAATGCCCTTTGGTATGAAAAATGCTCCTGCCACATTCCAGCGCTTGGTGAACAAGCTGTTAGAGAAGTTTGAAGGGTTTGCTGTCGCTTACCTGGATGACATTGCTGTATTCAGTCAGACCTGGGAGGATCACCTGACCCACCTGTCACAGGTGCTCAGGCGTATCCAGGATGCAGGACTGACCATCAAGCCTGGAAAGTGTCAAATCGGCATGACCGAAGTGCAGTACCTCGGGCACAAGGTGGGTGGAGGGACACTAAAGCCAGAGCCAGGAAAGGTTGATGCAATTTCTGCCTGGCCCACTCCTAAGACCAAAAAACAGGTTATGTCCTTTTTGGGGACCGCAGGATACTATAGAAAGTTTGTTCCTAACTATAGTTCCCTAGCAAAACCTTTGACAGACCTCACAAAGAAGAAACAGCCTCAAATAGTTAATTGGACTGCCGACTGCGAGAGTTCTCTGTCAGCTTTAAAAGCTGCCCTTGCTAGCTCCCCAGTCTTGCAAAGCCCGGATTTCACTCGTAAGTTTGTGGTGCAGACTGACGCCAGCGCCTATGGGCTAGGCGCAGTGCTCAGCCAGGTCAATCCAGAAGGGCATGAACATCCAATAATGTATTTGAGCAGAAAGCTTCTACCGAGGGAGGTGGCCTATGCCACCGTAGAGAAGGAATGTTTGGCCATTGTATGGGCCTTGCAGAAATTACAGGCATACCTCTATGGGCGCAGATTTACCGTAGTGACCGACCACAACCCACTTAGTTGGTTGCACAGGGTAGCAGGTGATAACGGGAAGCTGCTGAGATGGAGTTTAGCCTTGCAACAATATGATTTCACTATCCAGCACAAAAAGGGCAGTGAGCATGGCAACGCAGATGGGTTATCGCGCCAGGGGGAAGCTGCGGAGATCGGCTTGGGATATTGATGGCTATATCAATGATCCCATGCCATGTCTTAAGGGGGGAGGTGTGGTGTTATAGGTAAGAGAATCAAAAGTAGGTTACTAGGAGGTAATTTCATAACTCCCTCTGACACAGAAGATACATCTGATTTGCATAGGAAATGCAGATCTTTGGCCATCAAAGGATGTCCACTGTCTGACAAATGTTTAATTGGCTCTTTCCTCACCAAGGTGCGAGATGTGCTGATTAAGGATTTGTCACTAGGGCTGACCAAACATCCTGACCAAACATCTAAAGCTATGCAAATGGATGCCTGTGGTGTGTCTGTCTGTGGACCAGGAGAAACATGGGAGAATGGCATGGTGTTCAAAGAAAGTATGATACATCAAGGCAAACCCCGTCATAATTTATATTTGTAATGACCCACATAGCTAGTTATGATCAGGGAAAATAGCCCTCATATATATGTCAAATTCAGATCCCTACACTCAGAGGAACTACCTGGGATTGGCTATTGGCTAAAAACATGGGCCTATTATAGTGGTGTTTGATATGCCCTGGTTGGTAAATGTCTGCACAGGTGAATGCAGGTAATATTATATTTCTAGGGGATTCCTGCAAGGACACATGATCACTTTTATGTTTCTCTATAGAAATACAACTGTGTAATGGGAGGAGTACCCTTCATTATCATATGAACAGCCTCCTCTCAGTGACATCACCAGCCAGTGAACTGGAGGGAAAAAACTGGGTTTAAAATGCCATGAGAAGTGAGGGTCAGTGTCAGTCGTTGGGGATCCATATCTCGGTTGGAGTGACTGCCCATACTTTCAGCTGTCCCCACAGCCAGGATATCGCCGCTGTACATCAGTAAGGTTTTGTTCTGTTTCTTTTATCCCTTTTATTTTCATAAACTGTTTGATTGCATTGTAACTGTATGTATATTTTTTATCTTTTATTCTGACAACTATTTTATGTATTGCACTGCACTATTGTGTATTAAATCTGAAATATTTATAAGTCTCTTCCTTGTAGTCTTACAGAACTTAATCTTCCGAAGGTGAGGAACGTTACCTGTATTTTATGTTCAATTTAGATAACCTGTGTTATAGGAACTGGTGTTAAGGGAACATAGAGACTTAGGCCCCTATTGCCTAGATAAGTATAGGTGGTGGTAGCATACTGTGGTATAAATTATTGGGGTGTTGGAAACTACGGGAGTAATTTAGCATAATCCTGTCATCTAGAGTAGGTGGGCGTGGATTTATGAGGTAAATTAATAAACTCAGTAGTGTAGTTCACCCCTGTGACGTGACCTGAGATCGGCGATCGTCACACTGACCAATACCCCAGCGTGAACATCCCGGGCGGGTACCCAAGTCCTCTCCTCGGGCCCGTAACCTCTCCAATGGACCAGGTACTGGAGGGAGCCTTGGACCATCTTGCTGTCCACAATCCTGGCCACCTCGAATTCCACCCCCTCAGGGGTGAGGACGGGAACAGGAGGTCTCCTCGAGGGAGCCAAGGACGGGGAGCAGCGTTTAAGGAGGGAGGCATGAAACACGTCGTGTATACGAAAAGACTGGGGTAACTCCAGCCGGAAGGAGACAGGATTGAGGACCTCAATGACCTTATACGGCCCAATAAACCGGGGAGCAAACTTCTTGGACGGAACCTTGAGACGCAAGTTCCTAGACGACAACCACACCAGATCCCCGACCATAAACAGGGGGTTAGCAGAACGTTTTCTATCAGCCTGAGTTTTTTGTATGCTCTGGGACGCCTCTAGGTTCTTCTGAACCTGGGCCCAGACTGTGCACAGTTCCCGATGAACGACCTCTACCTCGGGATTGTTGGAACTACCAGGTGAAACGGAGGAGAACCGTGGATTAAACCCAAAATTACAGAAAAAGGGAGAGACCCCTGACGAGTTACTGACCCGGTTATTAAGGGAAAATTCGGCGAGGGGAATGAATGAGACCCAATCATATTGACAGTCAGAGGCAAAACACCTGAAGTTTTGTTCTAGAGATTGATTAGTCCTCTCCGTTTGACCATTGGTTTCAGGATGGAAGGCAGAGGAGAAGGACAGATCAATCCCCAACTTCATACAGAAGGCTCTCCAAAACAATGAAACAAATTGTACCCCTCTGTCCGAAACAATATTGACAGGGACCCCATGGAGACGCAGGATGTGTTTGACAAACAAGGTAGCCAACGTCTTGGCGTTGGGTAGTTTCTTGAGGGGCACAAAGTGGCACATCTTACTGAAGCGGTCTACCACCACCCACACCACCGACTTGCCTTGGGATGGAGGCAAATCGGTGATAAAATCCATGGAGATATGTGTCCAAGGTCTCTGGGGAATGGGCAACGAACGCAGTAAGCCCGCTGGTCGGGACCTGGGAGTCTTGGACCTAGCACAAACCTCACAAGCGGCGACGTAGGCCTTAACGTCTTTAGGCAACCCAGGCCACCAATAATTTCTGGTAATGAGGTGTTTGGTACCCAGGATGCCTGGATGACCAGATAGTGCGGAGTCATGATTTTCCCTAAGTACCCTTAGCCGGAATTGCAGGGGAACAAACAGCTTGTTCTCAGGAAGGTTCCCGGGAGCTGAACCTTGATCAGCAGCAATTTCAGAGACTAAATCAGAATCGATCGAGGAAATGATTATACCTGGAGGCAAAATACAAGCAGGATCTTCCTCCGAAGGAGGGCTGGCCATGAAGCTACGCGACAGTGCATCAGCCTTAATATTTTTAGACCCAGCCCTATAGGTAACCAAAAAATTGAATCTGGTAAAAAATAACGCCCATCGAGCTTGTCTAGGGTTTAGCCTCCGGGCAGATTCTAGGAAAACCAGATTCTTGTGGTCGGTAAGGACCGTTACCTGGTGTCTAGCCCCCTCCAGGAAGTGGCGCCACTCTTCAAATGCCCATTTAATGGCTAAGAGTTCGCGGTTGCCAATATCATAGTTACTCTCAGTTGGCGAAAACTTCCTGGAGAAGTAGGCACAGGGGCGAAGATGGGTGAGGGACCCGGTAACCTGGGACAAGACAGCCCTCACTCCCACCTCAGATGCGTCAACTTCCACGATAAATGGCTCCATCTGGTTGGGCTGAACCAGCACCGGGTTCGAGATAAAGCACTTCTTAAGGACCTCAAAAGCCTGGACAGCCTCAGGAGGCCAGTGGAGGAGATCAGCACCTTTGCGAGTGAGGTCCGTAAGAGGCTTAGCGATGACCGAGAAGTTAGCAATAAATCTCCTGTAATAATTAGCGAACCCCAAAAAACACTGTAACGCCTTCAGGGAGGCAGGTTGGACCCATTCCGCCACAGCCTGAACCTTGGCGGGGTCCATGCGGAATTCATGAGGAGTGAGGATTTGACCCAAAAGTGGTATCTCCTGTACCCCAAACACACATTTTTCGGTTTTGGCAAACAGTTTGTTTTCCCGAAGGACCTGGAGCACCTTCCTGACATGCTCAATGTGGGAGGACCAGTCCTTGGAAAACACCAGTATGTCATCAAGGTACACTACAAGAAATATCCCCAGGTAATTTCTCAAAATCTCATTTATGAAATTCTGGAAGACCGCAGGGGCATTACACAACCCAAAGGGCATGACGAGGTATTCGAAATGGCCTTCGGGCGTGTTAAACGCAGTCTTCCACTCATCCCCCTCTTTGATGCGAATAAGGTTATACGCCCCCCGTAGATCCAATTTAGAGAACCATTGGGCCCCCTGAACCTGATTAAAGAGATCAGGAATCAAAGGAAGGGGATACTGGTTCCTTACCGTGACCTTATTCAGGCTACGGTAGTCAATGTATGGCCTAAGACCACCATCCTTCTTCCCCACGAAGAAGAAGCCAGCACCTACCGGAGAAGAAGAGGGACGAATGTAACCCTTGGCCAGGGATTCCTGGATATACTCTCTCATGGCTTCACGTTCGGGACAAGAAAGATTAAATATCCTACCCTTAGGAAGCTTAGCTCCTGGTACCAATTCGATAGCGCAATCGTATTCTCTATGAGGAGGTAACACTTCGGAGGCCTCCCTAGAGAAAACATCAGCGAAGTCCTGCACAAACTCGGGTAGCGTATTCGCCTCCTCAGGGGGAGAAATAGAATTAACAGAAAAACATGACGTACAACATTCATTACCCCATTTGGTTAGCTCCCCAGTATTCCAGTCAAACGTGGGATTATGCAACTGCAACCAGGGAAGGCCTAGAACCAAATCGTACGATAATCCCTGCATCAACAGTACAGAGCATTGCTCCAAATGCATGGAGCCAACCAGGAGTTCAAAAACAGGGGTATGCTGTGTAAAATAACCATTAGCAAGAGGAGTGGAGTCGATACCCACTACCGGGACAAGTTTAGGCAAATCAATCAGAGGCATAGCAAGAGACATAGCAAATTCCACAGACATAATATTAGTAGAGGACCCTGAATCCACGAAGGCACTGCCGGTAGCAGACCTACCACCAAAAGAAACCTGAAAGGGAAGCAAGATCTTAGTACGTTTCCTATTTACTGGAAATACCTGTGCGCCCAAGTGACCTCCCCGATGATCACTTAGGCGCGGAAGTTCTCTGGCTGCATTCTTACGCTTAGGACAGTTGTTCACTTGATGCTTGTCATCCCCACAGTAGAAGCAGAGACCATTCTTCCTGCGGAATTCTCTACGTTGTTGGGGGGACACGGAGGCCCCGAGTTGCATAGGTATCTCTGAGTCTTTCGTGGAGGAACGAAGCAACGGAACTTCGGGAGGCATCATGGGGGTGTCGGAGGAGAAAACACATAAACGTTCATGTTGTCGTTCCCTGAGACGTCGGTCAAGTCGTACCGTTAAAGCCATAGCCTGGTCTAGGGAGTCGGAAGAGGGATAGCTAACTAGCAGGTCTTTCAGGGCATTCGACAGACCCAACCTAAACTGGCACCTTAAGGCAGGGTCATTCCACCGAGAAGCTACGCACCACTTCCTAAAGTCAGAGCAATACTCCTCAACAGGTCTCTTACCCTGACGTAAGGTCACCAGCTGACTCTCGGCAAAGGCAGTCCTGTCAGTCTCGTCATAAATAAGTCCGAGAGCAGAAAAGAAACAATCAACGGAGGAAAGTTCAGGGGCGTCAGGAGCCAAGGAGAAGGCCCACTCTTGGGGCCCTTCCTGGAGCCGGGACATAATTATACTCACCCGCTGGCTCTCAGAACCTGAGGAATGAGGCTTTAAACGAAAGTAAAGCCTACAACTCTCCCGAAAGGAGAGAAAAGCCCTCCGGTCCCCTGAGAACCGGTCGGGCAACTTGAGGTGGGGTTCAAGAGGTGCGGTGAGGGGAACTACCAAGGTAGCATCAGGCTGGTTGACCCTCTGAGCCAGGGCCTGGACCTGTAGGGAGAGACCCTGCATTTGCTGAGCCAGGGTCTCACGGGGGTCCATAGTGGTGTCAGGGACCAGGGTAGACTAGGTATGGGCTTGTTATTATGTAATGACCGGGGGGTAGGGAAACGGACAAGTGAGCCCTAATCTACCCGCCACTCTGTCCCTGCCTACTTGCAACGACCCGCCCTAGGCGACGGGGTACAACTGGGCGGCGGTCCCTGCACTCAGTAAGTGCACGACAAACACGACAAACATACAAGGGAATACAAGCAAGGGAAAGGGGCAGTTGCCCACGGCAACACCGTGAGCAACCAGAGTGGTGAACGAGCCGAGTCAAGCCAGGAGTGTGCGAGGTACCAAACGAAGAGCAGAAGAGTAGTCAGTAAGCCAGGGTCTGTATGGAGCAGGAACAAAATAGAAGGAGCTGTAGCTGGGCCAGGAAACCACACGAAAAAGAATAACAAGCAAGGAGGAACAGGAACTGCAGGTATAAATAGACAGAGGGCGGGAGCTAGCTGAGTCTGGCCAGGCTGCGATAGGCTCTCCCACTCCTAAGCCTGCCAGCCTGAGTGGTGGAAGCTGGAGTCAGTCTCAGGGATGTAGATTCAGGTGCTGACTGATTAATTAAGGGAGTTAACCCCGAAGCTGTGCCTGGCAGATCCTTTACAAAAGTGTTATGGACAGACGAATCGAAGTTTGAGGTGTTTGGATCACACAGAAGAACATTTGTGAGACGAAGAACAACTGAAAAGATGCTGGAAGAGTGCCTGACGCCATCTGTCAAGCATGGTGGAGGTAATGTGATGGTCTGGGGTTGCTTTGGTGCTGGTAAAGTGGGAGATTTGTACAAGGTAAAAGGGATTTTGAATAAGGAAGGCTATCACTCCATTTTGCAACGCCATGCCATACCCTGTGGACAGCGCTTGATTGGAGCCAATTTCATCCTACAACAGGACAATGACCCAAAGCACACCTCCAAATTATGCAAGAACTATTTAGGGAAGAAGCAGGCAGCTGGTATTCTATCTGTAATGGAGTGGCCAGCGCAGTCACCAGATCTCAACCCCATAGAGCTGTTGTGGGAGCAGCTTGATCGTATGGTACGCAAGAAGTGCCCATCAAGCCAATCGAACTTGTGGGAGGGGCTTCTGGAAGCATGGGGTGAAATTTCTCCCGATTACCTCAGCAAATTAACAGCTAGAATGCCAAAGGTCTGCAATGCTGTAATTGCTGCAAATGGAGCATTCTTTGACAAAAGCAAAGTTTGAAGGAGAAAATTATTATTTCAAATAAAAATCATTATTTCTAACCTTGTCAATGTCTTGACTATATTTTCTAGTCAATTTGCAACTCATTTGATAAATACCGCTAACAAAAAAAATAAACCGTTATTGATTATATTATATTATATTATATTAATTAGTCTACACGGCGGACTTCAGGGACCCTGACCGCTGGCTGTAAAAACAGCGGTCGGGAACCTGTTAATAGTAACTAGAGATGAGCGTATTTTCCAAAATTAGTTTCAGGTCCAATTCGATTGAATCGGCTGTCCGATTCGATTCGGTCTGAATAAATTTGCAACAAAAAACAGCGTCTGACTTTCTGATGTCTTCTAAGACTAAAGGGCCATTTTATGTTTATTTTCACTAATATGTGGGAAATAGCATTATTTGCTACTTACTAATACATACAGTAGTTATTAGAAGATCAGCGCCAATGTCTTCCTCCGTGAAGAGGGACATGTGATCAGGCACGTCCATCAACGGCCTCCATTGAACAACACTGTACATGGCAATGGAAAGTGGCAAATGTTCAGTGCCGTGTGTAGGTCAGTGGAGGTCTCAGAGATGGGCTTTTCTTTATGTCATATCCGCTGCACGTTGTACGTCCGGCTGTTGAACTGCACGTCATGGAGACTCAGTTTTCATACAGAATCCGACACAAAAAAAAATGGCAGGAATTATCTGTCCCTTTGTAAGGGCTCTGCCAGGTGGTCTAAATCCGTGTTCATTAATGTTTTGTATGTTACATCTCATGTCTCAATTCTTTATTTTAACAGCAAATTTCAAATTGTTTTCAAAATGTTTTATGTGACTATTGTATAATAGCAAAAAACCACGAATGTTGTTCTGGTGTCTTTACATTTATCTGCCGCAGCAGGTGTTCACCCAGAACACTTTATTGTGCTTGAGTCTCGAGAGGTTTTGCTGCCTCGCACCTGTTGCTTAGCTGACAGCCTACAATATGTTCTGTCTGCATTGATGTTGAGAACTGTATGAAGATGCTTGTTAACTGGAACATAAACCAGGTTGTAAAATGGAAAGAAAAATAATGTACTTGGAGGATTTAGATAAAAGAAACAAAAAAGTTCTATATCAAAAGGTTATCTATAAAAGACACATGTTAAATTTGTAAAGTACACATGGTTTTCTTACCCATCATGCTTAGTGAAACGTAATTTTTTTTTTTGTTTTTGGAATTTTTTCTATTTTCTTCCTATAATTATTTTGTTAAATTGCTTTAACTTAAACTGTCAAAACATTGAGAGTTAAGTCAGGAAGATCATTTTTGATATATTTGTCTTTTAAATATTACCATACAGATCATACAGACCATACAGATCATTGCAGAAATGTGTGTCCTTCTCAAGAATGGCAAATCAAGAACGGTAATAATTAGATCTCCAGTCACTGAAGATGACCCTGAAGATGACCCTGTCAAAAGAATACATGGTTGGACAATTGGAATCGGGTCATGATCATAATTTTACCGGAACTGATTCACATCTAAAATTCGACGTGTAGCTCAAGCCTTTAGAGTTTAAGCAGAGGTGGGACAAGTTCCCTTGGTACTGTACAGCTGTTGAAAGAAAACAATATTTTTTAATTTGTTTATCCTATTTCTTCAATTTGTCATGATTTTTCTTTTCATATTCGTAAATTGTGCTGCCCTCTTTCCTCGATAGCGCCCTAGGCAGGTGCTTACCTCACCGACCCTTCATACCAACCCTGATTGTAATATAATGAAATAAAACTTAAAGGCTGTGTAAACGTTCTCAATCTTTTTTTTTATTGTTCCAATGCATCTAAAATTAAAAATGAAGCAACTTTGCAAATAGTCTTGATTACAAAACATCCACCTATTTTGTGTCTACAGTACCTTTGTGTCTCCATAGTAACAGACTACAAACAAGTCTTGTGTGGTGTGATCCTGCTGCCATGTATTCTTTAATCTTTTCCCTACATCTTACTAACCTACTAAATGTACAGTATATTAGCAAGAACTAGGGAACAGATGGAAGTGTCACAACAGGATCAGACCACGCAGGATTTGTTTGTAGTCTGTTACCATGGAGATGCATGCTGTACCTACATGGTAGCTATAGACACAAAATGGTAAGACGTTTTTTCAATAAAAACTATTTGAAAGGTCAGATGATACATTCCCTAACTTTACAATATTGTAAAGTGAGGGCGTTGTAATGTAGTACAGGCAGCACTGTGGCTGAGTGGTTAGCGCTGTTGCACTGAGGTCCAACATCTGCATAAAGTTTGTATGTTCTTCCCATGTTTGTGTGGGTTTCCTCCAACATGCGTAAAAAAAAAAAATACAAATAAGGAATTTAGATTGGGAGCCACACTCATTTAGACAACATAAGCTTAGACCAGGCAGTCAGAAACTGTGCCAAATTGATCACAGTATCCAATTTACACATTTGTACATTTAAGGCTTTGTTCACATCTGCGTCAAAGCTTCGTTTTGGCGTTCTGTTTGAGCTTTCCATCAGAATGGAGCCCTGACTGACACAAATGGAAACCATAGGTTTCCGTTCGCATGACCATTGATTTCATTGCTAATGGTTTCCGTTGTCTCTGTTGTGTAAGGGATCCGTCGTTTTGGTGGAAGCAATACCGTAGTCGTCTACGCTATTGATTTAGTCAAAACGACGGAACCCTTGCACAACAGAGACAACGGAAACCATTAGCACCGGATCTGTCACCATTGAAATCAATGGCGATGCAAACGGAAACCTATGGTTTCCATTTGTGTCAGTCAGGGCTCAGTTCTGATGGAAAGCTCCAACAGAACGCCAAAACGAAGCCCTGGCGCAGATGTGAACAAAGCCTTAGATGTTGTCCAACTCAGGCTGGTAGGTTTCCCCAGGCCTGATAAAGGGATTCTAGGTCCCTGTCAGATGAACTGTCACAAGCACTTTCTAGTTCTATAGAAAGGAAACAGAGGAAAACAGCACACAATTAGCTTATATTTTATAGCCACATCACCCTAAGGCAGAAACAACACAAGAACTTTGATCACATGCTCAAAGAAAGAAGTAAAGTTTTATACAGTTAGTCACAAGATCACAAGAGCGAAGTGTGAAAGTCATTAGGGTGACATGATAATCTTGGACCTCTTCATTTGTAATGTGGTCTCAAATCTTGGGAATCTTACAGTATAGGCTTTTAGTTTTGCATTAGTAATGGACATAGTGTCTGTTCATAAAACAGTTAAGAAATTGTATAAGACTCTTTAGGTCACTGCCGCATAACATAACAGGAAGCAAGTGTATAAGTCATAGTGTTAACTTAGGAGACAAACTCAACTAACTGTGGAAGTGGTATGGGATTGTTGTCCAGTGATTCAGACATTTTGCTTTGCTGCGGCCTAACAAATTCACCATAATCATGCTGATGGCTGTTGTAGATTTGACTCTGTGGCGCACCGACGGCCAGAGAAGCATCTCATTTCTTAAGAGGCGTGCACCTATTAATTAATTAGGCGCATTTTACTGTATTACATTTTGCCATATGAAACGCAAGTCTAAATAAATCCCCCCCATTGTCTGTAATTATGCAAATACATTTTTGCGCCCATATTACACTGGTGTGAAACCAGCCTTACTGACGGGGAGGACAGATTGGAAGAGCACCTGTCATTCAAAAGTGCTGACTGGTTCCCCTCCAATCAGCTTTCCTATTCGGTAAGAAGGCAGAGATCAGAGCCAGGCTGCGCACCTTGCAATTTTGACACGAAATCACATAAAAAATGTTTCTCAGCAATTTTCCAAAAATTACGTCAAAAACTTGAGTTTAGCTTGTATTACCAAAATTATTGCAAAATCTTGAGATGGGGGTCATTGAAAAAGAGGGAAAATTTTCTTTAAAAAAATCTGTGCTAACGGTTTCCCACTCACTCGCTTGTGCGCTGTGCTCTCGGCGATGGATCCTGCAGCAGAGGGAGCGGCAGTGCACGGAGAAGGCAGCGGTGCAGCTACTTGAATAAGCACAGTCTCTGTCTGCGCACCATAGGAATCACACTATGGTGTGCTTCATGGTCTCTTCTTCCAACACACAACCACCTGTGGATAGACCTGCTATAAAGCTGTACAGAACCCATACTTAATACAGGTTTTTATGGGTTGCTCATGTCTGCAGAGAAGGAGAAGCTTGGATAATTCAGAAATACTAGTGTGGGAGAGCAGCCGATCCCTGGCCATAAAACAAATTTTTTCATTGCAAATCATGTGTATGAACTGAAACCTTCGGCTGTGGATTTATCACTAAGGCCCTGTTCACACAGAGTTTTTTTGCAGGCAGAAAAAAACTGTCTCAGAACTCCTTCAGGAATTTTGAGGCAGATTTTGAACTGCCTGCACTTTTTTTCTGCGTTTTTCGCCTTGAGATGAGATAAAAACATTAACGTTGTTTGTTCAGGAGCTGTCATGCCTTCATCGTCCACCAGATGTCTCTTTATAGATTTTTAAAGATTTTTAAACCTTCACAATACCGTAAAAATATTAGACGTATTAAATTCAGAAAAGGTTCTTGTAAAGGGGCAAATTTTCATTTGTATAGATTTCCATAAGCTTGTCCATATTACGGCTGTTTGTCTGTAGTAGATCCATGTTAAATACCTTTTGGATCTGTACTGGATCCGTTTTTTATGTCTGTAGATAATCTTAGAAATCATATTAGGAATTCAATTATTTTGAGTCTCTATTGACTCTTCAGGGAATTTTTCGGCATGCTGCATTTTACTTTATGTTTATGGCATCGAGTATGCGTGTGTCTGTGCATAACATTTTTGTGAATAGGACCATCCATTATTATAGGGTCAGCGTACAAACGTTATTACGACCAGATTAGGCTAGAATACTACACTACGCCTAAGGGAAATGACATGATTTGACTGAATCTTTAAAATTATATTGTAGGTGTTCCTTCAGACCTTCCAAATCACTAGAGTCAAGATTTCCTCTGATTCCAAGAGGAGAAGAATATGAAGTGTAAGTGCTGTCATTAATATCATTTGGGTGTATATAGTTATGTATTTATTTCAGTTTCAGAAGGAGGTGAATGTGGGGATTCGGAGTAAAGAGGTTAACCCATAATTTAAATTTTTGTCTATCAGCCACGGGCCACCAATTGGACAAATGTGCTCTGGTCTAATAAATGCTAATGTGTATATAAGGTAGATATAACGTGGTATTATAGGAGATTTACAGATTTACGTCATGTTAGTTAACGCATATTGTGAACATCAAGTCAACAGAAAAAACACTTCATATTCAAGGATATTCTCATAGTTCTTCTGTAACACAGAGATTTGGAGAGCTATAGGTTAAGAATGTGATTTTTTTCCCAGCATATAACAATTTTCCCATGAGGCACATTGCTTTTCAGTTCTGGAGATGTGAAAATTGTTCCAGATTTGCTCCACACAATGTAATGAGTAACATCTGTGCCAAATGTCACTGGACGACGGCTTAGTGTTCTTATAGCAAGGCAAACCTTTATTCTATATACTCATGTGGTAAGAAAGTAAATGACATGCTAATAAATCATACATAGCAACAGGAACGGAGGCAAGAAAACACCATCACACATAACCATTAGTTGGCATTTGTAAATTCCTTTTGTAGTTAATATATTCCTGTTCTATTAGTATCTATCTATCTATCTATCTATCTATCTATCTATCTATCTATCTATCTATCTATCTATCTATCTATCTATCTATCTATCTATCTATCATCCATCTATCTATCTATCTATCTATCTATCTATCTATCTATCTATCTATCTATCTATCTATCTATCTATCTATCTATCTATCTATCTATCTATCTATCTATCTATCTATGTTAGAATTTGGACAGGATTTTTCAGTAATTATTGATGGGTTTAAAACCTAGGTGTCAGAGACTGTATAAATACAGGAGAAAAAGAATGAGAAGTATGTGCCTCTCATAGCAAAGACTTGTAGTTTACGAGTTTCTGAGAAAGCCAAGAAATCTGAAGCATCTGAAGGAATGAGGCTCATGAAAAATGTTTTCTTTGGGAAACGCACATGTTGTTTTTTCCATTCTTGTCTCCCAACTGCAGAGTGTTAGAGGTCTGCGGGTCAGGCCCTCTGGGATTCTGGTCATTCATTAAGTCAGCTTCCTCTGTAGAGTTTACAAAAAAAAAAAAAGAAGAGATTTCCAACAGATACGTACCAGGCTGTAAGACGTTAAATGTTGAACTCAGACTGCTTTAATATTCCCACATTTAAAGAATTGAGAAACAAGACTCCTACCAAGGAGATGCTAAGGGCCAAGCTTCAATCATACAGCAGAAAATGCAGCTATCCCTGTGCCCCATCTGACTCTAATCAGCCCATATTCCCATAATCCTCTGCAGTAATCAACAGTTCACTATTAGCCCATGAGTATACATTGTGAAACAAATTTCTTTATGGCTTTTGCTCCTCCTTACTGACACTGGTAGATCTATTATTGATGGTCATGTGATGGTATGCTATACAAAAGTCATTCAAATGACATTTGTCTGTGGCTGCCGTTTCTTTCAAAAGTGTGGTGATTAAATGGACAACAATGTAACAACAATGCATCAATAAAAACATAATACGTCTTTATGTATTCAGTTCAATAAGGCAATGAATAGATGTGTCTGGCTGCCATGGTCTGATACCTATAGAATTAGTAATTAAAGGGTTATTCCCATCTCTTGAAGTGATGACATATCGCCAGGATATGCCATCACTTTATGATCAGTTAGGGTCCGACCTGAACATGACGGGGCCACAGAGCTCATTTAGTACTGCATCCTTTTCCGTTCACAGTGGCGCTCCCTGCCGTGCAGAGTACTGCAGCTGGCCCTATTTACTTGAATGCCATCACTATATAAGGTGTATATACCTCTTTAAATGTTAAAAAGCAATTCCACTTGGAATTGCTCTGACTGCTGACCTTCGATGCAGATTTTACCACAGTTCTATAATGTAGATTTACTCTGGATACTGGACCTTGGGGTTAGAAAGGGGAAAACCTAAAAATAAGTGGAGTAAATACAATAGAGGCAGGAAACGGAATTGCTAAGGGGCCAATGGTGGAAAGACGCTCTGCTCTAAACTACATCCCCTATTTGCCATGATATTGTGGCTACCTGCAGCTGCCACTGCATATAGATTTAAACAGCTCACAATGAGTTCAAGACTAGCTGTATAAATCCATAGGCAGTAAGCTCCCCCTAGTGGTTACCGCTTGCAGCCAGAATTATATCATTTATTAAGTCAGAAAAATAGAGCTTCCTTATACAGATATCTATTATGAAATTAACCTGCATAGACTTTTGGACCTTTAAATGGAATCAAGGACTTTAACCCGTTAGTGACCGGCCCATAGTGTTTCTACGTCGGTCACTAACGGGCCTTATTCTGATGCCATAGACTTTTTACGTCGCTGCATCGGAATAAGTAAACAGAGCAGGGAGCCGTTAAATCTCCCTGCTCTCAGCTGCCAGAGGTAGCTGAGGGCTGGGAGCGTCCCTGCTCGACCGGGTGAGATCGATATTAGTATCGATCTCACCCGTTTAACCCTTCAGATGTGGTGCTAAATAGCGTGCACCGCATCTGAGTGGTTTTAGAGAGAGGGAGGGATCTCCCTCTCATCCCACTGACACCCGGCGAGTGTCTGTGGCCCCCAGGTCTGGCTGTGGTGAATGCCTGCTATATCATGCCTCTGGCATGACCTAGCAGATGCCTGTCCGTTTTACACGGACAGTCATAATACTTCAATACAGAAGTATTGCAGTGTATTATAAATGCGATTGGATAATCGCACAGTGAAGTCCCCTAGTGGGACTAGTAAAAAAGTAAAAAAAAAAGTATAATAAAAAGTGAAAAAAAAAAAAAAGTTGCTGTTTTCTTTGAATCCAGCCTTAAAAAAAAAATTGAGAAAAAAATTGCTGTTTTCTTTGAATCCAGCCTTAAAAAAAAATTTGAGAAAAAGTGATCAAAAAGTCGCATCTACTCCAAAATGGTACCGATAAAAACTACAAGTCGTCCCGCAAAAAAAAGCCCTCATACAATTGCATCGGCGAAAAAATAAAAACGTTACAGCTCTTCAAATATGGAGGCACAAAAACAAATAATTTTGAAAAAAAAGTGTTTTCACTGTGTAAAAGTAGTAAAACATACAAAAACTATACAAATTTGGTATTGTTGCAATCGTAACAACCCGCTGAATAAAGGTATTGTGTTATTTATACCACACGGTAAATGTCGTAAATTTAGGACGCAAAAAAGTGAGGTGAAATTGCTGTTTTTTTTCTATCCCCCCCCCCAAAAAAAGTTAATAAAAGTTAATCAATAAATTCAATGTACCTCAAAATGGTGCTATTAAAAATTACAACTAGTCCCGCAAAAAACAAGACCTTATACAGCTATGTCGATGCAAAAATGAAAAGGCTATAGCTCTTTGAATGAGACGAGGGAAAAACGTAAAAAATGGCTTGGTCATTAAGGTCTAAAATAGGCTGGTCATTAAGGGGTTAATTAAAAATAATGCGTAGTACATTTGGCAGATCTCTCCGTATCGGGTGGAGCCCGTTCTGAGCTATTGGACCTTATGATATATGTGCATTCCGCTGCTATAGATAGTGTATTTTGTGGCCCCCTTATGGGTTGTTAACCCTTCTTTCCAAAAATTGCAGTCCTATTCCCTGAAATGGTTCATAGGTTTCATTCTGTACATTATACTTGAGATAGTGAAACACTAAACCAGATGAACCTATGGGACACCAGACCAGGCAGCCAGCCTGTTTTTAATTATACCAGCAGTACAATAGGTCTTAAACGAATTCTTGGGCAAGAAAGTGTCAGCACGTTGATATAAACACAGATCGCACTTGAGATATTTCCATAGTCGAGAAGAATGTAACTTGTTATTCACAAAGTCAGTGATTTCCTGCTTGTCCTCCTGTTGATGAAGGCCATCTGCTGACTCCGTCCTTTGTCTAGGAAAGCAGATCCCTCCATCATTCATCCGTGTAAATATCCTATTTCCTTACACCGCCACATTATATTTCCCAATGACTTCATAGACGGAAGAAACTACAGGATAGTCAATGAAAGAGTTAAAACAGCCTCACGACCATTTAATCTATTGAATTAGATGTAATAGAATTAAAACATAAATTTATATTAGAAAGAAAAATATAACTAATGTTAAAGATTGCACAAGAAATAAAGATGAAAACTGGGATGCATGAGGAGACCAGTATTATAAATGACGTGTGATGGGGCCCTGTTACAGGTTTTGCATTGGGGCCCAGGAGCTTCAAGTTACCCGTCTGAGTATATGCATGTAGTGTGCCCACTCAGCGTGCCCATTCATGTAATCGACTCCCATTGCAACCTTGGCATCCTTGAGATTAGCTCTTTGGCACCAGATTTGAAACATTTCAGTCTCATTAAAGGGGTTGTCCACCGGATAGGTCATCAGTATATCATCGGGGCGGGTCCGACACCCGGACCCTGCACCGTTAAGCAGCTCCGGCTGCCTACGTGCATCGGATGTTATGGCCCATTGTGCAATGTACGGGGCCGGAAGCAGTTGGATAGGAGCAGAACTGCAGTACTACAGCTCAGCCGCTATTCAGTGGCCGGAGCCAACTGCTTCCGGCATGTACGTCCGATGCTCGGAGGCAGCTGGAGCGGTTTAACGGTGCGGGGTCCAGGTATCGGACCCCCACAGATCATGTGCTGATGACTTATCTGGTGGATAGGTCTTCAGTTGTCCAGTAGTGGACAACCCCTTTAAGGCAGATTTATCAATTCCAGCACACCGTACTAACCATGTGCCAGTCTTTTCCCTAATGCAGTGTGCGACAACAACAAGCCACGTCTTGTTTATGAATCTGCTGTTGTCTTCATATAAAACCAGCTCAGATCTACAGCATTGTTTTTTCCAACAATTACTAGCTGCTGAAAAGTTTTAATAAATGAGTCACGCTCGGTACAACTCGGAAACCCCGTCCAATTTTACGACACATTTATATGTACAGTATAAGAGCTTCATAAATACGGTGTTTGGCTTAAATTACATATTATTTTTGTATTTATTTTCGGCACAAAAATGGCGTAAATATATTGATAAACCTTCCCTAGTATGTTGCCCTATAGAATCTTTTGAATATATTTGCAAAGCCATTGTGTTAATATTCTGATATATGAACTTTCAGTGGGTATGAAAGTCATCGCTGCAGGTCATGTGACGAATGCCAGTTTGGGGACCAGGAACATGTGGAGCAGGCCTGGTGGGCATTTTAAAAGGTTAGTATTGTATCATTTGTTATTTTTAGCTATTTGGAGTTTTTCCCAGTTTTATTAAAGCGTACCTAACTTTTCAGGTGACTTTTCAGATTAGGCTGTCATGTGTGTGCACATGAGGAAAACACTATTTCTGGCCATTATATGACTTGAATCCGTCATTTTATTTTTTTGCAGTTTTCCCCTCTGCAGTCTCAGTCTCTTTTCTCAGTTTTCCCTGAGCTAATGGGTGAAGTCTAACTCCTACGATCAGTGGCGTAACTACCGCGGTAGCAGCAGTAGCGGCTGCTACGGGGCCCGGGGCTTGAGGGGGCCCGGTGGCGCCGCTAGCAGCCGTTATGGCTACTACAGCGGTAGCGTCGCTACTGTGGGGCCCGCGACGCCGAGCCTTACACAGGCCCTCGCTCTCATGCCTGTAGGTGTCGCTAGCACCGGAGGGGGCCCCAGTGCTAGCGGCAGCCAAATACATGTATTAGCACTGAATGGCCGGGCATGTTCCGTGCCTGACCATCCAGTGCCTTACAATGACACTGATTGGCTAGCGGCGCGATGACATCATCGCGCCGCTTCCATGCTTAGAAGGTGCTGATTGGCGGGGCAAGTCATTCTGCCCCGCCAATCAGCGTCATTGGAGGACGCTCGTTCAGCTCCTGCAGACATGCTCAGAAGAGAGCATGTCTGCATCGCCAGTGAACAGCGTGGGAACCGGAGAATGTGAGTATGTCAAGTTTTTGTTTTTTTCCCCTCATAAAAATGTGAATGGCATTATCTATAGTGGGGGGGGGGTCATCTTTATGTGGGCTATTATATATAGGGTTCTATATGTGGGGCAGTAGCTACAGGGGGGTCTATATGTGGGGCAGTAGCTACAGGGGGGGTCTATATGTGGGGGTGTGGGCCACTATATACAGGGGGCTCTATATGTGGGCCATTATATACAGGGGGCTCTATATGTGGGCCACTATATACAGGGGGGGTCTATATGTTGGCCACTATATACAGGGGGCTCTATATGTGAGCCATTATATACAGGGGGCTCTATATGTGGGCCACTATATACAGGGGGGGTCTATATGTGGGCCACTATATACAGGGGGGTCTATATGTGGGCCACTATATACAGGGGTGGGTTACCTGTGGGGCACTAGCAACAGGGTGGCTATATGTAGTGCACAGTCTACAGGGGTGGGCTATATGTGGGACACTATATACAGGGGGCTCTATATGTGGGCCATTATATACAGGGGGCTCTATATGTGGGCCACTATATACAGGGGGGGTCTATATGTTGGCCACTATATACAGGGGGCTCTATATGTGAGCCATTATATACAGGGGGCTCTATATGTGGGCCACTATATACAGGGGGGGTCTATATGTGGGCCACTATATACAGGGGGGTCTATATGTGGGCCACTATATACAGGGGTGGGTTACCTGTGGGGCACTAGCAACAGGGTGGCTATATGTAGTGCACAGTCTACAGGGGTGGGCTATATGTGGGACACTATATACAGGGGGCTCTATATGTGGGCCATTATATACAGGGGGCTCTATATGTGGGCCACTATATACAGGGGGGGTCTATATGTTGGCCACTATATACAGGGGGCTCTATATGTGAGCCATTATATACAGGGGGCTCTATATGTGGGCCACTATATACAGGGGGGGTCTATATGTGGGCCACTATATACAGGGGGGTCTATATGTGGGCCACTATATACAGGGGTGGGTTACCTGTGGGGCACTAGCAACAGGGTGGCTATATGTAGTGCACAGTCTACAGGGGTGGGCTATATGTGGGACACTATATACAGGGGGAGCTATATGTGAGACACTATGTACAGAGGTGGGCTATACGTGGAGCAAGAACTATAGGGGAAGCTATATGTAGGGCAGCACTGTGGCTCAGTGGTTAGCACTATTGCCTTGCAGCTCTGGAGTCCATATGTGGGCACTATCTATAGGGGCTTCTATGTAGGTCACTATCTACAGGGGCCACGTTGTGTGTTTGTGACAGTTATATTTAGATGTGTTGAGAATTTTAACTTTGTTTACAGGTGCAGAAATGTTTTAAAAGTGAGAAGCTGAAGACATCTGAACGGAAAACTGCAGAAATGGGTCATGGCCGGTAGAAATCCATCATAGATGTCTGAACCGGAGGGAGAAGAAAAGAACTAGAATCTGAGACGTCACCGGTGAGTCACTTAATGTAAATGTTTATTCTGCCTCTAATCAGTAATGTAGTCACTGTATGATCTGCAGCGAGATGATGGTGATAGGATTTTTTTTGTGAAACCGCATCTCCCAGCATATCCTTACCATTGTTCCGGCCATGCTGGGAGCTGTAGTTTTACGCCATACAAACCTATACGCAGTGGCGTAACTACCGCTATAGCAGCCGTAGCGACTTCTACAGGGCCTGCAGCATGAGGGGGCCCGTGCCACCCGCCGGCACGGCCCCCTCCCATGGCAGCAGGCTCCGCTAGCAGCCGCTATGGCTGCTACAGCACGACGCCACTGAAGGGGTTGTTCCTACATAAGACATGTATCCCCTAATCACAGGATAGGGGATACATGTGTGATCGCTGGCAGCGATGAGGAGAACGGGGGACCGAAAGTCCCCCCTAAGTTCTCCATGACAAACCTCGGACTTCCGGGGTCTGTGTCGGCAGCTCCGTAGAAATGAATGGAGCGCCGGTCGCGCTTGTGCGCATGCGTGACTAGCGCTCCTTTCATTTTTATTGAACTGCGCAGACGCCGGAAGTCCGAGGTTAGTCATGGAGAACTTCGGGGGACTTTCGGTCCCCCATTCTCCTTATCGCTGCCAGCGATCACACATGTATCCCCTATCCTGTGGATAGGGGATGCATGTCTTTTGTAGGACAAACTATAGGCCGTTTTTTTTTGGGGGGGGGGGGTACATTGCGTTATCTACAGAGGGGTTCTGTATGGCATTATCTACAGGGGGGGCTGTATGGCATTCTCTACAGGGGGGACTGTATGGCGTTATCTACAGGGGGGCTGTATGGCGTTATCTACAGAGGGGGTCTGTATGGCGTTATCTACAGGGGGGCTGTATGGCGTTATCTGCAGGGGGCTGTGTATGGTGCTATCTATAGGGGGGCGCTGTGTGGTGGAATCTATAGGGAGGCACTATCTACAAAGGGGGGGGTTGCGTGATACCCAGCAGAGGGGGGGCCCTAGTCAAAAGTTTGCTATGGGGCCCAGTCTTTCCTAGTTACGCCCCTGCCTACGATGTCTCCCATTCATAGCACACATAGGAAAGGGAACATCCTGCTCCCCTATCTCTTGGTAGCACACCCTCAGAAACAACAGAAGAATGGAGGACATCATACAGCAGTAACGAGCAGTGTAGCTGTGAATCCAAGAACTGAAGTGGAGAAAGAGTAATTTTTTTATATACACTTGTACTATTCATTTATTCAAACTTTGTTGAAAAGTTAGTGACCATTTAAACATGGGACACGCTTTTTGATGATTTAGGGTATGAGTGCGGAGAAAGCCATAGTAACAGCAGCATTGGTGGAAAAACTGTCCTCTATTAACTCATTACCCTATGGTTCATTTTTTATACATCTTTCTACTTTTCTGTAAGAAATAGTCCAAAGCATTTGCTTTTGACAGAACCAGTGACTGGGCTCACAGTGCCAACTCTATGCCATGTCACTAATACTTAAAGCTGGCATCAGATTGAATATGCAGTTTACTTTTGAGTCTCACATTCCCCTTTCCCCCTCCTTACAGCACAGACAACAGTCAGTAAGTGCGGCCAAAACTGCGTCCATATTTTATGGTGAAGTTAATGTGATATACTTGAAGCTCACCACCCATGCTCTTCTATCACATGTCACCTATGTAATGCTTTTTAAAGCATGCAGACCACACAACTATAGAGGCATTGAATCTGGTTTTGGTCAGTTTGTGTACTTCGCTGCTATGAATTCGGTCGCCTGGAAAACATCCAACTAATTATACATCAGTCAACATTACAATATGGTTCGCATCAATGATGTATTGTACAGTATATACATTCTACTCTCTATACTCTGCACATGACTCTAAGAATGTTCCCAACGTCTCATGCTCTCTCCCGCCAAAAATAATGTTTGACATTACTGTAGCATTACTGATGTAAAATATATTGGAACCGCTAGCAATTTGGTTCTGTTACAGAGAGCTGGCGGTTTTTCTCACTACACAGCAAATGGTCGCAGGCCACATTTTGGTATATTCCACCGCCGTTATGTAGTGAGAAAATGGCCATCATTCACTTTAAATTCATCAGTTAAGCCATTCCTTGTCTTAAGGTCAGTGTGAACTAGTCTTAACATGTCATGTACTTAGCATATGTTCTTAAACAAATACATTAACCTATAGAATCTGGGTCAAGAGCAGTATCTGAGTTTGGCCACCAGATGGTGCCATTGGCAATGTGTAGAATTTTGATCTTCAAACCTGTGGCAGATGTTCTAATGTGATTTTATAGATTTAGGTTTCATCCCAGCCGTTTCCTAGACAACAGGGAATCACAGGATGCTTATAAATGTACCATTAACCCTTTACTCTTCCCCACGGCAGGAAAGGAAGGAATGGTCTCGGCTGGCAATTCCCTTTTCCTGTTCCCTCCTTTCTGTTTGCGAGGACACATTCAGCCGCAGCTTCCTGTCATTCTGTTTATAGGAAAACAAATGGCCAATATTAGCACTTGGCAATAGCCGGGTCTGTTTTTGTCTTAATATGGACATAAAGGATAATATAAAATCAACAGCTGCTACAGCGCGGGAATACGGGGGTTACTGTGCTATGAAATTTCATTACCACTGGGGTTTTCACGCCTATTTACGAGTCTCCTGTCGCGACAGAGACGGCGGGGGTGGGGGCTGTTTTTCAGCTATCAACCTGGAATCTAAAGGTTCCATCTTTAAAGCTTAGCTGTGCAGAACAAGAGTGCAGTGTTATATTGCATGGTTGTTAACACACAGAATGTTTCTTAATCCTTTTGGCAGGCACAAGAATCTGCACTTTAAATAGTCCTCTCTATTCCTCTATTGTCAGTTCCGAGAGGTTGATAGAGCGTGCCAGTACTCTGTGGGTGATAGATTGTCACAGCATTAAAGTGGGTCATCAGGGCCCCTTCCAAAAAAAAATCCTCACCTTATTTTTTATTTGAAGTTGGCATTTCCTGTGGAAAAAAAATAAAGTCCATCACATCTGACACAAAGGACAATGCTCCATTTTGTTCACCCATTTACGATCAATAACACATGAGCTGTGTGATAATTCGATTAAAAACAGGAAAAGCTTTATCCTGACAGAAGAGTCGGGCCGCAGCCTCACAGGAAGCTGATATTTTAATATTTTTACATAAATAAAAAGGAATAAAAGACGTATCGCAATGATGCAGTAACAAAGGAAACATCTGGCTTTTATTTAGCGAGTATGTCTTATTGATTCCAGATTTGCATCCAGCCTTCTTCGTCTGGACAAATAACACGATTTCAAGTTAAGCTCCGAGGAATTATACTGTACATAGCTCCTATAATCTCTTACAGTACAACGGCTGCAGAGTCTCTATGGAGGACTTTATACGAACCCATTCTTTGTGGGTTTTCTGGGATATTAAAATATTTTTGTGCTTTGTAAAATAAAAAAGTAATAACTTATATATACCCTGTTGCGATTTTGCCCCCACGCTCCCCATTGACCAAACTGTATATGGTGACAACACTGTGACTTGCCATCTTTGTGGCATTATTTCTATGCAGTCACATGGCAGTCATATAACTACATAGTCCCTGGCTCCATGCATCTGTCGTATCATTTGTATGCAGTTGTGCTAAGCGAAGAACAGTTATGCTGTGCGTTACCTTTTATTCGAGCACTTCCCCCGCATATGGTATGTTCTTACATTGTACAAATACTCCATAGAGAGGTTGTCCGGGTTTTTCATACTTATGACCTATCCACAGTATAGGTCAGTGGTTCCCAACCGGGATGCCGCGGTACCCTGGGGTGCCGTGTGAACCGTCCCGGGGTGCCGCGGCACTCCGCTCATCCGCTGCAAAGAAAATCTATAAATATTTTTTTGCTACAAGCTTCGCCCCCGACGTTGTAGCAGACGTGACGCGCGGACGTCTGTTACAAGTACCGCTCACCGCTTCCCACTAGAAAAGCCTGACGGCGGGAGAGGAGCCATTAACGTTGTGCAGGGTAAGTCTTTTTTTTCTTTAGTTTGTTAGCAGTTGTGTGAGAAATGGAGCCAGGGGAATGCTGGTAGTTGTAGTCCTCTCCTCTTATACCTCCTCTCTGTAATGTCCTCTGATATCACATAATAACGTCCTGGACATGCTGGGAGTTGTAGTTCTCTCCTCTTATACCTCCTCTCTGTAATGTCCTCTGATATCCCATAATAACAGCCTGGACATGCTGGGAGTTGTAGTTCTCTCCTCTTATACCTCCTCCCTGTAATGTCCTCTGATATCACATAATAACGTCCTGGACATGCTGGGAGTTGTAGTTCTCTCCTCTTATACCTCCTCTCTGTAATGTCCTCTGATATCCCATAATAACAGCCTGGACATGCTGCTAGTTGTAGTTCTCTCCTATACCTCCTCCCTGTAATGTCCTCTGATATCCCATAATAACAGTCTGGACATGCCGGAAGTTGTAGTTCTCTCCTCTTATACCTCCTCCTGTAATGTCCTCTGATATCCCGTAATAACGTCCTGGACATGCTCGTAGTTGTAGTTCTCTCCTCTTATACCTCCTCCCTGTAATGTTCTCTGATATCCCACAATAACGTCCTGGACATGCTGGTAGTTGTAGTTCTCTCTTATACCTCCTCCCTGTAATGTCCTCTGATATCCCATAATAACAGCCTGGACATGCTGGAAGTTGTAGTTCTCTCCTCTTATACCTCCTCCTGTAATGTCCTCTGATATCCCGTAATAACGTCCTGGACATGCTCGTAGTTGTAGTTCTCTCCTCTTATATCTCCTCCCTGTAATGTTCTCTGATATCCCATAATAACGTCCTGGACATGCTGGTAGTTGTAGTTCTCTCCTCTTATACCTCCTCCCTGTAATGTCCTCTGATATCCCATAATAACAGTCTGGACATGCTGCTAGTTGTAGTTCTCTCTTATACCTCCTCCCTGTAATGTCCTCTGATATCCCATAATAACATCCTGGACATGCTGGGATTTGTAGTTCTCTCCTCTTATACCTCCTCCCTGTAATGTCCTCTGATATCCCATAATAACATCCTGGACATGCTGGGATTTGTAGTTCTCTCCTCTTATACCTCCTCCTGTAATATCCTCTGATATCCCATAATAACAACCTGGACATGCTGGGAGTTGTAGTTCTCTCCTCTTATACCTCCTCCTGTAATGTCCTCTGAGATCCCATAATAACATCCTGGACATGCTGGTAGTTGTAGTTCTCTCTTATACCTCCTCCCTGTAATGTCCTCTGATATCCCATAATAACATCCTGGACATGCTGGGAGTTGTAGTTCTCTCCTCTTATACCTCCTCCCTGTAATATCCTCTGATATCACATAATAACAGCCTGGACATGCTGGTAGTTATAGTTCTCTCCTCTTATACCTCCTCCTGTAATATCCTCTGATATCCCATAATAACAACCTGGACATGCTGGGAGTTGTAGTTCTCTCCTCTTATACCTCCTCCTGTAATGTCCTCTGAGATCCCATAATAACATCCTGGACATGCTGGTAGTTGTAGTTCTCTCTTATACCTCCTCCCTGTAATGTCCTCTGATATCCCATAATAACATCCTGGACATGCTGGGAGTTGTAGTTCTCTCCACTTATACCTCCTCCCTGTAATGTCCTCTGATATCCCATAATAACAGTCTGGACATGTTGGTCGTTGTAGTTATGTCCTCTTATACCTCCTCCCTGTAATGTCCTCTGATATCCCATAATAACAGTCTGGACATGCTGGGAGTTGTAGTTCTCTCCTCTTTTGCCTCCTCCCTGTAATGTCCTCTGATATCACATAATAAGTCTGGACATGCTGGTAGTTGTAGTTCTCTCCTCTTATACCTCCTCCCTGTAATGTCCTCTGATATCCCATAATAACATCCTGGACATGCTGGGAGTTGTAGTTCTCTCCTCTTATACCTCCTCCCTGTAATGTCCTCTGATATCCCATAATAACAGTTTCTGATATCACATAATAAGTCCAGACATGCTGGGAGTTGTAGTTCTCTCCTCTTATATCTCCTCCCTGTAATGTCCATTGAAATCACACAATAAGTTGGGGGCTGATGGTCATTTTACTGTGAGTGGGGGGCTGATGGTCATTACTATGAGTGGGGCGGCTGATGGTAATTTTACTGTGAGTGGGGGGGCTGATGGTCATTTTACTGTGAGTTGGGGGCTGATGGTCATTACTGTGAGTGGGGGGCTGATGGTAATTTTACTGTGAGTGGGGGCTGATGGTCATTTTACTGTGAGTTGGGGGCTGATGGTCATTACTGTGAGTGGGGGGCTGATGGTCATTTTACTGTGAGTGGGGGGCTGATGGTCATTTTACTGTGAGTTGGGGTCTGATGGTTATTTTACTGTGAGTGGGGGGCTGATGGTAATTTTACTGTGAGTGGGGGGCTGATGGTCATTACTGTGAGTGAGGGGGGGGGGGTGATGGTCTCTGAGTGGTTTACTCCTCTGACCGCCCATTGAAATTAATAGGAGGCAGAAAAAACCTGTGGCACTCGTTTGGTGCTTTTTTTGTCTGCGGTTTTTGAATGCGCTTCAACGGCTTACGAAAAAATTTGGCCAAAAAACACAGAGAAAAAAAGTCAAGCAACGCTGTCAATTCAAAATCTGCCTCAAAATACCAAAAACTTTGTGTGAACATACCCTAAGAATGTGGTGCTTGTTTTTAGCCATTTTTTTGTCAATAATTTTTGTTAGGGGTGCCCTGAGAATTTTTTTTTTCCCTGTGGTGCCTCAAGCCTGAAAAGGTTGGGAAACTCTGGTATAGGTTATCAATTTATGATCGGTGGGGGTCCGACACCCGGTTGCAGCACCGATCTTCTGGGCAGCAGATGTTATCAAGTGGTCGGTGTCGGAAGCAGATGGCTCCGTACACAGTATAGAGGCCGTGCTGCAGTATACTGTGACCGGAACCATCTGATTACTGCACAGAAATCCGGAGCCCAGAGGCAGTTGGAACAGGTTGGACCTCCACCGATCATATACTGATGACCGATAATGTGGATAGGTCATCAGTGTGAAAAACCCTCCCATGCCAGAACAACCCCTTTAACTACAAATTTAAATCAGTATAATGCCCAGATAACAATAGCATATTTTGGCCAAATAACACTTACATACAGTTGCGTAAGTAACCATGCCTTAGGGTATGTTCACACGGCCTATTTACGGACGTAAATCGGGCGTTTTTGCCCCGAATTACGCCCGAAAATAGCGCCTCAATAGCGCTGACAAACATCTGTCCATTGAAAGCAATGGGCAGACGTTTGTCTGTTCACACGAGGCGTATATTTACGCGCCGCTGTCAAATGACGGCGCGTAAATTGACGCCCGCGTAGAAGAAGTGACATGTCACTTCTTTGGCCGTAATTGGAGCCGCTATTCATTGACTCCAATGAATAGCAGCGCTAATTACGGCCGTAATTGACGCGGCGTTCAAGCGCCTGCACATGCCGGTACGGCTGAAATTACGGGGATGTTTTCAGGCTGAAACATCCCCGTAATTTCAGCCGTTACGGACCCCCGCCGTGTGAACATACCCTTACATCGCTGCCACCACTATACACTGCAATATAATGCACCATACAGTGTCTAGGTAGCTGTGCCACTCAATGCTTAACCCGTTAGTGACCGTCCCTTAGTGTTTTTACGGTGGCCACTAACAGGGTTTATGCCGATGCAGTAGCCTTTTTTTTCCCTGCGCTGCATCGGAATAAATAAGCACACAAGGGAGCAGATAAATCTCCCTGCTTTCAGCTGGGAGCAGACCTGCTCGAACGGGCGAGATCGAAATTAGTATCGATCTCACCCGTTTAACCCCTCAGATGTGGCGCTCAATAGTGTGCGCCACATCTGAGTGGTTTTGGAGGGAGGGGGCTCCCTCTCTCACCCTATCGGCACCCTGCAATAAGATCGCAGCGTGCCGTTGTCTTCTATGGCAGCCTGGGGCCTAATAAAGGCCTCTAGCATGGCCTAGTAGATGCCTGTTCGTTTTACAGAATTGTTGCAGTGTATTATAAAAGCGATCAGGTGATCACACAGTAAAGTCCCCTAGTGGGACTAATAAAAAAGTTTAATAAAGTTAAAAATAAATAAAAATCCAAAGTGAAAAAAAATTTAAAATCCACTTTTCCCCTTACAAAATGCGTGATTATTAAAAAACAGAAAAAAAAGTTAAAAAAAGTTACACATATTTGTAGCCGTAACGACCCCAACTATAAAGTTATTAAAGTATTTAGCCCGCTCGGTGAACGCCGTAAAAAAATAAAATATAAAACAATGCTAGAATTGCAGTTTTCTGTGAAAAGCAAATCATTTTGAAAAAAAGTGTTTTTACTGTGTAAAAGTAGTAAAATATACAAAAACTATACAAATTTGGTATCGTTGCAATGGTAACAAATTGCTGAATAAAGTTATTGTGTTATTTATATCACACGGTAAACGGCGTAAATTTAGGACGCAAAAAAGAGTGGCAAATTGCGGTTTTTTTTTATATTCCCCCCAAAAAAATGCTATTAAAAAATACAACTTGTCCTGCATAAAAAAATACCTTATACAGCTATGTCGACGCAAAAATAAAAAAGTTATAGCTCTTTGAATGAGACGATGGAAAAATGTAAAAAATAGATTGGACATTAAGGCCTTAAATAGGCTGGTCACTAAGGAGTTAAAGAGGACCCGTCAGCAATCTTAACATGTCTGTTTTAGTAAATACTTGTAATCCCATGAAACAGCAATTCTGGAGCATCTTTTCTTAGAACTCTGAGTTGTGCCGTTCCTCTGTTAGGGTATGTTCACACTCCCTATTTACGGATGTAATTCTGGCGTTTTAGCCCCGAAAATAACGTCCGAAAATACAGCTCCAAAGCGTCGGCACACATCTGCCCATTCATTTGAATGGGTTTTACGATGTACTGTGCCGACGGTAATTTTTTTTACGCGCCGCTGTCAAAAGACAGCGCGTAAAAAAGACACCCGCGTCAAAGAAGTGCCTGTCACTTCTTGAGACGTAATTTGAGCGGTTTGCCCTTGACTCCATGGAAAAACAGCTCCAATTACGTCCGTAATGGACGCAGCAAAAAGCGCCTGCACTTGCCATTACGTCTGAAATTGCGGAGCTGTTTTCTCCTGTAAACAGCTCCGTGATTTCAGCCGTTACGGACGTCTACGTGTGAACATACCCTTATTCCTTCAGTAAATGTATGAATAACTTGACAACTGGGTGTTACCATTCCTTATATTAATATGATGTGTCCCTACACTGTCTGACACGGTCAGAACTGATTTGACTGCCCCATTCAGAAGGGGAAGGGTAACACCCAGTTGTTCATTTGTTCATGCCTTTCCAGGAGGAACAACAGAGAAATCGCAAAACTCAGAATTCTAACAGAAGCAACTCTACAATTGTTATTTTATGATGAATGCAAGTATTTACTAAAACAGACTTGTCAGGAGAGCTATATCACCAAAAACACCACAATACAGTGCCCAAATAATGCCAACATGGTCCAAATAACAGCTATAAGTGCAATGCCTTAATAATTAAAGAAGCACTCCACTTTTTTTTTATGGCACCCTCCATTTGTACATTAGTGTTTCAGTGGGGTGTTTAGTGTGCAGAAATACTTACCGATCCCCGCATCTTGTTGTTTTTCGGGTCCAGCGCCGCTCACGTGATCCTCATTCTGACCCGGTCTGGAATCGTTGCTTTTTTTAGAAAACTGGAAGCGAGGCTCTCAATGCATTCCTATGGAGCCTTGTTCTGGCCTCGTTCTGGTACCCATAGGAATGCATTGAGAGCCTGAGTTCCGGTTTATTCAAAAGCACAGTGACTCCAGACAAGTCAGAGGGAAGATCAAGTGAGCGGAGCTGGACCCGAAAAAGACAAGATGCGGGGATTGGTATGTATTTCTGCACACAGCACCCCACTGAAACAAACACCAATGTACAAATGGACGGTACAATAAAAAAATAAAGTGGAGGGCTTCCTTAACTGTACTATGAAAATGAAGCGTAGTAGGGTTCACTTTAAATTCAGGTTGAATTCATCAATGCTGGGAAGGATTTTGACCCGATACTTTAGAATAAAATTTGCAGGGTGAAGCGTTCACTGATGTGAGTTCATTAAATTACGGTTTGTGAGTTAATGCATCTGACCTCAGGAAAAACGAGCCAGCCTCTGAGTAGTGTGTTTGTCACATATTATGCTCTTGGTGATAATTAAAGCACAAATGTGCTTTGTTCAAGCTCAGTTATATTCTTGGTAATTTCAGATCAATAGACATTGCAATACAGGATTTAAAGGAACATCTAGAATTTTTGCACTTTTTTATGACTACTTAAATTAACTCTATAGGATTAACATAAAACTTTAAAGAACATTCTCACTTAAAATCAAAGAACAATCGCACACAAATATTAACCATTGAGTTTTTTATTTTATTTTTTTTAACTCTTTTCTGTTGTTTTTTTCAGCTTTTGGATTCTTGACTTATTTTTCTTTCCATGTTTTCCTAAAATCACAACACGAAAAAAAGGCAGCCATTGGG
The DNA here is from genome assembly GCF_050947455.1 of Rhinoderma darwinii. Lineage (NCBI taxonomy): Eukaryota > Metazoa > Chordata > Amphibia > Anura > Rhinodermatidae > Rhinoderma > Rhinoderma darwinii. Next base: position 34,933,402 of record NC_134689.1, read on the forward strand.
ACATTGGAAGATTTATGATTATGAAGGCCTCCACTTTGTGCCTTACCCTCCTTTCCTTGGTCTCCTGAAATCTATATTCTGTTTTCCACAGCCCCCTTTTGCTCACCTCTTCAGTCAGAGCGCCTGTGAGTGAAGATGGGCCCGTAGCAACTGGTGTGCCTGCTACCCTGATAGATACGTCCATGTTAGCAATTACAGCTCCTATAGTAGTTATCACAATATTGATGCTCCTGAATGGAAAATCTGCCACATAATGCAGTTATAGTGGGGTAAGCACATGGTAGCACAGGCCCCACATTCATTATTCTATACACATTCTATTCACAGGCCCCACATTGTATTCTGACATTCCGTCGGAGCGTTCCGTTAGAATGGAGCACCTATGGTTTCCGTTTCCATAACCATTGATTTCAATGGTGACGGATCTGGTGCCAATCGTTTCCGTTTGTCTCAGTTGTGCAAGGGTTCCGTTGTTTTGATGGAATCAATAGTGTAGGCAACCCTGGGGGCTTTCATTGGGCCCCTGGGCAGCCATAACAACTGTCGCCACCCCCTTATCTCACTGCGGGGGGCAGGGCGATGAGCTGTCGGAGGAGGCCGCCCCCTCTTTTCAATGCCCCAGTTGCTGCGGTCGCAATTGACCGCAGCATTTGAGGGGTTAAACAGCCAGGAACGGCACGATTGCTGCTCCCGGCTGTAAGTCCCGGGTGTCCGCAGCATATGGAGCGCATTCAGCGCGTGAGCGAGCCCCAAACATCATCCCCCGCACCCGGACGTAATAGCACATCCGGGTGCACGAAGGGGTTAAGGGTAACAATGATAATAAATAATGATAAACCATAATAATTAAAACTTGAATTAATAAATAGCAAAAACTTACTGAAATCATCAAAACCAATAAAATATCTGGATTGACCAAATAATATACAAAGTCCGCCCAGCAATAGCTGGGTGACTAAACGCCACAAGCCATGGCATCAAATAAACCATGCCCCCCCCCCCATTTTGCTGTCCAACTATAAATATATCAATACCTAAGTGAGAAAGGAGAATCAAATCACTTCTATAAGTCCTGCAGTGAAATCTTCCAGGTCTCGATGTCTGTATGAAAAACCACCAAGAACTGGAACAAACCTCTGCATTGCTCTATTAACCCTTTGACAAATTCTATCTCGAAATGTATAATTCACAGTAGACCACAATAACCACAATAACCACAATAACCTAGGAACTATTTCTGAAAAGGGTAAGTTGGCGTTGGGGAGCAAACATTTAATCAGACATGTCTTTTCTCATCTCCCATAGAAGTTCCAAAGTTTTTATTCTACCTAGATCATTCCCACCTGCATGTAAAATAATTAAATCTGGATCCGGCCAAACAGAACTGAGCTTATTCAATTCAGCTAGAATATTTTTCAATTGAAGAACCTTTACCCCATGCCAAAAAAAAAGCAAAAAAACAATGGGTCCAAATAAAGGTTTGCAGAGTATGGCCTTCTTGCTGCTCTCGTCTGTGCCTAAAATATAAAAGAGTGACCCAGGATCCAAACAACCAAACATTTTCCTGAGAAAAGAAGAATTAAACCAACAACAAATAAGTCTGATGTAAATTTTTAAACTGTTTGAGTCCCATCTTCCAATCCTCTTTACAATCCCTTCAGAAACACCCAGCCTAGTGGCTTCTGTTGCTGCACCAATACGGAATGAATAAAAAGAAAACTAAAAACCAGTCATATTTAACATCTTTAACCGTTTCAGGACGGGGCTATTTTGATCCTTCAGGACCAGACACTGTTTAGCCCTTTTTAGCACTCGTTAGTTAAACGGCTATGACGTTTTTATTTGTTGGGCTAGCGACATGATTTTTGCGTTGTTTTTTTCTGTAGACAATTCAGGTTTATTTTTTTATAATTTTTATACACATCCTTTTTGCTATTTTATAATTTTTAGGCTTAAAGTACCCCCATGTAAAAGAGATCAGAGAAGATAGAAGCAGCGAAAGCTGCTTCTATCTTCTCCTCAGGGTGCCCGGCAGTCACTGACTGCCAGAGACCCGACATTTAGCTGCCCGACCGCTCGGGCAGGAAGCTAAAACCCGCGCCGTAAATAGTCTATGGCGCAGGTTTTAAAGACCCTGACCGCTGGCCGTAAATACACAGCCAGTGGTCGGAAACCGGTTAAACATTTCTTACAAATTTAATTAAACTGATACTCGGACAACTGGTCACTATTCTGATGAATTAAAAAAAGAAAGACCAAAACTAGACCTAACCGATGTCCAATTCTTCACATTCAAAACCGGATAAACTTAATATAAAACCTCTGCCCAACTGATCTATTTTAGATCTTCTCAACTAAATAATTACATGATCCACGTCACACCTAACATCTTCAAAAGCCAAGCCAGAAGGCAAAAATTTGTTCACTGATACAAGCTTACCAATACGTAATGCTGCAAAGAACATCAATATAAAAACTGTTCAAACAAACACACCTCGAATGTGGATAGCGGGTGCGTGTACCTGAGGAAGAGATGTACCAGGATGCACTATGGGAGGAAGACAAGTCAGCAGAGGCAGTGTGATGCTCTGGGCAATGTTCTGCTAGAAAACTTTGGGTCCTGGCATTCATGTTGATATTACTTTGACACGTACCACCTACCTAAACATTGTTGCAGACCAAGTACACCTTCATGACCTCTTTCAGCAAAATAATGTGCCCTGCCGCACTGAAAAAATTGTACAGGAATGGTTTGGGGAACATGACAAAAAGAGTTCAAGGTGTTGACTTGGCCTCCAAATACCCCAGATCTCAAGGCCAATCAAGCGTCTGTGGGATGTGCGTGCTGGAGAAACCAGTCTGATAGAGGCCCCACCTCACAACTTAAAGGATATGCTGTTAACATCTCGGAGCGAGATACCACAGGACAACTTCAGAGGTCTTGCGGAGTCCATGCCTCAATGAGTCAGAGCTATTTTGGCGGCACAAGGCGGACAGTCACAATATTATGTAGGTGTTTTTAATGTTATAACTGATCTGTGTAAATAGCCCAAAATACTGCAAAAAAAGAGCCCTGCAACCTCTCATACAAAAAAAAAACAAGATCTCAGAAAGCAATGTCCTCGTAGAGATAAAAAACTATGACTATATAAATTTGGAGGAGCAAATATGAAAGGGGTTAAGTTTTTCATTAGTGCAATTGAAATATAGATAGATAGGAGATAAAGGAAAAAGGACATACAAATTTTAATTAGTATAATGTTCCATGTAATGGCATGAGAGCTGAATGTTTTATCCCAGTTTCTTATCTCAAGGTCTCTTGCACATTACAGTACAGCAGATTTTCTGTTCAGTAGGAACAAGAGACACATTTTATCATGCGACACAATCCAGCGTATCGGAAAATAAACACGGTCCTGACACAGGAAATTGATCTGCACTGCAGCAAATACACTGCTGAAGGTCAGCAAGAAATTCCCATAACTCACTCCCACTGCTGTGGATCTGGCCCCCTTCCCATTCACAGTCATTGCACTGCGTGTAGTATACTTGATGATAATAATAATGCATAGCAGGGACACGCTGTACTCTGTGTAAAGTACTGTTATTTCTTCATAATTGGGAAGAAAAACACTTGTGAACAGGCTGACCTACAGCAATAATATATTACATCCAACAACACTGCGGCTGTATCCTTCCTCATAGTTCTTCTCTGCTCTGTTGTACAGAGGCTTGTAATTACATTTACGGGGGTCGTCTAGGATATAGCTTTTTTTTATTCCGCCCTCTTATTCTTGAAGAATAAAAGGGCTTTAGAATATAATGTTTACAGCGTTCGCTACATGTAAACATCGCAGGGGCACTCAAGTCCGCACATCCCCTGCTCACCTCCCTCAAGGTCTGTGCAATGTATAGGACTTTTTCTGAACATTATATCGAAAAGCCCTCTTCCCTTCCGTCCTACAGCAGCACAATAATGGGGTATCTCCCTGTGAACTAGGAGGACAGATGGAATTTTTAATTTAATCAAACTAATTAACTAGCGTCTCCTCCCTACATAAGGACATCCAGCCCCTCCTACCATGTGGTTTTTTCTGTCCTTTGGACTTGAACAAGATGGGTTTGCACTGCATGTTTGCAGTATGTTACTGTTTTCATTTGTTATGCTGAATGGCGTGCTAGGCTGTAGGTGCCCGATCTCATTAGATCACAGAAGTTACTCAGCTTAATCCTCGCAAGTACCAGCGTGGGAGATCTGGCTGGGAATCCGTGCCTAGTTTCATTGACTTATGGAAAACTCCAAGGCTCACCAAAAATGGATTCTAGCAGACAGGGGTGGATTGGCCATATACTTGACCGGGGTATTCCCGGTGGGCCGGCCACTCCACTGCTCAGGGGCCACTCTCCTGTACAGTCTTGTATACATATGTGTATTTGGGCACTGATCCACGATATAAAGAAATCCCCACATACACAGATGTCTGCTGGATCGCCAGGGGTGGGCTGGGCTAGGGGGCATGTGCAACCCAGACCGGTCTCCTAGTAAATGTTACGGGCCGCTGGCATATTCCACAAGTTTACCTGGCGGCCACGTTATATCTTTAAGAAAAAAAAATTATCACCAGTAGACTAGGCACATCTGAAAGAAGATCTGCCCCCTAACGATGCCCATCAGAGAGGAGCAGGAGACCAGAGAGAAGGAAGTCAAGCAGCAGCTTGGGGAGAGCGTCTTGGCTGGGACCTGACAGGTGGAACAGGAGAATCTATGCAGAGTAGGACTGCTGGGCTGTCGTTACTTCAGCTTGTACTTTGGATGTGTGAAGCCCCTGCCCAGCGTCCTGCTCTGCATCTTTAATTCACTGCCCAGGAGCTGTACATGTCAGCAGCACCCTGCTCCTTCACTGTGCCTGCACTGCTGACCTGTACAGCTGCTGCTGCTGCTAACATGCTGCTAACATGTCTCCTAAACCCTGTACAGCCCTGCAGACTTCTAGCTTGTTTATCCTGACACTTCAGCTACTACTTTCCAGATAAGTGCTTCTGTATGGAAGGTAAGCCACAGGTCCAGCTTCAGAAATTCTTGGCGGAGAAAGTTGTGTACAACCATACTACTACGTAATATTACATGGCAGTATGAAAATAAGCAGTCATTCATTTACTGTACAGGTGAAGGCCCCCAGAGCCGCTGAAACGTAAAGTGGTTTTCCCACATCATAAATTATGTCTGGAGCCACCACCGATTATGAGAATGGGGGTTCAGAACTCCCGTTCCTCCAACTGCAGTGCGGAGAACATTGAATGGAGCAGCGGTCGAGCATTTGTGCTGATGCTCCATTCAAAGTCTATGGGAATGACTGAAACAGCTGAGCACTGAAACCCCGCTGTTTCCGCTATTCCCATAAACTTTGAATGGAGCAGCAGCACAAATGCTCGACCGCTGCTCTATTCAATGTCCTACTTATTGCCATTGAGCAATAACGAGGATATGGGAGTTTGGGACCCCCATTCTGACAACCGGTGGGGGTCCTATCGGTCAGAAAATTATCACAATAGTAGAGAAAGGTAGTTACGGACGCAACGTAGCATGCGAGCTACGCTGTTTCCGTAACTACCATTCAGTTCTATGGGACTTACAGAAACAGCGTAGCTCAGCAAGATACGCTGTTTACGTAACTCATGACCATATATCCTTTTTCATGGTCGGAATTCACTTCATTGAGCAGCAACACAGAGCAGCCAACAGGGTTTAGAGGACCCCATTCTGGTGATACGTGCGGGTTGCAGAGGTGGGCCCTGCATCTATCTGACATTTATGACATATCTTGTGAATATAAAACAAAATGAAAGGTTTTGAAGCAGCACAAATCCCGAGTCTGGTGCGGTGCACGCTGTCAAGCCAGGCAAACCCACTCCGGCATGTTGTAGAATTCCAAGTAAATAGTCGAACAACAGCACACGTCTCCAGATAATCAAAGTGGTTTTATTGTCAGAACATCCACGACAAACAGGCAACGTTTTGACCCATAGTGAGTGTGGGGTCCTTGTCAAGCCTAACATTACATCTAAAAACATCATACTAAATAGGTGAACTCAAATAATCACATGGTACATTGCAACCAGTGAGAATCGTGATCCCGGTCTCCCAGGTGAATCATACATTAGTCTTGATAACAACCAACAACTTGTTACATAATAATACAAAAGTGTATAAATCCGACATACAATACATCTTCAATCCATAGTAAGTATTTAAGACATCAATTGTTAATCTTTGAGTAGAAAACGAAGAAGGGAAGTCCACCACTCTCCAGGTTCCAGCTCCGATCACAGGATGCCACCGCGCATGCTCCGCAATCAGTGCATCGCAACGGCACAATGGAAGCAGAAGTATTATAAAAACATCTCTTTCAATCAGGTGCCTATAGAGGGTATAATATCCTCGATCTCACATTATGTGGTTCAAAAGCAACAATCCACACAATGTGATAGTAATCACATGGAGAAACGCTATAGGATATAATCTCATGTTGTCAAGGACGCCATCACTACGTGACGATAAGTCACATGTGTCCAGGCGTCCAATAAAATGAGGACGGGAGAAGGTAAATTTAACCTGCTCCTAGCCGATTGTACAGGTCAAAAAATGGTAAGATCTTGAAGTCATCTGTTGTGTTAGATCGCCTATATAAATTGGATCACAAAAAGTGGTCAGAAAATAATTACAGGGAATGCTCGTAACATATGTTCGATGGAATACATCAGATAGTTATACTGCATAATACACAAGACTCCTAGTTGATTATCGATCGTCACTTATAATGTCCCCATTGAGACCTCTATGGTCTCCATAATAAATGCAAAAACACTCGCAATAAACAAGCCTGTTTGTTCTGACAATAAAAACACTTTGATTATCTGGAGACGTGTGCTGTTGTTCGACTATTTACTTGGAATATCTTGTGAATATGTCATAAATGTCTCTCATGTGAAAACCCCTTTACTGCCATTTTTGGTATTTGTGACTTTCTTTTTCAAAATGCTCTGGGTATGGAGGTTTTCTGGCGGTTTTCCTATAGGCTTCTATATAAAACTTGAAAACGCATTTAAAAATGCTGAAAAATTAGTGTGTCCGTGAAGGAGGCCTTGGAGTAAGGACACACAGGGCGGATACGCTGCGTAAAAGTACGCAGCGTATTCATCCTGGAAACCGCATGGAATTCTGCCCAAATTGTGGTGCAGATTTTTGGGCGGAATGTCCGCTGCGGAAATACTGCAGTAAAAGAAAAAAGTTTATACTTACCACATGGATGTTGTCATGGCGACGCATCCCTCTACTATGATTACAGCCCGGCCTGCTGGGATGGCGCTATTGTCCATGTGACCACTGCAGCCTTTAATAGGCTGCAGCAGTCACATGAGATGAAATATTCTGGATATATCAACTCTAAATACGGCCCAGCTTTCACCTATATGCTCCCCCTGGCCCTCCACTTAATCTCTGCCTCCTCCTATGCCCCTTTCCCCCTCCTCCCACAGAGCATCTGCCACCATCTGTGTCCCCCACCACAAATAAAGTTCAAAATCCTCTTCAGTGTCCCCTTCACCCTATGATACCCCCTGACACTTTCTGTTGCCCATAGTACCCCTACCACTTGCTGCCCGTCATTTTACCGGACAGTATAGTGCCGCATGCTGCACTAATTTGGTCACTACTTTTTTTTACCAGCAGTGGAAGATTCTAAGACGTCTTTCACACCATGGTATTTCTATCAGTTTACTGTATGTGGTGGGAAAGCTTCTGATACATACAATAAATGGATCCATAGACCTAAGGGCCTAGTTATAGTCTCATGGGCCCTGGTACAAGAATTCAGCTTGGGCCCCCCTACCCAACATCACAAGACCCCTGCCGCGCCTATGCCCAGACGCCTTGCCCAACAGAACCCACAGTATAATGCCCCCCATAGCCGCTCCCACACAGAATAATGCTCCACATAGCTGCCCCCACACAGTATAATAAATCCAAAAATATACCTGATGTAAAGAATAACACCAAGTAGACAACAAAAATAAAATATGTAAATCTTTATTATCCTTTACGGGAGAAATTACCCACAAAAAAACTGTGGCTCGCGACTCCCTGGGTGGTCGTGTGAAGACCTCCGGTGTGTCGCGAGCCACCCACCGAGGTTCCAGTTCCAACTGTATCTGCGTCATGAGGATACAGATACAGTTGAATTCAGGGCTGTAGCAAGGATCTGACGGCTCCTTGCTCCAGCATTCACTGTGCCGTGAGCCATAAGCGGCTCAGCGCAGGCAGACGCGCAAAATGTTGTGACGTCATCGTGCCTACCTGCACCGAGTCACTCACAGCACAAACCGGGGGAGAATGGGGGTGCATTATACTGTGGGGGCAGCTATGGGCGTGCATTATGCAGTGGGGGCAGCTATGGGCGTGCATTATGCAGTTGGGGCAGCTATGGGGTGCATTATACTGTGTGGGGGCAGTTATGGGGGCAACTATGGCAGGCATTATACTGTGTGGGGTTATCAACAGAAATTGTACTTAGAGCATATATCAAACCATCAGGTATGACAATGATTATCAGAAATCCAAAAATATTCCCGTATGTAAAGAATAACACCAAGTAGACAACAAAAATAAAATATGTAAATCTTTATTATCCCTTACGTGAGAAATTACCCACAAAAAACATACATTTAAAATACAAAGAACTAAAAACTAAAAACACCCCGGATGGGAATGTGCACCAAGTCCCATGGAAATGACCATATGTTATAACAAGATGACAGCATAAGACATACTGGTAAAATAGCCAGAAGATCCAGTATCTAGAATGATCAACTTTAAACGGCAAAATATGACTCAATATATATGCAAAAGTACATCAAAGTCTATCAAAGTCTAAATAGATCGTCATTTACCTGAAGTGGACATGGTGAAAGGAACACACTCCGATCCGAGGACCACCTCGACGTGCGTTTCGCTTCCTTCGTCAGGAGGTGAGGTATGCCTAATGATTCCCCTCTTAAGTACATCTCCAAATGAGGTGATGTTAAGCGGCGCATGACAGGTCACGTACATCTCCATGCGTCAGACCATCCGCGTCACGGCCGGAAGTTCGTACCTGGAAACCAGGACTCGTTCTCAGACCTAGAGACAACTTCCGGTCCGACGCACGGGAGATCACGCGACCCGCATGCATTCAAGTACCCGCATTTATCAAGTACCCAACAGGTGAAGCAGAAAGCATAGTATCATTAGAGGAAAGTGTCATAAATTATTCCGGTCCCTGGAACTATCAAAAACTATCAATAATACCTATGTACGTGCACATGAAAATAAACCGGACTATATCGAAAGTATCCTTAATATGCGTAACATTAAATACCAGAATTAGATTACTCAACAAATAAATAGATAAATAAATACATGACTGACCACAAATATCATCCTAATATTAAAATTCTATGAAATTCATTAGTTGTGATGTATTATACAAATAATGATTAAATGTGATTAAACGTAAATATACAAAATCCAACACAAAATATCATGTGTATTAAAAACCCCCCATAAGTAAATAAATTAAGAGGACCAAAAAACGGACCAGACCCTTAATTATACTTAACAATTATAAATATAAAGTGCACGGTAATAGGTTGATGGATTCATAGATGCTGATCCCAAACGGAAACCCGTAACCTAAGATCACGGGTACCGACCAGGATGAGCAGCACGGATCCAAAAATAAAGTGAAATTAAATTACATAACATTACATACACATAAATTTATAAATATATAATGTTTACAGTAAAATAAATCACATTTAAGATTAACCCCTTAATGACCAGCCTATTTTGGACCTTAATGACCAAGCCATTTTTGACGTTTTTCCATTGTCGCATTCCAAGAGCTATAACTCTTTTATTTTTGCGTCGACATAGCTGTATAAGGTCTTGTTTTTTTGCGGGACAAGTTGTATTTTTTAATAGCACCATTTTGGGGGACATATTATTTATTGATTAACTTTTATTAACTTTTATTTGGGGGGAAATAGAAAAAAGCCTGAAATTTCGCCACACTTTTTCGCGTCTTAAATCTACGCCGTTTACCGTGTGATATAAATAACACAATAACTTTATTCAACGGGTTGTTACGATTGCAACGATACCAAATTTGTATAGTTTTTGTATGTTTTACTACTTTTACACAGTAAAAACGCTTTTTTTTCAAAATTATTTGTTTTTGTGTCTCCATATTTGAAGAGCCGTAACGTTTTTATTTTTTCACCGATGCGGTTGTATGAGGGCTTTTTTTTGCGGGAAGACTTTTAGTTTTTATTGGTACCATTTTGGAGTAGATGCGACTTTTTGATCACTTTTTATCACATTTTTTTAAAGTCAGGATTCACAGAAAACAGCAATTTTTCCATAGTTTTTTATTACATTTTTTTACGGCGTTCACCGTGCGGGTTAAATAATGTAATAGATTTATAGTCGGGGTCGTTACGGACGCGGCGATACCAAATATGTGTAACTTTTTAACTTTATTTTGTTTTTTTAATAGTAAAGCATTTTGTAAGGGGAAAAGCTGGGTTTTTCATTTTTTTTCACATTTTTTTAAAATTAACTTTATTAAACTTTTTTTTCACTTTTTTACTAGTCCCATTAGGGGACTATAATATGCGATTCTGCGATCGCATTTATAATACACTGCAATACTTTTGTATTGCAGTGTATTACTGCCTGTCCGTTTAACACGGACAGGCATCTGCTAGGCCATGCCTGCGGCATGACCCAGCAGGCATTCATGACAAGCAGACCTGGGGGCCTTTATTAGACCCCCGGCTGCCATTAGAGACACAGACACTCGGCGATCGTATCGCCGGGTGTCGGTGGGAGAGAGAGGGAGCTCCCTCCCTCTCTCCAAAACCACTCAGATGCGGTGCTCGCTATTGAGCACCGCATCTGAGGGGTTAAACGTGTGAGATCGATACTAATTCCGATGACGCGACGTAAAAAGTCTTTGGCATCGGAATAAGGCCCGTAAGTGACCGACGTAGAAACACGATGGGCCGGTCACCAACGGGTTAAATTAATTATATAATAACAAACACATTTATACATACATATCCCCCACAGTGATAGACATTAATTATATATATATATATATATATATATATATATATATATATATATATATCTCAAAATACATTAAAACACTCAAAAAATATAATATAAATATAACCATAAATTTATAAGCAGTAAATATCAATAAATCAATAAATAAATATCCAATTAGTATACGTACACATTAAAACTTCCATGACAAAATGTATTATTTAATGGTATGCATACATGTTTACACATTCTACATATCTTACATACATATAAATACATTATTGATATAACCACTCGTACATATATAAAAAACCATACACATATAATTCATACAGATACAGCCATGTATTATGTTCATAACTTCGCATCTTCCAGCTTATATGATCATCGGCACTAATCCATATATACCGGATTTTTTTCTCAGTATCACTTTCGACAGGAATCCATTATATCGACACTAACTGCAAAATTAAAAACAGCATTAGTCTTAAACATAGCAATTACAGAAAAGATGCAAAACTTTGTGATTCGTTCAGACCCCTAGGGGACATTGTGTCCAAAGTAACAATCCATTTAATTTCCTTTCTCATTAAATTCTTCCCAATATCCAGCATAAATCCGGTCAATGCCCTTAACTTTCAAGAGTCTCCAATTACTATCATGGAACTCCTTGAAGTGCCTTGCAAGAGGCTTACTTCTGTCACCAAAAAGGGTATCATCAAATCCATCGTGTCTATGTTGAATGCCCTTAATGTCCCTAATGTGTTCCATTATCCGTATTTTTAGATCCCTTGAGGTCATTCCTATATATATCAAGGACAGCGTGCGTGGTAGATGACATTCCTAGTATTGCAGTTAACAAAGTGTACAATTGTATAAACTTTAGTGCAATCTGAGCCAGAAAATGAATCAGTTCTCTCCATACTTTGACAGGCTCCACATTTACCAGATGACACGTTGCCCCATTTGGGCCCCCTTGATCCAAAAAGATATTTATTGGATGTGGAGGGAACATAATGACTCCTAACCAACATATCACGGAGGTTAGGACTACGCCGCTGTGTCATCGCCGGAAGAGGAGTAATGATTCTAGACAAACGTTTGTCGGTTTTTAAAATCGACCAATGTTTATTAAAGATCCCTTTCATGATATTCCATTGCTTATTATACCCTGATATGTATCTTACCACATTATCCGAATCTTTTCTTCCCTTCACTTGGGATTTAAGTAGGTCAGTTCTGGTCTTGGTTTTGGCATACTCATATTCACGTTTCACGTCTGATACTTGATAACCTCTATTGAGAAATCTGTTCATCAGATCCTTGGATCGATGCTCAAACCCATCTTCAGTAGAGCAGATCCTCCTAGCCCGGAGGAATTGTCCTCTTGGGATAGCCCTAATGATGTGTTTAGGGTGGGAGGAGTCAGCCGTTAAGTAAGAATTCACAGAAGTGGTTTTTCTGAAAATATCGGTGTAAAGCTTACCATCAGCCTCCACCTTTATCTTTAGGTCCAAAAAATCGATTTCAGTCTTACTGTACTTGCTCACGAGTTTAATCCCCATTTCATTAATGTTCAGATGGTTTAGAAAAAGGTTGAGCTCATCCTCAGTCCCCTGCCAAATGAACAAGACATCATCAATGAAACGTCTCCATGATACCACTTGACACTCATCACAATAATTATCATTTGTTGTCAAGGATCTTTCCCAAAATCCCATAAATAAATTTGCATAGGATGGGGCGCATGTTGCCCCCATCGCAGTGCCTCGATTTTGTACGTAGAATTTATCTTTAAAAACAAAGAAATGATGTCTCAGTACATAGTCTATAGTTTGTTTTTTTTTTGTGTTGGATTTTGTATATTTATGTTTAATCACATTTAATCATTATTTGTATAATACATCACAACTAATGAATTTCATAGAATTTTAATATTAGGATGATATTTGTGGTCAGTCATGTATTTATTTATCTATTTATTTGTTGAGTAATCTAATTCTGGTATTTAATGTTACGCATATTAAGGATACTTTCGATATAGTCTGGTTTATTTTCATGTGCACGTACATAGGTATTATTGATAGTTTTTGATAGTTCCAGGGAAAGGAATAATTTATGACACTTTCCCCTAATGATAGTATGCTTCCTGCTTCATCTGTTGGGTACTTGATGGGTCGCGTGATCTCCCGTGCGTCGGACCGGAAGTTGTCTCTAGGTCTGAGAACGAGTCCTGGTTTCCAGGTACGAACTTCCGGCCGTGACGCGGATGGTCTGACGCATGGAGATGTACGTGACCTGTCATGCGCCGCTTAACATCACCTCATTTGGAGATGTACTTAAGAGGGGAATCATTAGGCATACCTCACCTCCTGACGAAGGAAGCGAAACGCACGTCGAGGTGGTCCTCGGATCGGAGTGTGTTCCTTTCACCATGTCCACTTCAGGTAAATGACGATCTATTTAGACTTTGATAGACTTTGATGTACTTTTGCATATATATTGAGTCATATTTTGCCGTTTAAAGTTGATCATTCTAGATACTGGATCTTCTGGCTATTTTACCAGTATGTCTTATGCTGTCATCTTGTTATAACATATGGTCATTTCCATTGGACTTGGTGCACATTCCCATCCGGGGTGTTTTTAGTTTTTAGTTCTTTGTATTTTAAATGTATGTTTTTTGTGGGTAATTTCTCACGTAAGGGATAATAAAGATTTACATATTTTATTTTTGTTGTCTACTTGGTGTTATTCTTTACATACGGGAATATTTTTGGATTTCTGATAATCATTGTCATACCTGATGGTTTGATATATGCTCTTAGTACAATTTCTGTTGATAACCCCACACAGTATAATGCCTGCCATAGTTGCCCCCATAACTGCCCCCACACAGTATAATGCACCCCATAGCTGCCCCAACTGCATAATGCACGCCCATAGCTGCCTCCACTGCATAATGCACGCCCATAGCTGCCCCCACAGTATAATGCACCCCCATTCTCCCCCGGTTTGTGCTGTGAGTGACTCGGTGCAGGTAGGCACGATGACGTCACAACATTGCGCGCGTCTGCCTGCGCTGAGCCGCTTATGGCTCACGGCACAGTGAATGCTGGAGCAAGGAGCCGTCAGATCCTTGCTACAGCCCTGAATTCAACTGTATCTGTATCCTCATGACGCAGATACAGTTGGAACTGGAACCTCGGTGGGTGGCTCGCGACACACCGGAGGTCTTCACACGACCACCCAGGGAGTCGCGAGCCACAGTTTGTAATGTATTGTATTGTTCTCTCCTCACCAGGTCTTGTTTCCTGAGGAGTTGGATGACCGTCTCCAACTTCCAGGGCATCCAGGCTCTCCCCCACCGTCCACACCTCGTTGCGTTCTCTTCATGATTTAGTGCCGTGTGGCAACAGGGGGCCCGTGGGCCCCCCAGGCTAAGGCCCCGCTGCGACCCCTATAGCTACGCCACTGCATAGAACCCCATACCCCCAACATGCTGCGTAGAATAGCTTTGAGGGCTGCGCTATTCCATGCATATGTGCTTTTTTTTTTAACATGGGCACCTATGGAGGACAGACAGCTGAGACATCCGTATTTTAAACTGTTTAATGCATCTTCTGGCAACTTTATCAGCACATACATTATATTAATAGAAATACTGAGGTGTGAAAGCCGCCTAAGAGCGTCCAATGCAGATGTGAACACAGCCAAATGCTGACAATAATAATAAGGCTGCATTATTACATCTATCACTAATGTGGCTACAGTTAACGGTTTGCTGACTCAGCCTACTTGTGCTGGCCACGCCTACAACATGGGGCCACTTTTTGATTTTTTTCCACGGCCACTTTAAGTTCCCAATCCGCGCCTGCTAACAGATCCAAGGTGATATAGATGCCAGAGTTACATGTGATGATATCATCAATTTGACCCCTGATTACATGGGTGATAATATCCCAACAGGTAATGTTGTCAGACAGGACTATGGCCCTATCTACCACTGGTCTAAAGAGACACTCTATATAGCTTATACTCTGAGTCGCAGTTAATGCTTCCAAGTACAGCATCTGTGAGTTAAAGATGGGTCAATAGACTCTTTGGGTCCGAGCTAATTAAAAGTATAGAAAGATTCTCTAACAAGAAGGGATCATTACCGCAATCATTTGAGGTAGTTTAACGTGGAAACTTCCTCTGATATCACAGAAGTCAATACCGTGGCAGACCAAGGTTCCCTAGAAGGGGATTAAGAGGCTCCATAGCCCTTAACAAAGTCAATCAGGATGACCGAGCAGTCTAGGATTCTGTGTTATGTCACACTTCCCCCTGGAGGCGGTGATTCTGATTCCATTTCTGACACCAGAAAGACTAAACTCTGACACCAGATCCCTTCCTGTAGGGGGCGCCTCCAACTGACTTCTGAAGCTGGCAAAGTATAAACTTTTCTACGGTTGAAGATCAGGCAGTCCGGCTATACAATTGATTTTCATTCAGTTTCTATGAAAGCATTTCCCGTACTGCTCCTTTACATCAGGTCATCCTGGATGTCTCCTTTCTACAATTCCTAGAAAGGAAGATCCTAGAGGAGGTCCCTACTCCTGGGAGAGGAACAGGAGTGTATTCTCCTACAATTCTAGCTTCTAAGCCTTTGGGCAAATAAAGGACAGGTATCGATCTCCGATTCTTCTGAAGAATAAAATTCAAATAGGAGACAATTACATCCATGGGAATGAGATTTCATGGCCTCCCTAGTCTTGAAAGATGCCTGCCTTCATATACATATTATCTGAGAGGCAGAAAAAATGGCAAAGAACAGCTGTGTAGATAAGAGGCAGTGTCAAGCACCCTGCAATTCACAGCTCTTTTCTTCAGGATCTCTTCGGCTCCTCACACCTTTTCTAAGGTGGTGACTGTTATAGCTGCCTATAAGAACACAGGTGATACCCGTGGTTCCATACCTGGACGATTCATCTGATGCTCCATCTTTTAACTACCGTCCAGTAATTCCAATGCTGTTGGTTAATAAATTGGGAAAGTCAGGCATTGTTCCATCAAGAACAAAGACGTTCTTAGGCTTTGTCATAAATACTCAGGAGATATTCTCTCCCTTCCGCCTGCTTGGCAGGTAAGAATCTTGTCAGCAGAGTATCTTATGTTCATGTCAGCAGCTGCAGAGGCAGTTCTTTGGGCCTTAGGGCACTTACGACCCCTCCAGAGAGAGAGATCCAGAACCTAAGATAATATAACCTGGAGTGGTTGAACAATAGGTGCACCTTGTCATTTCAAACTCATGAATCCATGAGATGTGGAAACATCTTAGGGACGTGAGGTGCCTGGTCCAGAGAATCTGGATCTTGTTGACTACAGATGCATCTCAACTAAGTTGGGTGTACTCCTGGAGTGGTATACAGTCCGGGCCTCAAAGAGTCCCCTCTAGAGCTCTATGTCCTTGATCCTAAAGGAACTCAGAGCCAGATTATATACTCTACAAGTCCAGGGGAAGGCAGTCCGTGTAAAGTCAGACACTATAACATCAGGCAGGGTGGCACCCGATCAGAACCTCTTCTCAGGAAGGTGGGAAAGTTCTTGATATGGACAGAGTTGAATCTACCCATCTTCTACTGTATATATTCAAGGCTACCTCAACATTATTGCGAACAACTGAGTCAAAGTATAACAGTCCGGGAGCAATGTCTCTTAACCTAGAGATCTTCATGCAGATTACCAGAATGTGGGAAGTGCCAGAGATCGATCTCATGGCGAACAGGTTCAGCTCCAAGGTGGAAACATTCTCTCTCTTTATCAGGGAGACAATCCCTTGGAAGTGGAGTCCCTGTCCATCCCTAGGATGTTCAGGCTGGCCAACGTTTCCCTCCGGTTTCCTTGATACTCAGGGTATTGATAAAAATCAGGCAAGACCAGGCCACGGTAAAAGCCATCATACCTTTCTGGCCACAGAGGTCATGGTATTCCCAACTCATTCAGGTGAGTCGAGGGTGTTACTGGAGACTTCCCCCAGTGCAGAACTCAGTGTCTCAGAGCACTCAAACTCTGCCAGGACCTGAAGAGTGACAACCTGAAAATTGACCAGCCCCTTTTATAAGCTAAAGAGCTTTTTAATCAATTTATGAGGACCTGCCCACAGTTCAGGTCTGGAGCTACCAAGAAGCCTTACACAAGGGGTGAATTGATTGTTTCAGCTTGATATTCCACTCAAGGAGTGGATAGTTTCAACACGCGGTTTAACAACATTCTACACTTCCAGCAGGAAGGATTCGGAAAAGGACTGAGTCTATCGACCTGGAAGGACTGAAATCTAGTCCAGGTCCGCTTTTTGGGTAAGATCCTTGTCACAAAAGCCCTTGGTAAGATGGTTCCTGAAATGGTCTGCTAAATGAGACCTGTTATCCTAAGACCTATTGCAAAATTAGACTTTGTCTTAGTCCTAAAAGGTTTATGATCAAATACCTCTGAACCTCTGGAAGAGGTCCCACATAATTACCTATCCTAAGAGTTTATTTCCTTCTGGTCATAATCAAGGGCAGCCACAGGCGGTGGAGAGCCCCGTGTAGGGGGTGGGGTATGTGGGACTCCATACTCTCCAATAGTTTACCATGGCACACTACGTTATATCATTCCTACAATGCACCAGTTAGGCCTCATGTACACAAACATATTTTTGTCCTCCTGTAAATACTGGCGTAAATACGGGTTCTTGGTCACATGTTTTTGACCCGTATTGCACCAGTATTTACGGACCCGTGCCCGTAAATACGGGTCCGGTATCACCAGTATTCCACCCGTATTTACGGGCACGTTTTCGCTGAAAAATTGCACTAATCGGCAGCCCTTCTCTCTATCAGTGCAGGATAGAGAGAAGGGACAGCCCTTTCCGCAGTAAAAGTAATAGAAATTCATACTTACCCGGCCGTTGTCTTGGTGACGCATCCCTCTCTTGACATCCAGTCCAACCTCCCTGGATGACGCGGCAGTCCATGTGACCGCTGCAGCCAGTGATTGGCTGCAGCGGTCACATGGGCTGTAACGTCATCCCAGGAGGCCGGACTGGAGGAAGAAGCAAGGAGTTCTGGGTAAGTATGAACGTCTTTTTTTTTTACAGCTTTATCTATATTGTGATCGGTAGCCACTGTCCAGGGTGTTGAAAGAGTTACTGCCGATCGTTTAACTCTTTCAGCACCCTGGACAGTGACTATACACTGACGTCGCCTAGCAATGCTCCCGTAATTACGGGTGCACACACGTAGTCACCCGTATTTACGGGAGCCCCATAGACTTCTATGGGCCTGCCCGTGCCGTAGTTACGGCCTAAAATAGGACATGTTCTATATTTTTCAATGGCACGGGCACCTTCCCGTAAGAATACGGGGAGGTACCTGTGGCCAATAGAAGTCTATGGGCCCGTAATTACGGGCCGTAATTACGGCCCGTGATTACGGGCGTTTTTACGTTCGTGTGCATGGGGCCTAAGTGTGAGCCTCTGACTCAGTCCCTTAATTATATTATACTGGGCTTCTGTGAATCTGCACGGTTCAGAACAGGGGAACTTCAAGCCTTGTCATCAGTCAATCCATACATCAGATTCTTCCATAACATGGTCTTGCTAAAGCTACTACCAGATTTCACTCCAAGGTTCTTCATTTGTAACCTGAAATCAGGAAACTCCCTTCCAGTGTTTTGGCACGTGTCTTCTCATGAGGAACATAATCTACATTCCTAGGTCTCTGCTTTTGTCTTGAAATCTATTGGGCTTGGAGTAATAGATTAGGAAGGTTGGGAATTTATTGTTTCCTGAAAGAAACAGAGACTTAAAATCCACCAAACCTACCCTGGGTAGATGAAGTGTAAAGGCCAGTAGACTGGCTTACATTGTTAGATCTCCAATTCATCTAATTTTTCTAAAAACTACTCTACTAGAGCAGTGGCCACCTCTTGGGCTGAATAAAGTCTGATCCTACTGGATCCTGCTGGATCACTGTTTCTGTGCAGCTTGGAGCTGGCACTTAATATTTATCAAACATTATAGGCTGAATTGTTGGTTCTCCGAAGAGACAGCTCTTGAGCGGTCAATCTTGAGTTCCACCAGTGGAGCGGGCCCTCCATATGGGGTTACTTCTTGCTATTTCCCCATTATTGTGCTGCTGTAGGACGTAAGGGAAGAGTAGATTTCTAATGTTAATCCTTAGTCCTAACAGCAGCACAAGCTTCCCGCCCTAATTAAGGCTACTACTTTATAATAAACTTATGGTAGGAGGGGCTAGATGTCCTTATGTAGGGAGGAGACTCTAGTTAATTAGTTTGATTAAATTAAAAATTCCATCTGTCCTCACAGGGGCTGTAATACCGCATTATTGTGCTGCTGTTAGAACTAAGGGAAAACAGATTAACGTTAGAAATCTACTCTTACTTTTCAGGAATAATAGTGATAAATATAAAAAATATATATCCTCAACAATCCATTTGATACTTCTCAGATAGATAGTTACAGTGAGCTGGCCATACAAATTACATGTATTACAGGCGAACCCGCCGATTTAGGCAGGACCGGCTGACCATCTAAATTGTATGGCGGTGTCCTGAAACTTCCCCGACGGTAGATGTTGGGGATAGAAAAATCAGGCATGTTTAATTTCAACCTTTCTCATTATAAATGCATGCAAACTTGGCCGAGCCGAGCGTGCATGTGTATGGAGTAGTTGGGAGTAATAGCTGTGGACCGAACGATTGTTCGATCAATAGCTATCCAAAAAGTATGGCCCAACTATAGATAGAAAAATAGGTTGATAGATAGACAGACAGACAGACAGAGATAGATAGATAGATAGATAGATAGATAGATAGATAGATAGATAGATAGATAGATAGATAGATAGATAGATAGATAGATAGATAGATAGATAGATAGATGGATGGATGGATGGATGGATGGATGGATGGATGGATAGATAGATAGATAGATAGATAGATAGATAGATAGATAGATAGATAGATAGTGTGAAAGAAATTAACTAACTCCACTAATTTGTCTGATTGTTCTATCTTCCATTTTAACTTCAATATCAAATTGATGTTTAGAGAAATGTATTTTGCTGTGCCCGTCCCGTCACAGACATTTTTTGGATTTTCATTTTTTCCTCCCCACATTCCAAAAGCCATAACTTTTATATTTTTATTGTAGATAAAGCCATATGAAAGCTTGCTTTTTGCGGTACGAGCTGTAGTTTTTCACAGCACCATTTATTGTACCATATAATGTATTGGGAATTTGGAAAAAAGATTCTTTGTGGGGTGCAATAGAAAAAAATTGTTACAATTTAGGAGCCATAACTTTTTTATTTTTCTGGTGATTGAGCGGTATGAGGGCTTACTTTTTGCGGGGTGAGCTGTAGTTTCTATTGGTACCACTTTGGGCTACATGAGACTTTTTGATCACTTTGTATTTAATTTTTTGTGGGATAATATAATTTTCGTTTTTTACGGCGTTCACCGTGTGTGTTAAATATAATACACCGTGCGTGTTTAATTACAATATATTGTAATAGTTTGGACTTTTATGGATGCGGCGATACAAATTTTGTTTATTTTTTTGTTTTTTACTTTACTGTAGATGAAATTGGGAAAAAGTTTTTTTTTTACCTTTTAATTATTTTTCTTTAACACTACTAAAAACGTTATCAAACTTATTTTTACACATTTTATTAGTCCCCTGAGGGGACTTGACTTGTATTGCAGTATTGTAATGACGGGGTAAGGAGACAGACAGGTGAGCCCTAATCTACCCGCCACTCAGTCCCTGCCTACTTGCACAACCCGTCCTAGGCGACGGCGTACAACTGGGCGACGGTCCCTACGCTCAATACGTGCACGAGAGACAAACAGACAAGGATACACAGAAGCTAAGGAAAATGGGGCAGTTGCCCACGGCAACACCGTGAGCAACAAGAGTAGTGAACGAGCCGAGTCAAACCAGGAGTGTACGAGGTACCAAACGCAGAGCAGGAGCGTAGTCAGTAAAGCCAGGGTCAAAATGAAGCTGAGGTCAATAGTAGTAGCTGGAACAGCAGAGCCAGGAAACAAGAGAGAATCACAGGCAAAGACAAGAAGCAAATGAAGGTATACATAGACCGGGGGCGGGAGCTTGAACCGTCTGGCCAGGCTGTGATAGGTTCTCCCACTCCGCAGACCGAGTCATTCTAACAGACCTAGGAGCAGATGCAGAATGATTAACCACGGGCATCGGCACAGAAGCTGTGTCTGGCAGATCCTTTACAGTACCCCCCCTTTTATGAGGGGCCACTGGACCCTTCCTAGGTAGACCTGGCTTATTGGGGAACCGAAGATGGAACCTCCTGAGCAATACCCCAGCGTGAACATCCCGGGCAGATACCCAAGTCCTCTCCTCAGGCCCATATCTTCTCCAATGGACTAGGTACTGGAGGGAACCTTGGACCATCCTGCTGTCCACAATCTTGGCCACCTCGAATTCTACCCCTTCACGGGTGAGAACAGAGACCGGAGGTTTCCAAAATTACAGAAAAAGGGGGAGACCCCTGACGAGTTACTGACCCGGTTATTAAGGGAAAATGCGGCGAGGGGAATGAAGGAGACCCAATCACATTGACAGTCCGAGATAAAACACCTTAAATATTGTTCTAGAGACTGATTAGTCCTCTCAGTTTGGCCAGTAGTTTCAGGATGGAAGGCCGAGGAGAAGGACAGATCAATCTCCAACTTTTTACAGAAAGCTCTCCAAAACAATTAAACAAATTGTACCCCTCTGTCAGAAACAATATTGACAGGAACCCCATGGAGACGCAGGATGTGTTTGACAAACAAGGTAGCTAACGTCTTGGCATTGGGTAGTTTCTTGAGGGGCACAAGGTGGCACATCTTACTAAAGCGGTCTACTACAACCCACACGACCGACTTGCCTTGAGATGGAGGCAGATCGGTGATAAAATCCATGGAGATATGGGTCCAAGGTCTCTGGGGAATGGGAAAAGAACATAGTAAGCCCGCTGGTAGGGACCTGGGAGTTTTGGACCTAGCACAAATTTCACAAGCGGCGATGTAGGCCTTAACGTCTTTAGGCAACCCAGGCCACCAATAGTTTATAGCAGCAATGAGGTGCTTGGTACCCAGAATGCCAGGATGGCCAGATAGTGCAGAGTCATGATTTTCCCTGAGTACCCTTAGCCAGAATTGCAGGGGAACAAACGGCTTGTTCTCAGGAAGGTTCCCGGGAGCTGAAGCTTAATCAGCCGCAATTTCGGAGACTAAGTCAGAATCAACAGAGGATATTATTATACCTGGGGGCAAAACACAAGCAGGATCTTCCTCTGAAGGAGGGCTGGCCAAGAAGCTTTAATATTTTTAGACCCAGCCCTATAGGTGACCACAAAGTTAAATCTAGTAAAAAAACAACGCCCATCGAGCTTGTCTCAGGTTTAGCCTCCGGGCAGATTCTAGGAAGACCAGATTCTTGTGGTCGGTAAGGACCGTTACCTGGTGCCTAGCCCCCTCCAAGAAGTGGCGCCACTCTTCAAATGCCCATTTAATGGCTAAGAGTTTGCGGTTGCCCACGTCATAGTTACTCTCAGTGGGCGAGAACTTCCTGGAGAAGTAGGCACAGGGACGAAGATGGGTGAGGGACCTGGTACCCTGGGACAAGACAGCACCCACTCCCACCTCGGAGGCGTTAACCTCCACGATGAATGGCTCCATTTGGTTAGGCTGAATCAGCACTGGGGCAGAGATAAAGCACTTCTTAAGGATCTCAAAAGCCTGGACCGCCTCCGGAGGCCAGGGGAGGAGATCAGCACCTTTGTGGGTAAGATCCGTAAGAGGCTTAGCGATGACCGAGTAGTTAGCAATGAATCTCCTCTAATAATTAGCAAACCCCAGGAAGCACTGTAACCCCTTCAGGGACGCAGGTTGGACCCATTCAGCCACAGTCTGAACCTTGGCAGGGTCCAGGTGGAATTCATTAGGAGTGAGGATTTGACCCAAAAATGTTATCTGCTGCACCCCAAACACACATTTTTCGGATTTAGCAAAGAGTTTGTTTTCCCGAAGAGCCTGGAGCACCTTCCTGACATGCTCAATGTGGGAGGACCAGTCCTTGGAAAACACAACTATGTCATCAAGGTACACTACAAGAAATACCCCCAGGTACTCTCGTAAGATCTCATTTATGAAATTCTGGAAGACCGCGGGAGCATTACACAACCCAAAGGGCATGACGAGGTATTCGAAATGACCTTCGGGTGTGTTAAAGGCAGTCTTCCATTAATCCCCTTCTCTAACTCGGATAAGGTTATAAGCCCCACTCAGCCTACCAGCCTGACTGATAGCAGATCGAGTTACTCTAACAGACCTAGGAGCAGATGCAGACTGATTAACCACGGGCGTCGGCACAGTAGCTGTGTCTGGCAGATCCTTTACAAGTATATTGTCATTTTTACAGGTTCCTGTTAAGCCGTGCCAGAGACACGGCTTAAAAGGAGATGAAGAAAGGCAGCCATGAGGGCCTTCATTAGGCCCCTGAGCTGCCATGACAACAAATGGCACCCCACGATAGCGTTGCGGAGAGGGCCAATGAGCTGTCAGAATGGGGACCCCCTGTTTCTAACGTCTTAGATGCTGCGATCATGCTTGAACAGCCAGGAACAGCACGATCACTGTTTCTGGCCGTTAGTGTCAGCTGTAAAACATAGCTGACACCCGCTGCGTAGGGAGCAGGCTCAGCGGGTGAGCCCGCTCCAAACATCACTTCCCCCACCACGACACAATAGTACGTCGTGGTGCGGGAAAAGGTTAAGAAAATGTTGTTGTCTACCCAAAAATGACTCGTAAACAAGGAGGCCTCAATAAGATTACAAAAAGACTGCACCTTACTGTAAGGCCCTGTTCATATAGAGGAATTTGGAGGCAGAAAAAAATCTGCCTCCAAATTCTTTCAGGAATTTTGAGGCAGATTTTGATCTGCCGGCACTTTTTTTGCCACGGCTTTCGTAGCGTTTTTCACGACAAATAATGCTGCGAAGAACGCTTTCTCTGCCTCCCATTGGTTTCAATGGGAGGTCAGAGGCAGAACATGCTGTTTTTTTCCCCGCGAAAGGATAAAAAACGTCTCCACCTCCCATTGAAATCAATAGGAGGCAGTTTCGGATGTTTTTTGGCGCTGATTCTGATGCGGTTTCCGTGTCAAAATCAGCACCAAAAAACTCAGTGTGAACTGGCTGTAAGAAGAATACAAGATAATAAGGAAATAACTACGTGCAATGAATGTCATCCTAGATAATGAATTGCAAGGACAAGAAAATATTGTGTGATGTAATTGTTAAGTCTTATGCTATATAAACCCCCTCCTATTCTATTGAGAGGAGCATGCCATTATAGCTACATGTTTTCTGGAACCCCTATCTATTGTTGTGGATAAATTAATGATGAAACATTAATCGATTGATGATAGATAGATAGATAGATAGATAGATAGATAGATAGATAGATAGATAGATAGATAGATAGATAGATAGATAGATAGATAGATAGATAGATAGATAGATATGGGCATGCCGATAGATATTTAGACAGATCGATTCATATGAGATAGATAAAACATTTATAATGCAGCAGAGCAGAGTTTGCAAGACATATCAGATCTTAGTTTGTCATTTTGCATTCAGAATAGTTATACAGTAAAGTTGAAAAAAAGACATAAATCCAACCTACAGTATTATTCTGCAGTGCTGATCCACAGCAAGGCAAAAAGATGCAATGAGGTAGTTTCCTATTGTCATCATTTTAGGGGTAAAAAGTTCTTTCATAGGATGCATACATTTATAGAATCATGTTTAATCATTTTGGTGCATTATTGTTTTAAAAATATTACAATATATTTGGTGCAGACCATGCACTCCACTTCTTAATAAAATTGTAATGCATTTTTCCTCAATAATCTCCCACAACATGTAATTTATATTACACGTTTTGTCCTAAACGCTTCGCAATCTGTTTAGAATAGTTGCCGGTCGGATACAGACAGGAAGACTGATGTTTTGTTAAAGCTTTTAATGGAACTAAGGCCGGGACTCGGACTGGGTCGCTCAAAGACATCTATGTTCTCCACTTCTGATTGATCCTGTGCTTATCTTGAAATATGCTTTTGATGCCGGCTATAAAGATGGACACTTCCTTCCCAGTTTGAGGCTTTTATTGGCAGAGGGTAGCAGCTTTCTAATTGTTCAGTATTTGTCCATAATGTGTGCCATTCTCCTTTCACATGGCTCACAGTCTCTGTTCACTTCACGTATGTGATCTATGTGTAGCCTAGACATTTGAATAGTGCCCCCGAACATATGCCCCACGCATATTCTGTATAGGCATTAGGTGGGGAACCAGGATTATGTTGTAGGGGGTTGGAACAGAGCTCCTGACGACTGAAAACTTTGCTGCCCAGACATTTTCACCCCTCGTTTTAACAGCCATTCCCAGCGTCTGTAGCAACACAAATAAATTCAGACCCCAGACCAGACTTACTGAACTAATACAGACGCCAGACCAGACCCCCTACAGTAATCAACCCCAGATCAGACCCTTTAAATTAATCAGACCAAACCTGTGAAACAAATACTGTACCCAAATCAGTCCCCTAAATGAATCAGACCCCATATCAGACCCCATATCAGACCGCCTAAATTAATTAGTGTCCAGTTCTGACCCCCTAAATTAATCAGACCCCAAATCAGAACCAGTAAATTAATCAGACCCAATATCAGAACCCCTAAATTAATTAGACCCCAGATCAGACCCCCTAAAGTGATCAGACCCCAGACCAAAGAAAAAAAATATTCAGATGCCTACACTATTCCTGCTCCTGGCTCCCCGCTCTTTAGCATTAGGTACCACTTGCTGCCCACTATACCTGACTGTGTCCAGCACGTCAGGACCCAGAGCGACATCTCCCAGGGATGAAAAGGAGCCTAGGGCAAAGAAGGTAAGTGGAATTGGATACTGCTATGACTGCTATGTATTGGATAAAATAAATAGATAGCGGCTGATTATAAAAATTAGCGCCGTGGTCTAGGGGTCTGATTTCCCCCATCATCCCCTAAATCTGCCTTTGATTAAAAAATATATATATTTTTTTTACTGCATCCAGTTGTATTAAAAACTGTAGTTGTACTTTTTAATACAGTTTTAAAAAAATGGTGTACCATCTAATGTCAGCCAAACGTATGCCATATAAAAAACTCTTTTGGCTTACATCTGGCTAATAGAACTCTATGGACACATTAGATATGTACATTGAGAACAATTTTCTGAAAATGTATTGTCTTCAGACTTCAGAACTTTCTGCCACTTCTCTGAAGTATCTTCTACATGGAGATTTCCAAACCACAGGGACTTATTTGTGATGTTGACTAACAAGTACAGAAGAATTCCAGTAACTTGGCATTATTGGGAGTGGGGTTTATGCTGGGGGATTAGACTAACCGGTCCACTGTACATGACCAAAATACTTGCCATAACTCTTTTTTTCCATTCCTCATTGGTGCATCTTTGAAATCAGTCACACAGTACATGATGCAGAAGAAGAATAAAAGTGGTACGAGGTTTTCACAAATATAATGCATGTCACTTAAATACTTTCTTTTGCTAAATGTGTCCCAAATGGGTCACTAGGATATGTCACTATAAACTTGAGCAAGTTAAAGCGCTCTTAAATGATGTAGGTAGGAGACACTCCATCCTACTGATCAAGGGGTAACAGTGGCGTACCGCCAAAGTGGGCAGACCACGAAGCCGCTACGCGGTTTGTGGGCCATGGGGTCCACGACTGAATGACCTAGTTTCCTGTCCCGCCCCATTAGTGCCACATGGTTCCTGCCCCAGGCCTCCCGCCAGGCATTATCATTTCTCTGCGTTTGCTACCGCCGACCTGTCTAGTTCTCTCTCTTGTTTAGTGACACATAAAGAAAGTCAAGCAGACAGCAGCCTGTTCATCGTCATAGCTGTGCACCAGAAATGCCACATACTGATGGAGCCGTCTTTACCTTGACTTTTAACGCATTATAGACACAGTGGCAAGATCCTTTATCTGGAGTTTTTCAATTACTTTTCAATGGCTTTTGTTGCGTGAGATCACGCTGCAGCAAGTTATCACAGTCAAGATAAAGCTGGCTACATCTTTAATTGAACTGACCAATAAGCATCTGTGTCCCATGGCTCCCCCCCCTACCCGGCTGACACATTTGCTTTGCCTGTAGCATTTCCACTTTGCCGCCTCCGCCGTAGCCTGGAGCCCACCTCTAGTGCCACACTCCTCTCTAGCCTCCTCTTGCCAAGACAACAGTGACAGTAGGAGAACGAGGATCAGCGGTAAGTGCATCAGAGGCACTTGGCTTAGGACTTCACAGTAAGTTGGTGACTTTTTCTTTAATAATTCGTATTTCTTGGGCTCTCTATTTCTTTAAAGTCTGTGTGTGTGTTTGAGGGGGGGATGTGAGTTAAGGAGGGCCTGGAAGGGATCTTACTGACAGACGGGGGGAACATTTGAAAATAAAGAAGGTTAATAAGCAGGGCTGTCCGGAACATAAATGGGTTATACAGGTATTAGGCATTATATAGACCATCAATACCTAATAGGTGGGGGGGTCCGACACTCGGCACCCTCGCCATTCAGCTATTTAAAAAGGACCACGGAACTCAGGTGAGCTTTGCTTCCTCTTCATTTCTCCACACAGCTCTGAGGATATGCCATCAATTTTACATCACTGGATAAAAAAATTGGAAAGTAGAAAAAAAACAAAACAATGCACTCCATTCCAGTGGTTTTACAGGCATTATATTCTCAATTTCTTTAGAATTCTCAATGTACTTTTTAACATATATATATGCACTTTTTGGTGGAGCACAATGAGGAGACGATGGGGGTGGGCTATTTTGACTTTTGCTATGGGGCCCTATAATTTCCATGTACACCCTTGAGGGGTACAGCCCCCTATATTTGCTAGGAAACCTGGTAATTTTAAGAACGAAGAACATAAAGATCCTGGGTTTGAGCAGGGAAACCTGGGAAAATTTGCAGCAATGAGTCATTTTGGTAGAGGGTGACACACAGATCATCTCTAGGATGCTTTCATTCTATCCTACACCAGATGTACGAAAATTCGAAAACACAAAGTTGTATTTATAAAGTGCATCACATAAGGCCATTACAAGATGTCTCATGTTTTATATGTTTTCTATTTGCCAACTTGTCTAACAGGATGAGAAATTGGTTGGGGTGAGAAGCCAAGCTGCTCCCATGGCCTAGAGGGACCTCAGCATACGCATGGCTAGATGTGTATTCATACAGGTCTCCTATTCCCTCACCAGTGCAGCACTGACATCGTGATTGGGTCAGTGACTATTTGGGTCACTAAGCTGTTTTGCACTCTTCAGCTCCTAATGATTAAATCTGATTTTTATGATTGATTTCCTCCTGCGTGACTGTGACTCTATGTGTAGGATGTAGTTGGAGCTTGTTGCTTTTGTGTGGTTGATGTTAGTAAAATGAGTACTGGGAATAAATCCCAGTCCTCCCTACATTGTGTACTTTGTTTTTCTTTAACTTTCCTTTTGAAAATAAATGTAAATATAAAATATTGAAACATTTTTACCTATACATTAACAAAGAAAAGTTATTAATAAAGCACAACCTTGCAGTACAAGTTCTCACAAAGTACCTGCAAATATGAAAAAATCCTATACTAGTTCAATGAATACGCACTCATATATACACAGCATATACTCATATATACACAGCATCTGAATGGCTGCCATGTAATGCTGTATTTTTTCTGTAGTGGTCACTGTGGGGGGAAATGATCAGACGACTGTAACTTCCGTCTGCAAAATCAGCTATGTTGGGGGTCTTTGGAGCTGGTCCAATTAGGCTGTATCTGTGCTATACACCAGCATTTTTGGATGCATACTTTGCCGACTTTTAGTATTGAGTAACATTTGGCTCCTTAGCCTAATCTTGTTTGGTACATAGTTGTACATCCTAGTTAGTTAACAATAGGTACTTATTTAACTACAATCTTTGAACATTACATACGTATAAACATAGATAGTTTTAGGTTGCAAACAGATCTAAGTACATCTAGTTCAACCTCTTATCCTGTTGTGGTGATCCAGAGGAACTTATATGAGGTGGTTGCCAATTTTCCTCATCTTAGGGAAAAATGTATTCCATGCTCCAAATATGATAATTGTAATCAGGGGCGTTGATAGGGTCTTAAAAGATCAGTTGTACAAGCCCCGAGATATATATTTACACCCCTCCCCCAAAAATAAATACATTCTTACATACATATCGGAGATAGCATATCTATAAGACAAATGCTCCTATAGCTGCACCGCTGGATAGAATTGGATGCATTGTCTCAGCAGACAGTATCCCACAGGATAGGCTTAGATACATGGCCCCAGCAGACCGTATCACACATGATAGACTTAGGGCTCATTCAGACAAGCGTGATTCTCGTCCGTGTGTTGTGCGTTGAAATAACGCACAGCGGGGGCGTGGCCTGGACATGGCGCTGGTGAGACGCGTGGTGTAAGAGCTCCTGCTCCCTGACTGCTCCCAAGCCCGATTAACAGCGTCTATTTGCGACACACATCGCACTAATGCGAAGGGGATCACGCACCAAACCCCCGACACCCGCAAGAAGCGACCAGACAAGGACGAGGAGCGGTATACCTCTTTGCCTGCCTGCATCTCCGCCCCGTCTCTCCAATATGGCGGACCGCACCGGCGCCTCAGGGATGCCGCCTCTGGGAAAGACAACTCCTCCAGCCCAGCCGCAGGATAGCTCGTCGGAGCCTCAGAGGGGTGAGTCAGCCTCTAACCCGGCATCAACACTTAATATGGGCCCTGAGCTGCAGGCACTAACGGCACAAATGGCGGCCATACCCACTAAACGGGATATGGAGGGTTATATTTCCCGCCTTGAAGCTGTTTGCAAAAATGAGATCCGCTCCTTGAAAGAGGACATTACCCATATTAATGAATCTGTGGAAGCCATTGAGGTGCAAACACAGGAGCTGCAGCAGCATCAGGCCTCCCAGCAAATTTTATTGGATCAACACTCTGCACATATACAAATGCTGTTTGATATGACGGATGATGCAGAGAACAGAAATAGGACGAACAATATCGGGGTCAGGGGTATTCCAGAAGCTACCGGGCCCCCGGACCTCGTTCACACGTTACAGGGTATATTTAACATGTTGCTGGAAAGACCTGCGGATTCCCCGGTGGAAATTGATAGAGCTCACCGCACCCTGGGTCCGAAAAGCACGGATTTGGCCAGACCGCGAGACATGGTGTGTAGAATCCACTTTTTTCAACTTAAAGAATCTATAATGAGGCAAGCCCGTAACAGGGGTACACTGGACTTTGACGGTGCTCCGGTGCAATTACTGGCGGATCTTTCTCGTTCCACTTTGGCAAAAAGGAGAGCCTTACGCGCCCTACTTGTCGCACTTAGGGAAAAAGGTATCCAGTATTCATGGAGATACCCCTTCCAACTACAAGTACGCCGTGGATCCTCCATGTATTCGGTCTATTCTATGGAAGATATCCCTGATTTCCTCGCTGCCCTGGATCTCCCACAGATTTCCATCTCAGATTGGCCGTATTTTCCTCCTATCACTCCTCGACCCCTGCGAGACGCAGAAGAGTGCAGGGCCCGGGAGCTCCCGCTCATGCCTCTCAGGAATCTTGAGGTTGCTCCTTTGATGCGCCGCCTGCTGCCTCCATGGTGCCTTACTGAGTTATACAGCGGTCAAGATAGCCACGGTCGCATATGTTGGATTCTGTTCCTCGGGTCCCGAGATATGACCTCTCTGCCAGGTATATTACAGGACTGGCCTGCCCCGCAGAATTGTCTATGAGAAGCACAGATGGCAGCTACCTCAACATCGGCTACGACCAGGTCAAGATTGCTGGAATAAGATGTTGGAACATTCTGCTTCGCTGATAAGGAGTGGTTGGGGTTACTCTTTTTTGTCCTAATAGGCTGCATTGGGGATGTGGGGGAAGGGGAATACATTGGGGATTTATGTTGTATTCATTACAAATCAGAACGAGCCCCAAGATCGGGATCATGGGTACATACCTCCTCCCTGGCAATTGGCCATGTGGGTTTATATGGACCACCTCGCATCGTGTCTGCAGACCCTTTGGATATGGTGGGAGGGAGATGATAGAGCTTATGGCCTATATACAATGCCGCCACGATTAACCCCCCCCCTCCCCTGGATAGGACCCTAGTCTGGAATAAATG
The DNA here is from genome assembly GCF_050947455.1 of Rhinoderma darwinii. Lineage (NCBI taxonomy): Eukaryota > Metazoa > Chordata > Amphibia > Anura > Rhinodermatidae > Rhinoderma > Rhinoderma darwinii. The sequence goes on from NC_134689.1 coordinate 34,964,908, forward strand.
GCAGTTTAGTCAGAATAGCAGCTGATATCCTTTCCTGTATGGTAATGGGAGCCGTTTAGATATGATACATGTCATCTTTGATAAGGGGCAGTTCCTCTTTATGGAGGTAGTTGGTGCTAGGCCTACATTAGCCAGGTACGGGTTGTTTGATCATTTTTGTTTGACGATGTGATAATTTACATGTGTGTCTATACAAGGCTTCGGGCATTTGGGAGTTAGTCGGGAGCTTCCTTCTTCCATAGTCCAGTCAAACCCACACTTAGGGCGTGTTCGGTTGAACACTTTACTTTAACTTCTTTCCCCTAAACAGAGTCGTTTTTGGGCTGGATCACTGTCTGTAGTGAATCCATTAGTTCACTGACTCTTTCTTCTCCTGTTCCCTCTTACCCCCTTTCCTTCTCTTTCCCAGATGGAGCCCTTAAAATGTTGCTCATTAAATGTTCGGGGATTTAATACCCCGCAAAAACGTGCTCAAATTTTGCATCATATGCACAAACAACGTGTTCAGATTTTACTTTTGCAGGAGACTAATTTCAGGACCGACCATGTGCCCACTCTGAAATATCGATACTATACGCAGTGGTTCCATAGTACCAACCCTGATGCGAAATCCAGAGGAGTGAGTATCGCTATACATAAATCTCTTCCGGTCTCGGTTGTTGCTACCCAATATGATACCCAGGGGCGCTTTGTATTTCTGAAACTTCGAATCTGTGAGCGACTGTTCACTGTAGCGAACTTGTATCTCCCTAATCATTACCAGGTGCGCGTATGCAGGAGTTATTTAACGGAACTCTCCAAATTTGCAGAAGGTCTCTTGGTAACTGCAGGAGATTTTAACTTCACAATGGACAGGGTTGCAGACTCCTCCTCGGGCAGATCCTCCGTTTCCGCTTCTCAATTGGCTTCCCTTAAGTCTAAGCTGTTCGCCATGCAAATGGTAGACATTTGGCGGATTCTCAACCCCCAAACACGGGACTACACCTTTTACTCTCCGGTACATGACATGTACAGCAGGATAGATTTGTTTCTTATTAGTCATCATTTACTTTCCTGGTCCCCGAAGTCTCAGATTGGAACTATGATCTGGGCGGACCATGCGCCTGTTTACTTGTCTCTTACCCTCCCAGACACTAAACAGCGGGAATGGCATTGGTGGTTGAACCCCCATCTTTTAAGGGACTGTAACGGGCGGCTGGTCCGCTGAATTGCCTTGGTAGTGATCTAAAGTATCTGTAAAATTCCTATCAGGCACTTCAGCGGACCAGCCGCCCGTTACAGACTGTGGCCCAGTCTAATCCCTTCTCCTGTTCAGTTACTAGTATGCAGCAGTTGCAACTCTGCTGTGCTGTGTCTATTCATATAAGACACATGTACATGTAACCCATTACAGTCACATTAATACATGGGTTTCTCCACCGCTGGGCTTCATTTACAGCCCGTTGAAGGAACCTCTGGGTTCATGTGCAATCAGACTGTCTCATCATTGACACTGAGGGGGACAGTTATTTGCAATTATTTAACAACCCAATTTCTGGTTTAGGGACTATTATAGTTTCCTCTCTATTACTAAATAAGGGGGAGGTTAGACACATATATATCCTTTACAATCCGGAGCAATCTTAATCAGACATAATTTGTCATAGTGCGCCAATTTAGGGGACTTTGGCGCAACATCATTTTTTCATCTAACATTGTTTTAATATAAATTTAATAATAAAGTATTTTTTATTTTTTTGCAATTACAAAACACACTACTTTTCCCACTCCCCGTTCCTTTTTCATATATCGACAATTGGTGGTGTACACCTAGTGTGAATTACTCTAGCATATTATATATAAAATTGTAAGAGGGTAATACCTATTTAAATATATCACTCATTAGAGAATTCGAAGTATTTGGCCAGGTCAGCAACTTTAAGGTAAACTATACGAAAACTGAAGCACTCAACATTTCCTTATCTTCTGAGACACTGGAGCTCTTAAAGTCATCCTTTAATTTTAAATGGCAGGCGAGGTCAATCAAATATTTGGGAGTCCAGATTCCTAGGGACCTAGTAGATCTTTACACTCTCAATTATCAGCCTTTACTGCAAACCACTCTCAAAAACCTACATTCATATGATCGAGCGCAACTCTCATCGTTTGGCCGCATAAACGCTATCAAAATTTACATCCGCCCTCGGTTTTTATATCTGTTTCAGGCTCTTCCAGTATTAATCCCCGGAACATTTTTTAAGGCATTGGAGAAAGCCTTTCGGAACTTTGTGTGGGGCACTTTGAGGCCGCGCCTTAATCTGAAGTCATTGTCCCGTCCAAAACTGAAGGGGGGAGCTGGACTCCCGGACTTGATCACTTATCATCAGGCCGCAGTACTTGCAAGGGTGGTGGACTGGTTTCATAATGGATCCAAGAAACAGTGGGTAGAGATTGAGCAGTCCATAGTCGCGCTCTCACTTAGATCGTTGCCATGGATTCTTCCTGATTATAGGCCGGCGCTTGCGACCCTGCCATTGCTAACCCAGGACTGCCTCACTTTATGGGACAGACTGATGGTTAGAAAGGGCCTTTCACATAGACCCGGGCTCCTTAGCCCGCTGTTTGATAACCCGGAATTTTTACCAGCTGTCAATACGAAACAGTTCTGATTTGGTCCTCTTCTGAAGACACGAGATTATGTCAGGTAATGTTGGATGGGGGAGGCTGCCTCCTTTGTCTGAGTTGCGCGGGACTTGCCCGGGGAGGACGCTTTCTTAAATGGAACATACCCAATTGTCCACCTTTTTACGTTCGGCCCTACCGGGCGGGATGCATATCGTCACTAGCACTGCATTTGAGTCGTTGTTGCTTCAAACCGAGCCTCCGGCCCGGGTGATATCTAACCTGTATACCTTACTTCTAGAGGCCTGTGATGATCAGCCTCCTGCATATGTCAGCGCATGGGAGTGAGACCTGGGAGTAACCCTGTCACTGGATGATTGGGATCGAATATTTTTTCTGTCTCACAAAATGCCGGTGGCATGTCATGCACAGGAAAAGAACTTCAAAATACTGACTAGATGGTACCGTTGCCCACAGATTCTGAGCAGACTGTACCCTGAGGTGTCAGACTTGTGTTGGCGGTGTGGGACTGAGACCGGAACAATGTTGCACATTTGGTGGTCATGTCAAGTACTGCAGACCTTCTGGAAAGCGATTTTTGAAATCTATACAGAAGTGGAAGGTACACAGCTGGTGCCCACTCATCAGATGGCTTTGCTATCCCTAATTCCGGGCCCTTTGCCGAGTATTAGGAAGGGTCTACTACGGCATTTCTTGACTGTGGCACGAACAGTTATTCCTAGACATTGGAAGTCTACTGTGCCGCCTTCAGTTGTCGAATGGGTGCCGGAGATGGATTCTTTATGTCGAATGGAATCTCTGGTTGCAGAGGACAGTGATCTCTTTGGTAAAGTTCTTTCTCTGTGGAGTGCATGGTCGTCCTTCAAATCTGGTCCACACTTTGCTAAATGGCTAGCCGGAACCCCCCATAGAGGGGTCGGTCAGGAGAAGACTGCTAATTCAGTCGCTTCCGTATGGGAGAAGGGAACCCCTTCTTTCCTTCCCAATCCATCCTCTCATTGTCCCCACTGGGTAGGTGGACACTGGGAGTCTCTGGGTGGCCCGAGGGCGTTTAGCTCTGGGCTTCTATCTCTTTCCTTGATCTTTCCCTACTTCTCTCTTTCCCTCTTCTTCTTCCTCCCTCCTATCATGGGACTTAGAATGATATCACACACTTTACACAAAGCCTTGGATTTACTTTTATGATGAGACCTTATCAAGGAGAGACAATGCCTATAGCTTGAGATGTGAATTTCGCAGATAAGGTGTGTGTGTAACATGTTGAAACATGCTAATGTCTTACCTAGGAGAACCACAGACAATGCAAATAATAACATGTATGTATATTGAGATGTTTTTTTTGGCTTGTTTGCTTTTGTATTTGCTAAAATTTCTAATAAAAATTTAGATTATGAAAAAAAAAAGAAATAACGCACAGCACACAGACCCATTGATTTCAATGGGGCTATTCACACATGTGTGAGTTTTCACACAGCAAGTGTTGGTTACGTGAAACTCACTGCATGTCCTATATTGATGTATTTCACACACCTAACCGCCCATTGAAGTCAATGGGTCCGTGAAAACCTCAGACAGTACACGGACAACATCAGTATGCTGTTCGTGTTTCACGCATCAATTACACTGAAAAAAAAAGTGCTTTCAAGTGTGTGAAAAACACATGCCACACTCAAAGCACACCAATGCAAAACGCAACGCACACTATCAGATTTACACGCGTTTTTACGCACGTAAATTTGTCACACTAGTATGAATGTAGCCTTAGATACAGGGCCCCAGCAATAAGTATCCTTGTACTAAACCTCAGGGACAAATTTGAAATTTCTGTGGCCCCAAGCAAAGTTATGTCTCAGGGCACTAATCAAAGACACCTGTAGTGCCGCAACCCCCCTGTATGATTCCGCACACAGTCCCCCTGCCGTACATCCACTTTGTAGACAGTGCCATGCAGTCCCCTGTAGGTAGTCCCACATACCCTCCTTGTATCAACAGACAGTATCATACATGATAGGCTTAGATACATGGCACAACAGACAGTATCACAAATAATAGACTTAGATATGGGGCCCCAGCAGTAAGTATCCTTGTACTAACATATGTTCACCCCCCCAAAAAATGTGTGTGTGTGTCTGTATGTGTGCATATATACATATATATATATATATATATATATATATATATGAGACAGCATATCTATAGCACCATGAACCTATAGCTATGGATAGGATTAGATACATTGGCTCAACAGACAGTACCACACATGATCGGTTTAGATATAGGGCCCAGCTCGCAGACATTGCGGCTCCAGTGCTGGACCCAGGAAATGAAAGTATAAGAATTGCTTTGCTTTTTTATGTTACTAGTTTTTTTGGTGTATTTGTGTTTTTTTACAGGTTTGGTCGTTGAACTAGGTCAGATTCGAGGACTACTTAGATTATGATTTTTTTTATTCTTAATAAAATGGTTAATGAGGGATGTGTGGGTTTTTTATTTCAATAAAATATTTTTTTTTATGTCCTTGTATTTTTTTAAACTTTATTACTACCGCCTTAGCAATGGCCGCTGGCTGATTGACAACGTCCATTACTAAGGCGAGGTTTAGTGTTAGCCGGTGAAAAGGCTAACACTAACACCCATTTTTACCCCGGTGCCCACCGCCACCAGGGGTTCCGGCTAGAGCCGGGTACAATCCAGTACCGAGCCATCTGTAGTGTAGGTCAGGCACTGGGGCAGCCACAGGCTAGTATTATAAGGCTAGGAAGGCCAAAAACAGTGGCCCTTCCCACCCTGGTAATGCTAGCCTGCTGTGGCTATGTTGTTTCTGGCTTGTTATGAAAAATGTGAAGGAATCGCATGATGTTTATTCCATTAAAAAAAAAAAAATGATGTGGGGTACCCCCCATTTTTGATAACCAGCCATAGCAGCAGCAGCAGGCTGGGAAGGGCCACTGTTTTTGGGCTTTTCCAGCCTAATAATAGCAGCCTGCGGCCGCCAAGTTGCCCGGCCATCACTACAGATGGTTGTGTACTGGATCGTACCCATCTCTTCCCGGTACCCCTGGTGGCGGTGGGTACCGGGGTAATGGGGTTATTATTAGCCTCTGTATAACTGTATAAGATTACTGTCTACTGGGGCCCTGTATCTAAGCCTACTATGTGGTAGATTTAGATACAGGGCCCATCAGACAGGATTACACATGGGCCAATTTATCTAAGCCTACCACATGTTAGGCTTAGATACAGAGCCCCAGCAGACAGTAATCTTATACAGTATCTAAACCTAATATATGGTAGGCTTAGATACAGTGTCCATGTGTGATACTGTCTGTTGGACCCTGTATATAAGCCTACCACATGTTAGGTTTAGATACAGGGCCCCAGCAGACAGTAATCTTATACAGTATAAGATTACTTTCTGCTGGGGTGCTGTATCTAAGCCTGCCTTGGGGTAAACTTAGATACATGGTCCAACAGACCGTATCACACATGGGCCCTGTATCTAAGCCCATGTGTGATGCTGTCTGTTGGACACTATATCTAAGCCTATCATAAGGCTGGCTTAGATACAGGACCCAAGCAGGCGTAATAATGTTACACTTACCCAGCTCTTCGGTGCAGCGGATGTCCCGACACCATCCAACGTTGTGACGTAATGACGCGAGAAGACGTCAGGACTTCCGCTGCACTCGGGAAGGAGGGTAAGTGTAGTGGTATTACTATAGTAACAGGATCCCGTGTATTTTATGACATAGGTCAGTTACTTCTATAGATGCGGTGCGGGGGCTGCGGCCCGGACGCAAACGCAGCTGCTACGCAATTGCGACCGCTTCACTCCTTGTAGTGGCAGTTACCCAGGGTACCAGGCCAAAGATCCGGGGCTTGGGCCCCGGAGGTCCGGTGCTAGCGACGCCTATGATTGTAATGAATGGATGAACGACTAATCTTCAGTAATCTAGTACACCCTAACGTGTAATATTATTACTTTGAATCCTCCAACGAATTAACCATCACCGCATCATGCGTCAGAGTTCCAAAGTCTCACTTTCCTGATAGAGAAACCTTCATTATTCTGCGTATAATGGATGTCTAGGCATAAAAATAATATTAGACAGATATCTGTATTGATCTTTGATATCTTACATAGTAGTTAGGGCACTACTAAACTAACTTTTTACAAACTGAATAACCTGTTACTGTATCCAATACTCCATGTGCGGTCTAACTAGTTATTTGCATGGAAGTATAAGCACAGTATGTTCTCATCATCTATCTTTTTATACATCATATAATTTTAATTGCCTTGGTAGCAGCTGCCTGACATTGGTTGCTATAGTTCCATTTACTATCTGCTAATATCCATCCCCTAGTCCTAATACTCTTTTTCCATGTCAGTTTTACCCAGTGTATTACTATTTAAAATTGCAACGGTGACATCTACAGTATTTTCCTATCCTAAGTGCATTATCTAATCATTGATAGTGGTACAACACTCTACTGGTTCTTGCAGGGTTGTGTTTCTTTGGGATTTGAGGCATAAGAGCTACCCCAGAAAGGAAACCGTAGAAGAAGCAAAGATACGGTACAGATGTGATATCACACAGCAAAAGCAATTAAGAAAAAAGTCAAGTAGTTTCTTGCCAGTGTGTTAGGAGTGTTAGGAGTCAAGTTAAAGATTGCTACATCTGTACACCCACTCCCTGTATATAACAGAAATGTCTTTAACCAAGATTGGAGGTTCTACCATGCAATTCTAAACCATACATTAAATGGGCTGAAAGGCTAAGTTGAAGCCAATCATTGTAATCCCCTCATCTTTGCCTTTTATATCAACTTAATGTGTTTACTCATTGCTTTATTTGGTTTTCAGAAACTTACAGCTGCAAGAGGAATTGAATGTACACTAATTATACCATACAGAGGATGTTGAGTCAACTATTCCTATTCTGACTCATCTACAGTATGGGAGAACAAACTCAGCCGATTAAATACAGAATTAAATTGTATTGAAAGAGGAACACATCACTTTATACGTGTTAAGTGATTCATTGAAATATGTATTTATCCTAAATCCATGAAGTGCTCGAATTAATTCTGCATTTCTTAACCCACTTGCATAATGCGACGTCCTACACTGTAAACTTACATCATCGCAGAAAATCTTTACTTATTGACATATGATGCTAAAATACTTATTTATCTCTTCCCACTGCTATCATCTGCTTCACCTCCTACATTTCGAGAAAAAAATTCTTTATTCCCTGGGCAGAGATTAATGTACGAAAAAGTTTCTACTCACTATGACATGAAATAGCATCTCTACCCACTGACATCAGCAATTGCCAATAGAACCCACTAACACCCGCACAATGAGCTGTCATCAGTTACATAACATGTCATTATAAATCTTCACTGATAAGATAACTCTGAATCATTGCTGTCAATAATAAAGTACAAAAGTCCCAAACTATTTAAGTTTATAATAGATAATGCATGTAGTTTACAAATATATGTGGACATATGAACCCCTCAGTGGTCATCATGTGCAAAGTTTTGTTCTTCAGTTACCCTGGTCTACTGCATGATGACAGATGCTTGTGACAGGCTTTAAAGTGCCCATAGGGAATGAGCTTCCCACAGACACTAAATGGCATATAAAACAGCATGTGTTATTTCTCTCCACCCAATATCTCCTACGGCTATGTTTGTGGTTCAGTAGTCACTGCAGTTCTTTTCTTTTAGGGAAACAGAAAATTAGGATGGACAATGCGATATGAGTGCTCACATAAGAGAATGGTGCAAGTTTGGGCCTTCATGGATTGGACTTGTTTTTCTAACACATCCCACAGATGCTCGATCAAATTGAGATCTGGAGAATTCGGAGACCAAGTCAACACCTTAAACTCTTGGTCATGTTCCTCTAACCATTGTTTAGCAATTTTGGAAGTGTGCCAAGGCACATTATCCTGCTGAAAAAGGCCACTGCCATTAGGGAATGCTTTTACCATGAGGGGTGTACTTGGTCTGCAACAAGTAGGTACTGTAGGTCGTAGGTGATAAAGTAACACACCGTAGTAACCACGGTTGTGTGCATGGGCCCATAGAAGTAAATGGGACCGCAATTCACCCGCAAATTTGCAAATCACGGGTCGTGCACACCACTACGGTCATGTGCATGAGCCCTTAGAAACACTGGCCTATAATTTCAGGGACATTGCTGGAAGATTTGTAGGATATTGATTGTTACATCCAAAAAGTAAATTACATATATTTGTAGTATTTTTGTTGTTATACTTGATGTCCTGAAGTAGGAATAATTTGTGTCAGTGCATGTTCTACCGTTAAGCCAGACCTGACACTGCAGAGATCAGCAATGGGGAATTCGATTTCTCCACTTCTGCTTTCCCCTATTACCCGAAAGGGAGCAATTAAAGGGATATTTCAGTTTCTTCAAATTAAGTTGTTTGTATAAAAAGTGTTTCCATTCTCCAACCTACTTTCTGTATCAATTCATCACAGTTTTCAAGATCTCTGCTTGCGGTCAATGAGTAGGAATCTTCATTATTTATATGTTCTGTAAGGCTGGATTCACACGAGCACATTACGTCCGTAATGGACGGAACGTATTTCGGCCGCTAATCCCAGACCGAACACACTGCAGGGAGCCGGGCTCCTAGCATCATAGTTATGTACGATGCTAGGAGTCCCTGCCTCTCTGTGTAACTACTGTCCCGTACTGAAAACATGATTACAGTACGGGACAGTTGTCCTGCAGCCAGGCAGGGACTCCTAGCGTCGTACATAACTATGATGCTAGGAGCCCGGCTCCCTGCAGTGTGTTCGGTCCGGGACTTGCGGCCGAAATACGTTCCGTCCATTACGGACGTAATGTGCTCGTGTGAATCCAGCCTTACAAGTCGTGCACCCGTGCGATCATCACATGACCAGGACATATTTTTATCAACTGGAAGTAAACAATAAAGGTTCCCAGTAAATGACAGTGAGAGACCTTAAAAACCACGAATAATTGATCCAGAAAGTATGCTGGAAAACTTGATAACTTGTCATTGTACACAGAACAACAATTATTTGTTTTGTTTAAACTGTAATAAAGTTAAAAATAATTTTTAAAAAATTTATATTCTATATAAATGGCTTTTCTACTCCAATTATAGCATGGAGTCTGCATTTGTGATTTATGTATTGACTTATCTCCACAGACTGGTTATTATTCTTCTACATGTATTTCATTCTAAGTTGTTTTTTTGTTTATATATTATTATTTTTATTTTTTTACAAAATTATCATTGGAATTTTTTGTCATTTCCAAAAAGCAAACAAAATATATTTTCTATAGTTACCAATTATTTTACTTAACGGAATTTCACATAAATTACTATATAAATGATAAGTCTTTTTTTCTGTAATTCCTCGAAGGGGCCCCATCATTTCTTGTTCTGTAAGATAAATGCAGTTCATTTCCCGGTAAAGAATTCCTTAATATAATTTAGTCACTGGAAGGATTGCTGCTGCATTGTGTAAATCCAGGCGTACAGGTTGGCAGTCTATGAATCAGAGCAGGGCGTGGTGGGGTTCAGCTGATTCCAGCGTTACATTGTGTTTGATGGGAATTCACACAAGGAGACTGGATTATTGATTGAATGTCCAATGCTCATTACAACAACTCGATCATTTTCTCAGCTTTGTTGTCCTTATCATATATCAAAATCTGCGTCATAAAAGCAGCATTGTTAATTTATTGAATAGTCATATGTAATATAATAATGAATGCAATCTCTTTTTGGTTTTTGCAAGTTATGTTTGTGTGAATAAGCCTGCCTGTCTCTTCAGCTGGCCATACACATAGCTAAATGTCGGCCAAACATGCTTATTTGGATTACAACATGCTCCATCCCTTGGTTCTCGAAATCGGTGTCTGGCAGCAACTTTAAGGCTGGGTTATTATGGGTCAGATACGCTGCGTAAAAACTACGCAGCCTTTCTGACCTACAACCCGCAGCACATTCCGTGAAAAAACCCCACCATATTGTGGTGCGTTTTTTCAGGCAGAATTTTTGCTTTGGAAAGCAGGGCTACAACAACCTTCATACATACCCTGGCCATAGTCATGGCGATGCGTTTCGTGCATTCCTGCCTCCTGAGTTGACTCTGCAGCCTATATGACCGCTGCAGCCTGTGATTGGCTGCAGCAGTCGCATGGGATGAAACGTCATCCCAGGAGGCAGGCCTGGTAGAAGAACAGAAGAAAGTGTCGCTATGACAATGCCAGGTGGTAACTATAAGCTGTTTTACTCATTTTAAGCCAAAAAAGCTTTTTTCTTTCTGAGTTGCGATTTTTGCGATTCCACCACAAAAGTCGCAACACTTGGCTATTTGTTCTGGGTTTTACATCCCAATTGAATTCAATGGGGAAAACCCGCAACAGAAAAGCAATGAAGAAGCAGCATAAATCGATATGCTGTGGATTTAAACTCCGCACCGCAGGTCAATTTATGAACGTTTTTGCTGAGTTTTGTTTCCGCAGCGTGGGCATGAGATTTTCTAAATCTCATTCACTTTGCTGCTACTGTAATTCTGCAGAATTTCCGCTCAGAATTCCGTTGCGTTTACACTACGTGGGAACCCAGCCTAATGGGTTGTCAAGGCTTAAAAAAAAAAGTTCTGCTTTGTTTCTAGAAACAACGACAAATCTGTTCATAGTCTGTGTCGTTCAGCCCCTTTAATTTGAATGGGAATGAGCTGCAATACAGACACAGCACACGAACAGATATAGCAATGTTACCGAAAAAAAAAGCAGATCCTTGTTAATCTCATACAACCCCTTTAGCTCCCCCTCCCTATTGAAATAAACATGAATGCTTGACTAATTTGAGTTAGCACATTTATGGGGGAGTTGTGGGGAGATAGCTGTCAGAACAGTTACCTCATGTCTGTAACGTTAGCGACACCTGAGAATCCGAAATAGAGAATGCAATAGATCTTCTTTCAACTTTTGTGCTCAACTTTTGCTGTGTATAGTACAGGAAGTGTCATTGTTGCTTCCTGTATTCCTAAGGGGGGTCACGTGAGACAGTAATTCATCCGTGTCACGTGGTGAGACAGATGACTATAGTGTAGCCCCCCTTGTCGTCATAAGGGTATCAGACCTATACAAGATTAGTGGAACAAAGTGACTTCTTCAAGCAAATTTAGTAACCCTTGTTACTTACCAACACTGTCTATTCGTGGACCTTCAAAGGCAAAATAATAGTGGCTAGCATTTTTGGAGTGCTATAAGAGCTCAGGGAATTAAACAGTAATAGAGATGAGCCAGATCCCTATTTCTGCCTGCATTGTGTTAAATGGCGCAAATCAGTGAAACTGGTTGACTGGCGAATTGGTAAACCCAAGAACAAGCTTATCATTTCTCAGTAGATAGCATGAGAAACCTTAAAGAGGCTCTGTCACCAGATTTTGCAACCCCTATCTGCTATTGCAGCAGATAGGCGCTGCAATGTAGATTACAGTAACGTTTTTATTTTAAAAAAACGAGCATTTTTGGCCAAGTTATGGCCATTTTTGTATTTATGCAAATGAGGCTTGCAAAAGTACAACTGGGCGTGTTGAAAAGTAAAAGTACAACTGGGCGTGTATTATGTGCGTACATCGAGTCGTGTTTACTACTTTTACTAGCTGGGCGTTCTGATGAGAAGTATCATCCACTTCTCTTCAGAACGCCCAGCTTCTGGCAGTGCAGATCTGTGACGTCACTCACAGGTCCTGCATCGTGTCGGCACCAGAGGCTACAGTTGATTCTGCAGCAGCATCAGCGTTTGCAGGTAAGTAGCTACATCGATTTACCTGCAAACGCCGATGCTGCTGCAGAATCATCTGTAGCCTCTGGTGCTGGCTCGTCTGACACGATGCAGGACCTGTGAGTGACGACACAGCGTGATCTCTCGAGAACACGGCTGTGTCTGCACTGCCAGAAGCTGGGCGTTGTGAAGAGAAGTGGATGATACTTCTCATCAGAACGCCCAGCTAGTAAAAGTAGTAAACACGCCCCGATGTACGCACGTAATACACGCCCAGTTGTACTTTTACTTTTCAACACGCCCAGTTGTACTTTTACTTTTCAACACGCCCAGTTGTACTTTTACTTTTCAACACGCCCAGTTGTACTTTTACTTTTCAACACGCCCAGTTGTACTTTTGCAAGCCTCATTTGCATAAATACAAAAATGGTCATAACTTGGCCAAAAATGCTCGTTTTTTAAAAATAAAAATTTTACTGTAATCTACATTGCAGCGCCTATCTGCTGCAATAGCAGATAGGGGTTGCAAAATCTGGTGACAGAGCCTCTTTAAGCCCCTTTTACAGACAATTATCGGGCAAACGAGCGTTCATGTGAACTCTCCTTCCCGATCATTGCCCTGTGTAAACGCTCGTTCATCGGCTCATTGTACTGTTTATGCTGCCAGAAATATTATCGTTATCAGCAGCACATCTCTTTGTGTAAACAGGGAGACGTGCCGCCGATATGATAGAAATGTATGAGGACGAGCGATCGCAGTAACGTTCACTCGTCACTAAACATAGCTCCATGTTAAAGGGGCAAGCGAGTGACGATCAACGAGCTGTCTAGTTGATCGGCGCTCGTTTACATGGCACATGTCAGGACGTGTAAGAGGACCCTTAGTGCAATGTCTGGAGGACCAGGACAGTATTTACCGCCCTAGAAATAAACAATGAATGAACCTATTACAAGCAGAGATCTTGTAAATTGTGAGGTAGTGATACAGAAAGTATATTAGAGAATTGTATATTTTTTCTTTATACAATGAATAAGCTTTAGTTGCTGAACCCGTAATGCCCCTTTGATACTAATTAATTGATAGAGAAATACGGAGGCTTCAATGTAAATGAACATGTGAGGTAAAAGTCAGGTGATATAGGATCAGCCCAATATGTCATTAGATTATAACGGGCTTTCATTAGGTTGGATAGACTTAACAAACACAATGGATCCTGATGAAAAGCGCAAGGAAAAGTACAATGTACAGTTCTATCCTCCTGCATTAAGCTTTCTGCCAGATATTTCTTGGACCACACAATGTGTCTGCTGCTTAATGTTATTACAGATGGAGTATTTTAATTCCGAAACACAACACAACCTGACCCCGAGTATGTTCTGCTAATATCACGTGATCTGATTCACGCTCTTCACAATACCATATGTTAGGTTGCCCTATTTTGTTCAAAATGAATATATCACTAAATGTATTAGTCTCTATCTCTTATTAGTAGCATATGAAACACCACTCATGTAACAACCATGCACCAGTACTATCAAACTGGCAACGAAAATTTTTGTTCATTTTAGTGAGTGTACTTCAACTTGCTTGCTACCTGTAAGAGATCATATTTTGTTATGCCCTGAATAAAGTATAGCTTATTATAAATTGATCAGATTCAGATAGGAGGGAGTAGTGATGTAAGAAAGATTTTACATGTGCTCTTTAATAAAAAAATAATTTACCTTTTTACAACAATTTACAACATTCCACAATTAGAATTCACAGGAGATACATTTGTAAATATGTTGCTTTGCCCATTTACATGATGCCTTCTTCTATATTCATGCTTAAAGCTAAATTGAAAATTCTATTTGTTTGCTATTAGTAGAGCAATGCATTGTGAGGACATAGATGACAGATACACAGCTACAGCCAAGCCGTTTGATAGTATGTCTGACTGCAAAGTATAGCGACACTGCTGTCTGTTTCCATGGGTGCCAAGCAGAATTTCGAAATTCTGTCAATTGACTATTCACGTAGGCAAGATACAGGAAATTCATATGCCCCTTGATATTCTCCATGCATTTACTTATGGCAGGACTCACATAATTTAAAGGGATTGTTGAGTTTAGAAAACACATTTTCATATACCATATTAAGGATTTTAAATTAATATAGGGGGTACTCAGTTCAGGATCCTCATCCCTTGGCCAGAGTGGAGAGCATCTCTCACTCTGGAGGGCCCGTCCGGTCCCGCATTACACAGGCAACCCATTGATATGAACGGGCACTGTGCAATACTTCAGTTCCCCTGTGTTGGCGCTGCAGGGAAATTTAACACTTATTGCCAGGTTTCCCCACAGATTACAGCTGAGCGCTGGGGCTACCTTACAACAGGGGGACACTTTGTAATCAACTTTTTGTCAAATGACCCTTCTAAAAAGTAGGGATTGTCCAAAGCATACACCTCTACATCTACAGAGGGCTGCAACATCACTAGGTTTATCGTCCTTTAGTAATAATGGAATGCCACTCACCTACAAATTTAGTAAAGATTACAATGGAGCACATGCTTTGAAACATCTGGGCCTTCACCATTATCAATTCAGAGACTTAAATCATGTGCCACAATCAATTCAATGGTTATTTGCACTGAATATGTTCATTTTCATGTCCTAGCAGTTACAGTAAGTCTTGTTGATGACTCTATGAACTCGAACAAGCCATTAAGACTAGTCACACGCATTTGCATACTTCATTTTTATTCTCTTAAGGCTGGAGAATCCGACACAGAGTTTGCTGCTCCACAAAGATATCCATTGTCCGGGTCAGTGGAAGGATTGTCCTAGTCAGTTCATCAAAGCAGATAAAGAACTCTTTAGCGCAATGACAGGGATGTTTTTGTGCTCATTATGTGTCCTTACAATGCACCAGTATTGCTGGTGTAATCAGCACATATATCTATAGTCACTAGCTTGAGCCAATGATTCATGGTGCTCGGATGTGGTTTGATGAATCAACCCTTTAAATCACAGTGACCATCTGCACTTAGACCATGGTCAAACACATAAATATTCAGGAGAAGAGCCAGTTTCTAAACAGAGCCATTGATATACTTCTACACACAACTAAATTACAGTGGAATAAAATAAAACACTTGCCATATCTTAAGAAAAAATAAAAGTTGTCGTATTGCTAGAACCAAGAATAAATACTATTACATATACAGTACAGTAGATCATGACAGCCTTTACTGTGTTATTACCTTGGAAAGTAAACTAGAACAGAGGGTCAATTTGGAAAGCAATTCTAAAAAAGGAAAAATTGTGGAATGTTTTTTTTTTCTTTTTCTACACAGTAATGAATGTTTTTTCTCATTTATTAACACAGCAACTCATAGTACACATTATACTAATACAAAAAAGTATTTGGTGCATCTACATAGATGCAGTTTGTGTAGCTGCTATAGGGTCCATTGTACGGATTCCAGCCAACATAGCTCTATTCAGCCCTAAATCACAATATTGACATACAATAGAGTGGAAACTGGGCTAAACGTCAAACCAACCCACAAGGATGGAAGAGTAAAATACACCAGGCTGTCTTGTCCCAAGATGGTAAAAAATTAATATCAAATATTTCTAGCTTTTTTAGATGTACAGATGTAGCCGTCTTTATCTTGACTTTTAACGCATTAAATACACAGTGTCAAGAAATTTTAACTTGACTTTTTTTTAAACATTTTTTCAATAGATATTGAGGTGTGATATTACGCTGCTACAAGTTATCAGAGTCAAGATAAAGCTGACTACATCCATATTAATCCTGTTGTTTTGGAAAGTTTGACAATATGGCATGCAATGGAATAGTCCCAATTTTGAATTTGCAAGATAGTCCTAGACTCGACTCTTTCTCCTCCACACTGATCGATCTGCAGCGGGTCGTGCCATCAGCGAGTAAGCTTCAGTGTCATTGAAACTAAGGAAGTCCTGCATCAATACTTTTTCGCTTCTTTGAGTATGTATCTCACACAGTTAACTCATTGTAGGTCTCTGAGTTGAAAGCTTGAGGAGAAGGAGATATTATAGGAGAAAGGATAGATCTAGAGGTGCACTGGCTGCAATAACTTAAAAAAATAGAGTGGTCAGTATCATGTTGTAATAAATTCATGTCTGTGGGGAAGAGATGAACACATTTCCCTAATGTTTTTGGAGTTGATTCTATCAAATAAGTTGTCCAATGCGATACTGTCCGAATAGATTTGCCACGAATAGCAAATGCCCTGTTTGCCCTGTCTGACTCTCTGATGTCTTCTAGGACTGTATTCGAGTTGGAATGAGTCCTAGAAGATATCAGAGATTTAACAGAGCAATTGTAGCACTTGCGATTCCACCCCTAAAATAAATAAAATGCAATGCTCACCAGGTCTCCTGTGGAGACGCATCCCTGCCGGATTCCTAAGACGACGTTGTTTTGTCCCATGTGACTGTGCTGTGACACGGCACAGGCGGCCTCCTGAGATGACTTAGTTTTGTCCTCTGTGACTGCTGCAGCCTGTGAATGGACAAGGGACAAAACAACGTTGTCTTAGTAGGCCATCGCAGTGGTCACATGTGACATGGTATTTTAGTTTTATCTCTGCTTTTCTCATGTTCCCTTTTTCTAATCTGCAAAATGCTAGCCGGCGGTCACCATTTTACCGATTCGTGTGCCAGGAACCACCAAAGTGTCGGATGTCGCCGAATCTGAAACTTTTGCAGAATTCGATTAGTTTACAATCGATTTGCTCATCTCCAGTGTGGACCCATTATTAAAGTTGCTGTAACAGCTTACAAGCTGGAAGATCTCTTTCTAACAGCTTTAGCAGCACTTGGTCATGAGCATGGACAGTTCTGGATGACCATCTTTTGATTTCTTTTGGTTTTATTTAACTTTAATGTTCTAGCATTATTCTGTGGTTCCCAGATTTATTACTTGGTCATTTCATAAGTGCTCCTTTTTGACTAGACAATTATTAATATCTGCTTTGTCTCTTTTGTTAATTTTTTTCCAACAATATCATGGACTTTTGTTCTCCTTCAAGGTTAGAAAGATCTACAATAAGACTCTTTCCCGGAGCTAATTTGAGACATAATTACATACAAGTTTGGAGAGAAGAAGAAGGGAGGTTGGTTCACAAATCCACCCACGTGAGGTTGCTGCGGGCTTGGAACAGCAGCGTTCTTTCAGAGAATTTCACAAGTATTCTGTTAGAACAGCTCACTTGTGTTGAATGACATCAGCTCTTTCTTGATATTTATATAATAATATGCCACAGCAGCCTAGAGCACAGGAAGTTCCTGCTGAGTCAATGATAGGAGTAAACCAGAATACTGATATAGTCAAAGACGTTACAATGGCTCCATCTTGGTAAAGGTCAAGTAGGTCAATCTCTCCGCATATGACTGTATAACAGAGTCCTCCATTCTTATGTATCTGCCTGCGAGCACCAGAGGAACAGTGGAAATCGTAAGGCAACAGACAATATTGAAATACTCAAGAATGTACTTCTCCTGCCAGTGCCCAGCATTCATCTTGGCATCCTACTTTTCTCATTTAAAGCACTCACTAGCTATTCTTTATTTCATTACCTTCCCACGCTTTTCACAAAGGGGCATGATGCTAACAGCCTGGCTACTGAATTTCAGCTAGATAATTCATGTCAATAAGGAATAATGATTTTTATAAGCCTATAATTTTGCTTTGAACCTTTTAAAATGCTGCCAACTTTCCCTCAGAACACGGTCGGAAAGGAAAACTTTAACTTTTTTTTTTTTTAGAGGTGAGGGATTTTGAAGAAGGACCAAGGACTAGTCTAGCTGCCACCATTTCAACATTAAAATATTGTTTTGAGCTTATAACATTTTATGTTGAATCAAAGTTTTTTTAATGTCATTTTTGATAAATAACAACAGTTCAACAATAGACATACAAAATACACAAGAAAAAAAAGAGGTGTACAATTAGTTAGGCATCACAGATGAAATAATCCAGTCTATAAGGAATGATGCCCTAACACATTGAAGGGACCGCCTGACTCCAGTCTTCCTCATCAAAAGGGGAGAACCCTTTGTGAACAGATAAGCACATGGCAGTCCTATGTAAAACAACAACATTTTAAATATACAATGTTAAAACGAAAAAAGGAATGGGTTGGAAAAAGAGAAAAATGGATCGAGGTAGGAAAAATAAAGTAGTACACAACTTGGGTATCCAAAATATCTTTTAAGGGTCCTCAGATTAGATTTTTTTTATAGAAAAATCTTTTTGCATTGCAGAATGATGAAAGACTAAGGCTCTGGCTTAAAAAGTTCTCCTGACATGTCTATTTTTGTGAATACTTGCAATCACCGTAAAATAACAATTCTGGAGCCTCTTTTTTGAAACCCTACATATGTACTGGGCTTTTCCCAATCACATTGACTGTTGCTCAGCAGTGTATGTGAGGACTCATGATAGGCCAATCATCTGTCACCATGTAGAGAAGGCTTCTAAATTATGTATTCTAAGAGGATTCAAAAAGGGCATAACCTCTCATGAATACTCATGGTAAGCCATTACCCTGTAATCAAAATAGAAATAAAATGTTTTTGCATAATTAGCTTGGTCCTTAAGGGGTTGGCCATTTTCTTTTAAATTGTGCTCATTTGCCCTAACTTAACAAGTTAAAGAGGATCTGTCACTAGGTATAAGGTGAACTGGTTTACTGAGGTGAATAGCTCTGTCTCCCTGATTTTAGCGCTGTTTTTTTTCTTTTGGGACCCCCCGTTTTAGAGATATAACCCACTGTTGTGTTGTCTCCCTCTATGCTAATTTGCTGTAGTTAGCCAACAGGGTGCGAACTACCCTCAAGTGGCCTTGATCTGATTGGTCAGCATCAGAGGCAGGGAAGCTAACCCCACCCCATTAGCTAACTACAGAACATTTGCATATAAACAGTCAACACAACAGTGGGCCATATCTCTGGAACTGAACGGTCCAGAAAAACAAAAGAAAAACAGCGCTGAAACCAGGGAGACAGCGCTATTCAGGTCAGTAAACCAGTTCAAATTTTATCACCTAGTGACAGGTCCTCCTTAGGATATTTACTAATTACAACTTTGTTAACTCTCTTTTTATAAGTCTGTTTTCAGGAAGTCTAGACAACCTCTCTAGGCTAGAGCTCCATGCAAAATTTAATAGATTATAGTCCACATATCCATGGGATCCAGGTATAATTATATTTCCTTATACGTGTCCTTTTGCAGTTTCCTGGGTCAAGTCTGTAAAAGTCCATATCCTTGGGAAACTTCTGTAGCAATACTTAAGTTTATGATTTGCATCTAATAGTTGGGCTGGAGCATACCTTTCCTTTTGTGCTTAGTAAAGTGAATCACAATCTATATGATTGTCGTAAATTGCAGAGTTTTTGATAAATTTGAATCAAAGAAATGATTCCTGAAATCTTAACCATTGATAATGGGTTGGCAGGCTAATTTCAGTTATCAGTATGTAAATTGTGCTTAGATCGTGGTTATACATATTCAGTGCCGGCATTAGGGGTGTGCAACCTGTACAAGTGCATAGGGCGCTGCACCCTCCCATCATGTAGGGGACGCCACTGGGCTCTGCTTTGCTATGTCCTCTGCTCTTATTTACAATAAATGGAGTAAACAGGAGCCGAGGAGGAAGCTCCGCCCACAGCCCGTCCTGCAAGAAGCCTGTGAGCCTATCAGTAAGGAGTGATGGTAAGTGTCTCTGTGTTTGTGTGTGTGTGTGTGTGTGTGTGTGTGTGTGTGTGTGTGTGTGTGTGTGTGTCTGCTTGTGTTTATGTCTCTTTGTATGTGTGCTGAATATTAAAGAAGAACAGATAAAATGAAGATATCTGTGCTGCCCCTATATACTCTGCTGGCCCCTATATACTCGGTTGGCACCTATATACTTTGCTGCCCCTATATGCTCTGCTTTCCCTATATACTCTGCTGCCGCTTATATACTCTGCTGGCCCTTATATACTCTGCTGCCCCCTATATACTCTGCTGGCCCCTATATACTCTGCTAGGCCCTTACATACTCTGCCGGCCCTTATACTTTCTGCTGCCCCTATATACTCTGCTGCCCCCTCTATACTCTACTGCCCATTATATCCTCTGCTACCACATATAATCTGCTGTCCCTATATATTCTGCTACCCCTTATATACTCTGCTGCCCCTATATACTCTGCTGCACCCTATATACTCTGATGGCCCATATATACTCTGCTGGCCCTTATATACTCTACCCTATATATATATATATATATATATATATATATATATATATATATGTGTGTGTGTGTGTGTGTGTGTGTGTGTGTGTGTGTCTCTCAGTGTGTGTTGATATGTGTCTGTGTGGGCATAGTTATCAGATTGTGTTATCTGTTGTGTTACATAGGACTGCAGGTGTGCAGTACTACAGTATCTGTATTTAGAGTTATCACTGTGTGTTATTTGTGGTGTTACATAGGACTGCAGGTGTCATCTACTACATTATCTGTACTCAGAGATTTATTACTGTGTTATCTGTGGTGTTACATAAGACTGCAGGTAGCATCTACTACATTATGTGTACTCAGAGTGTTATCGCTGTGTGATATCTGTGGTGTTATATAGGACTGCAGGTAGCATCTACTACATTATCTGTACTCAGAGAGTTATCATTGTGTTATCTGTGGTGTTACATAGGACTGCAGGTAACATCTATTACATTATCTGCACTCAGAGTTATCACTGTGTTATATATGGTGTTACATAGGACTGCATGTGAAATCTACTACATTATCTGTACTGTGTATATGTGTGCCTGTGTGGGTATACAGTGAAGGAAATAAATATTTGATCCCTTGCTGATTTTGTAAGTTTGCCCACTGTCAAAGACATGAACAGGTTAATTTTACCAGTGAGAGATAGATTATATAAAAAAACAAACAGAAAATCACATTGTCAAAATTATATATATGTATTTGCATTGTGCACAGAGAAATAAGTATTTGATCCCTTTGGCAAACAAGACTTAATACTTGGTGGCAAAACCCTTGTTAGCAAGCACAGCAGTCAGACGTTTTTTGTAGTTGATGATGAGGTTTGCACACATGTTAGATGGCATTTTGGCCCACTCCTCTTTGCAGATCATATGTAAATCATTAAGATTTTGAGGCTGTCGCTTGGCAACTCGGATCTTCAGCTCCCTCCATAAGTTTTCAATGGGATTAAGGTCTGGAGACTGGCTAGGCCACTCCATGACCTTAATGTGCTTCTTTTTGAGCCACTCCTTTGTTGCCTTGGCTGTATGTTTCGGGTCATTGTCATGCTGGAAGACCCAGCCACGAGCCATTTTTAATGTCCTGGTGGAGGGAAGGAGGTTGTCACTCAGGATTTGACGGTACATGGCTCCATCCATTCTCCCATTGATGCGGTGAAGTAGTCCTGTGCCCTTAGCAGAGAAACACCCCCAAAACATAATGTTTCCACCTCCATGCTTGACAGTGGGGACGGTGTTCTTTGGGTCATAGGCAGCATTTCTCTTCCTCCAAACACGACGAGTTGAGTTAATGCCAAAGAGCTCAATTTTAGTCTCATCTGACCACAGCACCTTCTCCCAATCACTCTCAGAATCATCCAGATGTTCATTTGCAAACTTCAGACGGGCCTGTACATGTGCCTTCTTGAGCAGGGGGACCTTGCGCGCACTGCAGGATTTTAATCCATTACGGCGTAATGTGTTACCAATGGTTTTCTTGGTGACTGTGGTCCCAGCTGCCTTAAGATCATTAACAAGTTCCCCCCATGCAGTTTTTGGCTGAGCTCTCACCTTCCTCAGGATCAAGGATACCCCACGAGGTGAGATTTTGCATGGAGCCCCAGATCGATGTCGATTGACAGTCATTTTGTATGTCTTCCATTTTCTTACTATTGCACCAACAGTTGTCTCCTTCTCACCCAGCGTCTTACTTATGGTTTTGTAGCCCATTCCAGCCTTGTGCAGGTCTATGATCTTGTCCCTGACATCCTTAGAAAGCTCTTTGGTCTTGCCCATGTTGTAGAGGTTAGAGTCAGACTGATTAATTGAGTCTGTGGACAGGAGTCTTTTATACAGGTGACCATGTAAGACAGCTGTCTTTAATGCAGGCACCAAGTTGATTTGGAGCGTGTAACTGGTCTGGAGGAGGCTGAACTCTTAATGGTTGGTAGGGGATCAAATACTTATTTCTCTGTGCACAATGCAAATAAATATATATAATTTTGACTATGTGATTTTCTTTTTTTTTTTTTTTTTTTATATATATAATCTATCTCTCACTGGTAAAATTAACCTAGCCTAAAAATTCTAGACTGTTCATGTCTTTGACAGTGGGCAAACTTACAAAATCAGCAAGGGATCAAATACTTATTTCTTTCACTGTATATGGGTCTGTATGTAAATGTGTCTTTGTGCTTGTATATATGTGCCTTTTATGTATTTGTATATGTTCCTGTCTGTGTATTTATGTGCCTGTGTGTGTGTGTGTGTGTGTGTGTGTGTGTGTGTGTGTGTGTGTATATATATATATATATATATATATACATACATATGTATATGTCTGTATGTCTATATATTTACCTTTATGTATGGATATATTCCGGAATGTGTGTATATATATTTGCCTGTTTGTCTAAATATCTGCCTTTATGTATTTACAGTATATATATGTACCAGTATGTGAGTGTCTACATATGTGGTTAATTTTTGGTTTGTGGAGGGCAGCAATAGAGAGCCCCGCACAGGGCGTCATCCAACCTAATGTCAGCCCTGTACATATTTATCTGCCACCAGTTGACAATGTGCCTCATAATGATCAAATCATTATTATTTTTTCTCAAAAAAACAGACCGGCACCAGCGTAGATTTGCACGTTGTTATTGATGCCTTTGAAATAATAAATCCATAGAACATCAAACAAAGCTATGTCAGTGCCGTCTTTATTATTTTCTAATAATCATCCCGCAGAGTGATGACTGGGTTCTACAATCAAATTTCAAAAATGGCAGGGCAATTTTGGAGGCAGGTATGAGCAATATTGGGTCAATTCAGTAAAGAATAGCAGCATGTTGTGTAGCATTGCTATACATATACTTAGGGGTGTAGCAACGGGGGAGCCTTGTGGGACACCAACAAGCCACTCTGCTTGAGCCACCGTCTTTGGATACAAGGCTAGGGCAGCAAAATGAATCTTGCCCCAAGTAAAAGAAAGCCTAGCTACGACTCTGCATAGATTACATATTCTAACCATGACACAATGTGCATGGAGTCTGCATAGTCTCCACACAGATTTCCTTCAAAACATCAGTTGAAATGCTTGGTCTCTAAGATTACTCAATGTATCTTTTCACAAAATCTTTCCTAAAGCGCCTTAGTTTGCGACAGCATTTACTTGTACTAAACATCGGTTATATAAGAAGACTATGCAGTAGGGAATAAGACGCATCAATTAACTTACATCAAAGATGCCCTCAAGTGAGGTCACATTATTCATCCTTCACCTCTTTTCTGAGCACTTGAAGAGTCTGAAGATAATGAATTAGACGTATCCTCTATGACTGTTCTCATGCCACATCATCTCATTCATTATTGGGGCCATAAGTATTATATAATCTAAGAATTGTCTGACTGTAAGTGAGAAGAAGCAATATGAGAACTTGCCTAGAGTAAAAAAGAAGGGTGTAACTATAGGGGGAAGCTGACTAACCATGTTGTTTGTACTGTTCATTTGGGGGGCGGTGACTGCCTCCATTTTGGTCGTGCTCTCCTCCCACTTGGGCTCGTACAATTAAATCAAACCTAGTGCTAAGAACCTCACATTTATAAGTATAATAAATATAGTAGTAATTTTAAAATAACAAAAATGTATATTAAATGTAAAAAGTGTATATTTATACACACACACACACACACACACACACACATATATATATATATATATATATATATATATATAGACCTTCTCCCCATGTAATGTGGTAAAGGATGGTGCGGAGCAGCACTCAAGTAAAAAATAATTTAATCACCATAACAAACAGCAACAACGTTTCACGCTCTCAGTGAGAGCTTTTTCAAGCAAAAAAACCCAGTGTATACAGGGTGTATATAAGGAGCTGATAGCTCATTAACAATAAAAGTGGTCAATTATCAAAAAAATCATCATACAATACAATCTCAGTATGCAATATATCAAATAACGGCATGATCAATACAGTAATAAAGTGCAAAGTGTCGTATTCAAAACTTAATGTGTTATAGATACATAAATGGTATCAGAAAACATAAAACTCGTTAAGTGCATGATTACAAAATCACATGTGTAAGACCCATATTCTAATTAAAAACAAAACAGCATGACACGTTGGACATCACATGGAATGAATACAGTGCATTGCGGCGTTCTCACTGCTGCACTGCACATGCCCACTGAACTAAGTTGTTCATTGAATGCCACCAACTATGTGATCCGAATCAGTTGGAACACACTAGATAACGAGAGATTCACACATTCTCATGCATGCGTGGAGGTAATTGTATTACGTCACACTATCGCTATAATGGGTGCATCGCAATAGAACATTATATCACCAAACTGCCATCTTTGTTTAGGTAATTAGTGCCCATTTGATTACAGTGAACGGGATTATTCTTGTCCTGGGCATATCAATTTAAGAAAGGTGTAAACCCTGGAAACAGAAATGACCCAGATTCACAGTATCATGTCTCCATTTATAAATGTAACTAACAGTATAATTTATATATATATATATATATATATATATATATATATATATATATATATATATATATATACACCACGCTCCAAGTTATTATGCAAATGTTATTTTTAGCTGATTTTCCTAAATAGTCGATCAAAATGACAGTCAGTATAATCTTCAAGCCATCAACCGTTGGAGTATAATGCAAATTTTATTGAACAAATCTCCTAATGATAACAGATTTTTTTTTAGAAGTAAAAAACTCAAAATGCACTGTTTCAAATTATTATACACAGCAGAGGTCAAAACATTTTAAAGGTTGTAAATAGAACTAAAATGGTAATTTGTTGAATTTGCAGCATCAGGAGGTAATATTTACAGAAATCAAAAGTTCTTTCAATCAAAAAAAACTTAGCAGGCCAAGTTACATGTTAACATAGGACCCCTTCTTTGATATCACCTTCACAATTCTTGCATCCATTGTATTTGGACAGTTTCTGCTTGAATATCTTTTCAGGATGTCAGAATAGCCTCCCAGTGTAATGACGGGGTAGGGAGACAGACAGGGGAGCCCTAATCTACCCGCCACTCAGTCCCTGCCTACTTGCACGCCCCGTCCTAGGCGACGGCGTACAACTGGGCGACGGTCCCTACGCTCAATAAGTGAACGACCGACAAACAGACAAGGGTACAAAGAAGCTAAGGGAAATGGGACAGTTGCCCACGGCAACACCGTGAGCAACAAGAGTAGTGAACGAGCCGAGTCAAACCAGGAGTGTACGAGGTACCAAACGCAGAGCAGGAGAGTAGTCAGTAAAGCCAGGGTCAATTTGAAGCAGAGGTCAATAGTACTAGCAGGAGCAGCAGAGCCAGGAAACCAGACAGAATCACAGGCAAAGGAAGAGCAGGAAATGAAGATATAAATAGACCGAGGGCGGGAGCTAGCTCCGTCTGGCCAGGCTGTGATAGGTTCTCCCACTCCTCAGCCTACCAGCCTGAGTGGTAGCAGATCGAGTCACTCTATCAGACCTAGGAGCAGATGCAGACTGATTAACCGAAGCTGTGTCTGGCAGATCCTTTACACCCAGAGCTTCTGTTTTGATGTGAACTGCCTCCCACCCTTATAGATATTTTGCTTGAGGATGCTCCAAAGGTTCCCAATAGGGTTAAGGTCAGGGGAACATGGGGGCCACACCATGAGTTTCTCTCCTTTTATGCCCATAGCAGCCAATGACACAGAGATATTCTTTGCAGCATGAGATGGTGCATTGTCATGCATGAAGATAATTTTGCTACGGAAGGCACGGTTCTTCTTTTTGTACCACAGAAGAAAGTGGTCAGTCATAAACTCGACATACTTTGCAGAGATCATTTTCACACCATCAGGGACCCTAAAGGGGCCTACCAGCTCTCTCCCCATGATTCCAGCCCAAAACATGACTCCGCCACCTTCTTGCTGACGTCGCAGCCTTGTTGGGACATGGTGGCCATTCACCAACCATCCACTACTCCATCCATCTGGACCATCCAGGGTTGCACGGCACTCATCAGTAAACAACACGGTTTGAAAATTAGTCCTCATGTATTTCTGAGCCCACTGCAACCGTTTCTGCTTGTGAGCATTGTTTAGGGGTTGCTGAATAATAGCTTTATGCACACTTGCAAACCTCTGGAGGATCCTACACCTTGAGGTTCGCGGGACTCCAGGGGCACCAGCGGCTTCAAATACCTGTTTGCTGCTTTGCAATGGCATTTTAGCAGCTGCTCTCCTAATTCTATTAATTTGTCTGGCAGAAACCTTCCTCATTATGTCTTTATCTGAACGAACCCATCTGTGCTCTGAATCAGCCACAAATCTTTTCACAGTACGATGATCAAGCTTAAGTTTTCTTGAAATATCCTATTTCACACTTTTCGGCAGCAGAGAGATCCTTTTTCTTTCCCATATTGCTTGAAACCTGTGACCTGCTTAATAATGTGGAACGTCCTTCTTAAGTAGTTTTCCTTTGATTGGGCACACCTGGAAAACTAATTATCACAGGTGTCTGATATTGATTACAATGACCCAAAAAGCCCTAAGACACAATACCATCCATGAGTTTAATTGAAAAACTAATAATGAAATGTTTTTGACACTTAAATTCAATGTGCATAATAATTTGGAACACGGTGTATATGGGACCCCCAACCAACATTGCGAATATATCACCCACTGGGCGATATAGTCGATATACTGTGTATTCTGAAAAGCAGAATACACAGTACGGCATCTAGGGGTTAATAGAGCAAGCATGTGCATTGCTTAAATTTAGTCATGTAAACTGTATAACAATTTGGCCTCCAACAACCTGATGTAAGAGAACTGTTAGTAGTTTGTTGGTTGGTACCGTGGAAGGGGAATAACCTTTTGAACACTACCAATCCCTCTTGGAATCTTTCCAAACAAAATAAATAGATACTTACAAGTTAATACATACTTGGTTCCTGATTATTGGTAGATGGTGGAGGGTATAAATAAGTGGAACCAGCCTTTTTTCCTAATGTGAATGTCAATACAGGATCTCCACAAAAGCATGGAAATCCAGTGTTGTCTTAGGCTGGCCATAACCATGCAGCAGTCAGACTTAGGAGACAGGGAAGTTCTACAATTCTTCTTTACCCCTTGACACACTATCACATACATTTACATGATAAGCATCATAGGGAAGTATGGAGCGCGCACACGGGGTGAGCGCGCTCCATACTCAGCGGGTGTCAGCAGTGTACTACAGCTGATACCCAGGACTAACAGCCAGGAACAGGGATCGCGCGGTTCCTGGCCGTTTAACCCCTCAAATGCTGTGTTAAAAAAAAGGGGGCGGACCCCTCCAACGGCTCATCAGGCCCCCTGCGACGAGATCGCAGGGTGCCGATGGTTGTCATAGCCCCCAGGACTGCCTTCACTCTGCCTCTGTTAAGCCGTGCCTCTGGCAGGGCTTAACAGAAGCCTGTAAAAATGACAATATACTGCAATACATTAGTATTGCCGTGTATTGTACGAGTAATCTAACGATTGCTTGTTCAAGTCCCCTAGGGGGGCTAATAAGATGGGTAAAAAAAAGTTGAACAAAGTTATTAGTAGTGGGAAAAAAAAATAATAGAAGTTAAAAAAAACACCTTTTTCCATTTTTCCTCTAAACTAATGTAAAAAAAAAACAAAAAAAAACTGGTATCGCTACATCCGTAAAAAAGTAAGATCAAAAAGTAATAGGTACCAAAAAATGTTACCAATAAAAACTACAGCTCATCCCTCATACCGCTCAATCCACTGAAAAATAAAAAAATTATGACTACTGAAAGTAGTAAAATATAAAAAAAGTTGTCGTTTTTACCACATGGTGAAAGCCGTAGAAACAAAAAAACAATGTAGGAATTGCAGTTCTTTCAAATTTCGCAAAGATTTTTTTTTTAGTTTACCAGAAAATTATACGGTACTTAGAAACTACAACTCCTCCCGCAACAAATAAGCACTCACACCACTCTATTGACGGGAAAAAGGCGGGGAGTGAAAAATGAAAAATAAAAAAATGGCTCGGTCCTTAAGGGGTTAAATGAACAGAAATACTATAATAAGAGTGGTGTATTTTTTTTCTATCGCCTTGCTGTATTTTCGGTTGTAGTTCTGCAATGATATATCATCTTCATTGCATTGTCTTGGCATCTCAATCATCCCTCTTGCAGCATCAATTATTTAAGTTCTGTTCCCCTCCGAGCCTTTTAACTCTTGTCTGTCTAAGGCAGATAAAGTCTTAAAAGAAAATAATGGGTTTTAAAGCCAGAGGTGACTGCTGCCATCAGAGGTGATTCTCTTGCCATCTCACGCAGGGTAGACATTAGTGAGTCTGCCATTACCTCTCCAGTGACACAGTTTGCTTCAATGAAACCTGCCTATTATCACTGTACTGGTAAAATGCTGTCACTTCAGTACATTAGACATGATGAATTTGTACACATAGCTTCAATGTCCAGAAAAAACACACTAACAACAACATATTTATTTACAGTAATATAAGTATTATACAGTCTATAAAATAATATTATTATTATTATTAATAATAATAATAACAACAACAATAATAATCGTCATCATTTTGGTACAGTGATTAGTGGCTCAGTGGATAAAGACGTTTTCCAGTAATAGAAAATGGGCACTAATGTGTTTCAATTCTTCATTATTTTCAAGATCTCTGCCTGCTCGTTTTTATATAAGCGAGAATATTCCCAAGAACTGACAGCAAAACTCCTTTACATGTCCTCACTGTATTTGGAGATTCCAGTTCTCTGGTCTTTACATGAATTGCATGTATTTCCATGAATCCCAATAAATTAACTTAGAAATAGACTGGAAGGGGTTGTCCAGTTTAGAAAACCCATTTTCAGGGGTGCCCCCTGTTCAGAACCCTCATCTCTTGACCAGAGTGGAGAGCAATTACAAACAGCGTCTCTCACTCTGGAGGACTTGTTCTGTTCTTCATTACACAGACAACCCATTGATTTAAAGACACTGGGTAAAGCTTAATTTATTCCAGTGGTGGCGCTGCAGGGAAATTGAACAGGGGGACACTTTGTGATCACCTTATTGTCAAGGGACATTCCTAACAAGAATGAATTATTCAAAGTGGACAACTCCTTAAAGTACCTAACTTGATTTATGAGAATTGCAAGATAGTGAAATTGTCTGTAAAATCAATACGTGTTCATTATCAAATTATTGGAGTAAGTCTCCAGGCAACATGTATTAAAGGGGTTGTCCAGGCACGGACGACTGATGACCAGAGTATAGGTCATCAGTATATGATCGGTGGGGTTCCGACACCTGGACTCCGCACCGATCAGCTGATCTGGCTGCCTTTGGGCACTGGATGTCCATGACGGAAGCAGATGGCTCCAGTCACGGAATAGTTGCCGAGCTGCAGTACTGCAGCTATGCTCCTATTAAAGTGAATTGGAGCATAGTTCCTGTTGTGCAGCGTGGCCACTATGCAGTGGTTGGAACCATCAACTTCCGGCTCTGAAATACTTCATATCCTGCATAACATCTGGTGTCCAGAGGAGTAGCTGATCGGTGCAGGGTCAGGGTGTTGGACCCCCACCGATCATATATATTGATGATCTATCCTGTGAAAATATATATATACCATTCAACCATAACATTAAAACCACAGACAGGTGAAGTGAATAACATTAATTATCTCTGTACAATGGCGTTTGTTGAGAGGAGGGAAAGATAAGGCAGCAAGTGAACAGTCAGTTCTTGAAGTTGATGTGTTGGCAGCAGGACAAATCAGCAAGTGTAAGCAGGGGCGGATTAAGGGTATCATGGGCTCCGGGCAGTTCACAAATTGTGGGGCCCCCCTGAACTCTGAAGACACTGTACCATATATGCAGATTTCTGTCTAGGCGGCCACAGATCTCGCACAGTTTTGAATTTGCTGTTAAAGCAGAATGAGCCATACAGAAGAGAAAAAGCAGAATACTTTGAGACCCGAAAGAGGTCAGGAGCTTTACATTTTTGTGGTTTCCAGATTTTTTTTTTTTTTGCTGTGCGCGAGTATAGCCTTCAATAACCAGTCTCTGTTGTTAAACCCCAAGCCATTTTTTTATTTTTTTATTTTCGTTTTTCACTTGCCGCCTTCCTAGAGTCATAAAGTTTTTTATTTTTAAGTCAATAGAGTGGTGTGTGAAGGATTATTTTTTGCGGGAGATGTTGTCGTTTTTATTGCCATCATTTAAATGACCATATAATGGTTGAATTGGAAAACACAGCGATTCCTCCATGTTTTTTTTTTTGTTTAGTTTTTACTATATATCTTTACCTTATCGTAAGGCAAAAGTAGATTTAACATCTACTTTTACCCTAAGATAAGGTAAATATATACAGTACCAAAGCCAAGCTCAGTACATAAATACAGCACCAGAATCAAGCACAGTACATATATACAGCACCAGAACAAAGCTCAGAGCATAAATACAGCACCAGAACAAAGCTCAGTACATACAAACAGCTCCAGAGCAAAGTTCAGTACATATATACAGCACCAAAACAAAACTCATTACATATATGCAGCACCAGAACAAAGCTCAATACATATATACGGCACCAGCACAAATACAGCTCAGTACAGAGATCATTTGCAAATTCAGTTTAACCCCTGCCGTATAAGTTTGTATGACATAAAATACAGCACCAGAACCAAGCTCAGTACATAAATACAGCACCAGAACTAAGCTCAGTAAATAAATACAGCACCAGAACAAAGCTCAGTACATAAATACAGTGCCAGAACCAAGCTCAGTACATAAATACAGCACCAGAACAAAGCTCAGTACATAAATACAGCACCAGAACAAAGCTAAATACATACAAACAGCTCCAGAGCCAATTACAGTACATATATACAGCACCAAAACAAAGCTCATTACATATATACAGCACCAGAACACAGCTCATTACATATATGCAGCACCAGAACTAAGCTCAATACATATATACGGCACCAGCACAAATAGAGCTCAGTACAGAGATTATTCGCAAATTCAGTTTAACCCATGCCGTATAAGTTTGTATGACATAAAACGACAGCTCCTAGTATAGCCTGAACAATGGTAAGGATATGCTGGGAGTTGCTGTTTCTCAAAAAAGAATGCCACCATCCATCATCTCGCTGCAGATCATGCAGTGACTACAGTACTGATCAGTCAGAAGGAAAATAAACATTTACATTTAGTGACTTACAGGTGACGTCTTCTTCGTTTTTTTTCTTCTCCATCTGGTCCAGACCTCTATGATGACTTCTCCCGGCCATGAACTATTTCTGCAGTATTTGGCACTCAGATGTGTTCGGGTCCTCACTTTTCCAACATGTCCGCACCTATAAATGAAGATAAAATTCTCATGGTGCCACACTCTATGCCCCTGAATACAATAGTCGCCATACACTGCGCCCCTGAATACAATAGTACTATACACTGTGCCCCTGAATATAATAGCACCATACTCTGTCAAACATTGTAAAGTAAAACAACACATGCACTCACAATGCGCCCTGTAAGTAGCGCCACTCACCATGCCTCCTGTAGATAGCACCACTCACAGAGCCCCCTGTAGATAGTGCCAGTCACAATGCCCCCTGTAGATAGCACCATTCACAATGCCACTGTAGGTAGCGCCCCTTAGAGCCTCGTGTAGATAGTGCCCCTCAGAGCCCCCTGTAAATAGCGCCAGTCACAATGCCTCCTGCAGATAGCGTCACTCACAGAGCCCCCTGTAGATAACGCCCCTCAGAGCCCCCTGTAGATTTCACCAGTCACAATGCCCCCTGTAGATAACGCCCCTCAGAGCCCCCTGTAGATTTCACCAGTCACAATGCCCCCTGTAGATAGCGTCCCTCAGAACCCCCTGTAGATAGCGTCAGTCACAATGCCCCGTCGATAGCACCCCTCAGAGCCCCCTGTAAATAGTGCCAGTCACAATGACCCCTGTAGATAGTGCCCCTAAGAGCCACCTGTAAGTTGTGCCCCCCCAGTAGATATTGCCCCCAGCGCTGCCAACTATAAATAGCACCAGTCGCAATGCTCCCTGTAGATTTCGCCCTCCAGAATTCCCTATCTCTCCAAGTAATCAATTGTACCCGCATCCTAAGGATGCGGATCCAATTGCGTGTAAGGCCCCACTTCACCCCGGTTCTCTGAACAGGCTGTAATTTTAATAACTGGTTCGGGAGATCCGGGGCAAACTGGACTCCCTGTCAGCCTCAGACCCTGGGCACTTGCCCAGATTGCCCATATTATAATCCGCCCCTGAATGTAAGTATCTGAGCAACTTTGACAAATTGTGGCGGCTAGCCGAGTGGGTCAGGGCATTTACAAAATAGGAGATCTTGTGTTTAGTACCTACCAAAGTGGCTCAAAGAAGTACAATCGGTGAATCAGTAGCCAAGGCTCATTGATGCACGTGGGGCGTGAAGGCTAGCCCATCTGGTTTGATCCCACAGAAGAGCTACTGAAGCACAAATTGCTGAAAAAGTTAATGCTAATGCTAAAAATTAATGCTGGCTATGATAGAAAGGTGTCAGAACAGACAGTGCATCGCAGCTTACTGCGTTTTGGCTGCATATCCACAGATCTGTCAGAGTACCCATGCTGACCCCTATCCACTACCGAAAGTGCCTACAATTGGCACGTGAGGTTCAGAACTGGACCATGGTTCAGTGGAAGAAGGTGGACTGGTCTGATGAATCATGTCTTCTTTTACATCATGTGGACAGTTGGTTGCATGTGTGTCGCTTATATGGGTAGAGATGGCACCAGAATGCACTACGGGAAAAAGGCAAGCTTTGAGCAATGTTCTGCTGGGAAACTTTAGGTCCTGGCATTCATGTGGAAGGCACTTTGACTTTTACCACCTACCTAAACATTGTTGCAAATAAAATACACCCCTGAATGATAACAATATTTCCTAATGGCAGTTGCCTCTTTCAGCAGGATAACATGTACTGCTATACTGTAAGGTGTTGACTTGTACTCTAAATTCCCCAGATCTTAATCTAATTGAACATCTGTGGGATGTGCTGGAAAAACAAGTCTGATCAATGGAGGCCCCACTCTGCAACTTACAGGACTTAAAGAGGCTCTGTCACCACATTATAAGTGGCCTATATTGTACATGATGTGATCGGCGCTGTAATGTAGATTACAGCAGTGTTTTTCATTTAGAAAAACAATCATTTTTGACGGAGTTATGACCTATATTAGCTTTATGCTAATGAGTTTCTCAATGGAAAACTGGGCGTGTTTTACTTTTTGACCAAGTGGGCGTTGCGGAGAGAAATGTATGACGCTGACCAATCAGCGTCATACACTTCTCTCCATTCATTTACTCTGCACATAGCGATATAGCTATATCGCTGTGTTCAGCCACATACACAAACACTAACATTACTGCAGTGTCCTGACAATGAATATACATTACCTCCAGCCAGGACGGGATGTGTATTCAGAGTCCTGACACCTTCTCTGCACTTCTCTGTGATTTACAGCACAGCACAACAAGATCTCGCTGTAAATGACAGTTTACAGCGTAATCTCGCGAGACTGCGCCTGCTATGCTGTAAATCACAGACGTGCAAAGAAGTGACAGGATTCTGAATACACATCCCTAGTGTTTGTGTATGTGCTGTATAAATGAATGGAGAGAAGTACATGACGCTGATTGGTCACTGATTGGTCAGCGTCATACACTTCTCTATACAACGCCCACTTGGTCAAAAAGTAAAACACGCCCAGTTGTCCATTGAGAAACTCATTAGCATAAAGCTAATATAGGTCATAACTCCGTCAAAAATGATTGTTTTTCTAAATAGAAAACACTGTTGTTATCTCCATTACAGCGCCGATCACATCATGTACAAGATAGGCCACTTATAATGTGGTGACAGAGCCTCTTTAAGAAAGTTTTACCCAGAATCATAAACTATCAACAATCCAGAAAATAGGGCATAATTTTCTGAATTCCCAGCGATCGTAAAAACAGGGATCTCGACCGCAGTGACGAGGCCATTGAATGGAGCGTGCTGATGCTCCATTCAAAGTCTATGGGACTTACGGGGACGAGTACAGTGCTCGGCTGTTTACATTATTCTTATAGACATTGGATGTAGCGGCGGGTGCATGCTTGACCACCACTCCATTCAATGTCCTCACTGCAGTCGAGCAGTGAGAAGGAACACGGGGTTCGGGACCCCCGTTCTCACGATTGGTGGGGGTTGCAGATACCACAGGACACCTTCAGAGGTCTTGTGGAGTCCATCCCTGGACGGGTCAGAGCTGTTTTGGCAGCATGAGGTGGACCTACATGATATTAGGCAGATGGTTTTAATATGGATAAGGGAAGGGAGAGTGAGAGAAAGAAAGCGAGAGAGGGAGAGAGAGAGACTTTACTACATAATTTCAGCACCTATAATAGCTAAACTATGAGTCATTAAATGAGAGTGTTTTGAAGTAAATGTAACTTTAGAACTGGGAAGAACAATAGACTATATTTTTATCAGCATGCTGGGTGTTTTTATTAGATCATCATTTGTGTTATTTCACCACTTCATCGGAACTAAAATACAGAATTAAACTTTTATACTGCTTGATGAATGCTCCCCATCCCTATTGAGAAAATATAAACTTTCTTTGTATTTGCTCCTCCGGCACCCTTGCTCCCTTGGCAGACAAAGGAACAACACTGTAGGTCCTTGCTTCCTTTGGAGGAAGTAGAAACCTCTGCAGGGTATCTATAGCAACTAGTATTCGCTGGCGTTATAAATGGAATATTATTACAGGAAGATAAAAGATATTCAAGACCCTGGTCAGGCAGCGGCTGTCTCGTTCTATAGGAAACTGATTGTTTTCACACAAGAGCCTGTCTGTAGAATTATATGAACCTTAAAATGATTTGTCTATTAACTTCACGTAATATTTTACATCATAAAAAAACATGTGTCTATTGTGAATTACAGTATATCTCCAGAGTTCTGGGTCAGACTCTCCTGGTTTTCAATCTATGAAAGGAGATGAAGCATACACTCCTCACCAATATGTTTTATAGTGACCAGCTAGCTCTTTATTTGACATAACCTGCCTCAATGACTCCAGCATTCAATTTCACACATTACCTTCTTTATGGTTGGTTTATGGGTAGTTTGTTACTGTACATAGTCCGAGATTAAACAAAAAGACTGGCAGTTTCAGTGGTGGATTAAGTAGACCATAGGCCCTGGGCTGTTACCCAAACTTAGGCCCCTACCTTCTCCCCTTCCGCGCCATTACTATTGTTAACACTACCTTTTTGTGCAAACATTAACAAAAGTGTGTTACGATTCCCCTTGTCAAAGGGCTGTGTCCCTACATACTGACAGTATCACACTGTGCAGAGACGCATCCTCCTGACAAGTGGAATTGTAACACGCATTTCTCTATCAGTCCTGGACTGCACAAAGACTTTTTGTGAAATACAATGTTGTCCTATAATAATATGTCAGGAGAGGTGACAGATTCTCTATAAATCTAGTGACTCATAGGTGACGACATCTCAGAGTTTTTTTTTCCTCTTTTCTTCCCCATCCGGTCCAGACTTCATGACGACTTCTCCCGGCCATGACCCATTTCTGCAGAATTTGCAACTCAGATGTCTTCGGCTCTTCACTTTTCCAACATTTCCAAACCTATAAACGAAGATACAATTATCATGGTGCCATACACTGTGCCCCTAAATATAATAGCACCAAACACTGCGTCCCTGAATAAAATAGTACAAAACACTGGGCCCCTGAATATAATTGTGTCAAACACTGTAAAGTAAAGCACCACTTACACAGTGCCCCCTGTAGATAGCGCCACACCACCCCATGTAGATGGCGCCACACCCCCCCCCTGTAGATAGTGCCACACCCCCTATGTAGCTAGTGCCACACCCCCTGTAGATAGTGCCACAAACACCCCCTGTAGATAGCGCCACACAGACCCCCTGTAGATAGCGCCACACACATCCTCCTGTAGACAGCGCCACACAGACCCCCTGTAGATAGCGCCACACACATCCCCCTGTAGACAGCGCCACACACAGCCGCCTATAGATAGCACCACACAAAGCTCCCCCTTGTATAGAGTGTCACACAGCGCTTCCCCCTTGTATATAGTGTCGCACAGTACTTCGCCCCCCTTGTATATAGTGTCACACAGCGCCTCCCCCCTTGTATATAGTGTCACACTGCACCTCTCCCCTTGTATATAGTGTACCACAGCAATTCCCCCCTTGTATATAGTGTCACACAGCGCTCCCCCTTATATGTAGTGTCACACAGTGCTCCCCCTTGTATATAGTGTCACACAGCGCTCCCCCTTATATATAGTGTCACACAGTGCTCCCCCTTGTATATAGTGCTACACAGCGCTATCTCCTTGTATATTGTGCTGCACAGCACTTTCCCCCCTTGTTTATAGTGCTAAACAGCACTTCCCCCCTTCTTGTTTATAGTGCTACACAGCAAACCCCCCCTTGTATATAGTGCTAAACAGCGATTCCCCCATTCTTGTATATAGTGTCACACAGCGCTCCCCCCCCTTGTATATAGTGCTACACAGCGCTCCCCCAAAACAAATAAAATAAAAATAATTTTACTCACTTTACCCCGTTGCCGCGACGGATGGAGCGCTACACATCCTCCGGGCGGGATGCATGCCGGACTGCGCAGGGAGTCTTCCCAGCGCCTTATGGGCTGCAGGCCTAACGTGACCTGCAGCCTATAGTATTAATTTGTATTTGCGTCCGGCGGACGCAAATACAAGTGAATGTGGCTGTCGCTAGCACCGGGGCCACCTCCGGTGCTAGCGATGCCACCGGGCATGTGGGGGCCCATGCGGTCATGTGTGGTTCAGGGGGCCTTGGGAGCCTTGGGCCCCTGGCAGCCGCCCTAACTGTCCTAATGTTGATCCGCCACTGGGCAGTTTAACTGTCTGTGAGATTACATAACCATAGGCAGCAGAGACGTAAATTGAACGTCCTGGGAACTAAAGAAAAATCTGTAATGGGGCCTACATCTACCATGTGCCAATTATAATTCTGTGATTTTGTCATGTGGTAGATGGGCGGGGCCTATGGTGAAAATACTACCTATGTACCACCTAGGGCTTACATCGTGGTGGACAAATTCTGTAAAATCAGTTAAAATCAGCAATTTGGCCAGATTAAGCCAGCATCACTTGCCTCGTGGTATTGGGGTCTATAACCAAATACATAGCCAAATAGATGCACTTGGCAATTACCCTGCTCCTATATTTTTCATCATATATTGGTACAAGTCCCTGGAAGTACGGGTCATTTTCTACTCCAGCAATCCTAGTTTACATAAAAAACAACAATAGAGATTTTGCATAAAGGTTTTTTTATCCATGTTTTATACAACTGGCAAACCCCTTTAACTAATAACTGATTTACATCAGAATATCTGGCCTCTTAGGGCATTAAGGTGTTAAGAAAGGCATGGCTGGCAACTCATTCTTTTGCCGCTTTATTTGCCATGAATCATATTCATAGGTCATTCTGCTGAACATCTTCAATTAAAGGGTTTTCCACGATCAGACAATTGATGACCTATCCACCGGATAGGTCATCAGTATATGATCGGTGGGGGTCCAACACCTGGACCCCTCACCAATCAGCTGATCCAGCTGCCCCTGGGCACTGGACGATATTGCAGACGGCTCCGGTCAGGGGCGTAACTAGGAAAGACTGGGCACCATAGCAAACTTTTCACTGGGCCCCCTCCTCCCCTGGGTGCCACACAAACCCCCCTTGTAGATAGTGCCTCCCTGTAGATTCCACCACACAGCGCCCCCTCTAGATGGCACCATACAGCCCCCCTGTAGATAGCGTCATACAATCCCCTCCTCCTACAGTTTGATAAAAATGTTAACAAAGAACCTCATGTTCATGTTTATAAATTATGCCTAGCGGCTCAGATCAACGTATATATTGTGGATTGTGCGGTCCATGTCTAGTTTCTCACAATGCTAATAGCATATCTATAGCACTACCACCCTATAGCTATGGATAAGATTAGATAAAATGGCTCAGCAGACAGTATCACACATGATAGGATTAGATATAGGACTCAGCTCACTGACATTGCGTCTCCAGCGCTGGACCAGGAAATTTAAGATAATAATTGCTTTGCTTTTTTATGTGTTACTATTTTTTTTTTGTCTTTTTTTTTTTTACAGGTTCGGTTGTTGGACTACTTTGGATTCAAGTACTACTTCAATGACTGAGTTTTTTTTATTATCAATAAAATGGTTAATGAGGGTTGTGTGGTGTTTTTTTTATTTTTTTTTATTTCAATAAAATATTTGTTCTATGTTCTTTGTTCTATGTTCTTGTATTTTTTTAAACTTTATTATTACCGCCTTAGTAATGGCCGCTGGCTGATTCACAACCTCCATTACAAAGGCGGGGCTTAATGTTAGCCGTGCAGAGGCTAACACTAACCCCCATTATTACCCCGGTACCGTCTGCCACCAGGTGTGCCGGAAAGAGCCGAGTACGATCCAGAACCCGACCGTCTGTAGCGGAGGTCAGGCACTGGGCCGACAGCAGGCTGGTATTATTAGGCTGGGAAAGGCCAACAACAGTGGTCTTTCCCATCCTGATAATGCTAGCCTCCTGCTGTTGCTGTGTTGTATCTGGCTGGTTATGAAAAATGGGGGGGACACCACATTGGTTTTTTTTCCATAAAAAAAAGAAATTACGTGGGGTCCCCCCATTTTTCATACCGAGCCAGATACAACACAGCAGCAACAGGCTAGCATTACCAGGGTGGGAAGGACCACTGTTGTTGGCCTTTCCCAGCCTAATAATACCAGCCAGCGGCCGCCCCAGTGCCCGACCACCACTACAGATGGTCAGGTACTGGATCATACTCGGCTCTTCCTGGCACCTCTGCAGCAGCTAACACTAAGCCCCTAATAAGTAACTAACGCTGTCAATCAGCCAGCGGCCATTACTAAAGAGGTAGAAATAAAGTTTTAAAAAAATACAGACATAGAAAAAATATTTTATAGAAATAAAAAAAAACAGGAAACCCTCGTTAACCATTTTATTTAGAATAAAAAAAGTCATTATAGAAGTAGTCCTCGAATCCGACGTAGTCCAACAACCGAATCTGTAAAAAATCACAAACACAAAAAAAAACCCATTAGTAACACATGTGGTGGGCTGTCACGAAGGGTCTGTGGACCCACTGGGCTGTACTGCCTTGGTAGTAAGGCAGCTGGCCAACAGGTTGCAGGACAATGTCTATAGTTCGTATAGGGTACCTGTGGCAGCTCGGACAGTAGCAAGGCAGGCTCGGCTTGGACTAGGCAGCGGGTAGACATCAGGCGAGGAGAAGCAGGTCAGACATGGAACAGCACGACACGACTTTGGCACAACACAGTGCTAGACCAGGGTGGTATGGAAATGCAAGGAACTGGAACAGGTACAGGAACCGGAGCAGGAACTGGAACACACTAGGAGGCCATCACATAGACAAACTATAGGGAACAACAACAACGCTCAGGCATAGAGGCAGGGGGCTGGACCCCTCTTATAGTCCACGGTACTCACGGGTCAAGGGTCATCAGAATG
Source organism: Rhinoderma darwinii (assembly GCF_050947455.1). Lineage (NCBI taxonomy): Eukaryota > Metazoa > Chordata > Amphibia > Anura > Rhinodermatidae > Rhinoderma > Rhinoderma darwinii. The sequence goes on from NC_134689.1 coordinate 35,005,329, forward strand.
TCCAGTGTGCGCTGCCCCTTTAAGAGTGGGCACGAGCGTGCACACGCACCCTACGGGATCCGGCTGAGGTGAGTGGACGTGAGTGCTGGCGTCTCCTGAGGAGGAGGCTGGGGCCAGCGCTTCCGACTCGTGGCTGCGACCGTCAGGGGGAGGTTGGAGCTGGCGGCCCGCAGCCACGGACATTACATGGGCTTAGATACAGGGCCCATGTGTGATACGGTCTGTTGGATCCTGTACCTAAGCCTACCATGTGGTAGGCTTAGATACAGGGCCCCAGCAGACAGTGATGTTTTACTTACCCTTTTCTTCGGCTCTGGGGGCGCAGCAAAGGTCTTGACGCCATCTAGCACCGTGAACAGCGCACAACGACGTCAAGATGCGAAAAAGACGTCAGGACCTAAGGTGCGCTCGGGAACGAGGAGGATAAGTATATTGTTACTATACTAAGAGGGGCCCGTGTAGTTTATTACATAGGCCCAGTTACTATAGTAATTTATAATAGACATGGCGCGTTGGACCATGGGCCCCCTGGCTTCGACCACTGCGACCAATTGCGACCACTGCGACCCCTATCGCTACGACACTGTGCTGTATTATATAGTCGACATCTACTGAGTTTGGGGGGCGCTCAGCCCGTGCCATACTTCCCCATTATGACTGCTACATACATGTACGTGGCATGTCGTTAGGGTGTTAAAGGAGTCCTCTGGACATTTCTTATTGATGGTCTATCTTTAGGATAGGTCATCAATATTAGAGATCCAACTCCCGACACACCCGCCGATCAGCTTTTTTGAAGGGGCCGAAGAATTAGTCGCCTTGGCCTCTCCAGTGTTTACCAGGCATAACACCGTACATATTGGTAGCAGCTGTGCCTGGGATTGCAGCTCAGTCCCGTTTACTTGAATGTGATCCCAGGCACAGTCGCACCGTGTGTGTATGGTGTTGTACTTGTTAACTGAGAAAAGTCGAACGCTATGGTCCCATCAATCAAGGACCCCGCTGACCTGATATTGATGGTTTATCCTAAGGATCGGCCATCAATATAAAATGCCCAGAGGACCCCTTTAAATGTAATGTGTGTGAAGTTTGAAGTTATATATCATGGCAGAGGGCAGGGCCAGGCAGGCTTCAGTATATGTGTTAGGGGGAGTTCACACTGAGTTTTTTGGCACACTTTTTGACGTGGAAACCATGTCGCAAAACGCGTCAAAAAACGGACGAAAACGCCTCCCATTGATTTCAATGGGAGGCGTAGGCGTTTTATTCCAGCGAGCTGTAAAAACCACTCACGGGAAGAAGCGACTTGCCCCTATCTTTTGGTGTTTACGTCTTTGACCTCCCATTGACAATAGGAGGCAGAGAAATTTGCCCGCGGCGCTCAATGGCCGCGCCCAAAAAACGCAGCAAACGGCAAATGGCGTGCAGGCAGGTGAAAATCTGCCTCAAAATTCCAGACAGAATTTTTCTGCCTGCAAAAAAACTCTGTGTGAACAGGGCCTTATTAAGGCTTCAGTATAGGCGTTAGGGGGAGTTCACACTGAGTTTTTTGGCACGTTTTTTGACTCGGAAACCATGTCAGAAACCGCCGGTAAAGAACGCTCGTGGGAAAAAGAATCGAAATTCCCTTTCTTCGGGCGTTTCTGTCTCTGACCTCCCATTGACTGATGTTTTTGGAATGCGTTTTTCGCTGCGTTTTTCTGCCCATGGCCCAATGGCCGAAAAATGCCGCAAAAAACACCGCAAAAAACACAAGAAGTGTTTTGCCGGCAGATCAAAATCTGACTCAAAATTCCTGAAGGAATTTTGAGGCAGATTTTTCTACCTAAAAACTTCTCCCTCCTCCCTTAAACTTATTAACTTAATCTACCTGTTCTCTGCACGTCCTCCGCCCGTTCTGTGACTGTCCTCCGCCCGTCCTATGAGACAGTACTCAGGCCGTCCTGACTGTCCTCCGCCCAAAGTAGGGTTGTCTTGCGTCGTACCCTCTAGCTCCGCCCTGCATCCTCTTCCACCACAGATAACACACACTGATAACTGAGTACAGATAATGTAGTAGATGTTACCTGCAGTCCTATGTAACACCACAGATAACACACAGTAATAACTGAGTACAGATAATGTAGTAGATGTTACCTGCAGTCCTATGTAACCCCACAGATAACACAGTGATAACGCTCTGAGTACAGATAATGTTGTGGATGTTACCTGCACTCCTATGTAACACCACTGATTACACAGTGATAACTCTCTGAGTACAGATAATGTCGTAGATGTTACCTGCAGTCCTATGTAACACCGCTGATAACACAGTGATAAATATCTGAGTACAGATAATGTCGTAGATGTTACCTGCAGTCCTATGTAACACCACATATAACACACAGTGATAACACTCTGAATACAGATAATGCAGTAAATTTTACCTGCAGTCCTATTTAACACCGCTGCTGTAGCGTCCATGGCCGCGCGCTGTCGGGTCTACTCACCTCCTGATGCTCACAGCCATGGATCTGTGAGTGCTGGTCCCCATCTCCTTCCCAGGAGACGCCAGCGCTCACTTCCGCTCCGGTTCGCTGTGTCCCGTAGGGTGCACGTGCACGCTCGTGCCTGCTCTTAAAGGGCCAGCGCACGCACATGAAGAAAATCATCATCATCAACACACATGATTTCCTGGACTATAAGAAGGCCCCAGACCTTCTGATCTTTGCCTGGGAGTTGTTAGTAATTCCCAAGTCTGTCTTGCAAATGGTCCCTTAGTGTTTCCCGTTCCAGTTGTTAGCCGTGCCCTGTTACCTGTTTCTGTAGCCCGTGCTGTGTTCTTGTTCCTGTGCCTACTAGTTGGAGTCGTGTCTACTGCACCTGTGTCATTCGCCACGTCCTGTGTCATCTGCTACATCCAGAGGGATTCGCCACGTCTGGCGGAACCTGCTGTTATCCACCACGTCTGGCGTTACCTGCTGCACCCATCTCCATCCATGCCAGAGCTGCGGCCACTGTCTGGACTATCCAGGTACCCTTGTGCGGGACTTTGTATTGCTGGGGTTCCCTGTTGTTTGGCCAGCTGCCTCCCTGCTACGGCGGTGCGGCCTAGTGGGTCCACATACCCACACATCGTGACAGCTGCTAAAACAGTGATAACTCTCTGAGTACAGATAATGTCGTACATGTTACCTGCGGTCCTATGTAACACCACATATAACACACAGTGATAACTCTCTGAACACAGATAAGGCAGTAAATGTTACCTGAAGTCCTGTTCAACACCGCTGATAACACAGTGATAACTCTCTGAGTACAGATAAAGTAGTGGATGTTACCTGAAGTCCTATGTAACACCGCTGATAACACAGTGATAACTCTCTGAGTACAGATAATGTCGTAGATGATAACTATACCCACAGACACATATAAACACACACAGAGGCATATGTATAAGGGCAGCAGAGTATATAAGGGGCAGCAGGGTTTATAAGGGGCAGCAGAGTATAACAGGGGCAGCAGAGTATATAAGGGGCAGCAGGGTATATAAGGTGCAGCAGCGTATATAAGGGGCAGCAGTATATATATATAGGGGGCAGCAGGGTATATAGGCAGCAGCAGAGTATATAGGGGCCAGCAGGTTATATAAGGGGCTTCAGGGTATATAGGGGCAGCAGGGTATATAAGTGGCAGCAGGATATATAAGAGGCAGCATAGTATATAGGAGGCGTCAGGTTATATAAGGGGCAGCAGGATATATAGGGGCAGCAGGGTATATAGGAGCAGTAGGATATATAGGGACAGCAGGGTATATAGGAGGCAGCAGAGTATATAAGGGGCAGCAGGATATATAGGGACAGCGGGGTACATAGGGGGCAGCAGGGTATATAGGGGCAGCAGGGTATATTGGGGCAGCAGGATATATAGGGGACAGCAGGGTATATAGGGGGCAGCAGGGTATATAGGAGGCAGCAGGATATATAGGGGGCAACAGGATATATAGGGCCAGCAGGATATATAGGGGGCAGCAGGGTATATAGGGGCAGCAGGGTATATAGGGGCAGCAGGATAAATATGGGGCAGCAGGATATATAGGGGTCAACAGGATATATAGGGGGCAACAGGGTATATAGGAGGCAGAACAGATATCTTTGTTTTATGAGCACACACTTTTACTAACATATACACATACAAACACAGAGACACACACTGTATACACACAGAGACACACACACACACACACACACACACACACACTGTAACATACACATACAGAGACATACTGTATACACACAGAGACACATGCTGTATACACACAGACACATACTGTATACACACAGACACACATACTGTATACACACAGAGACACATACTGTATACACACAGACATATACTGTATACACACAGACACATACTGTATACACACAGACACACATACTGTATACACACACATATACACACAGAAACACACAAACACTTACTATCTCTCCATGCTGACAGGATCACAGGCTTCATGCAGGACGGGCTGTGGACGGAGCTTCCTCCTCTTCTCTTGTTCCTCGGCTCTTAGTCCGTGTGTGTAACTAAGAACAGAGCAAAGAGTAGAGGCAGAGCCCAGTGGCGCCACCTACATGCTAGGAGGTGGCAGCACCCTGTGCGCTCACACAGCTTGCACACCCCTAAGGCCGGCCCTGGTCGGAGCCATCTGCTTCCGGTTCCAACGGCTGCATATTGTTCAAAACACCCGGCACCTGGGTGTCTAATCCGCGCCGATCCGCGCCGATCATATACCGATGACCTATCTGGTGGATCAATTGTCCGGTCCTATGGTGTAATATGATTATGCTGTGTGAGTAGATGGTGAGGTCAGGAGTAAGTACCTTCTCTGAACGCTCACCTATAAACATTGGTCTTCTACAAACAGTGGGTTTTTATTTTTAGGACTGGGAACCGAGTAATTTCAATATCTGTTTGGAGGAGAATAGATGGAAGGGCCACTAAATATTGATGAGATGAAGAACACCACATAGGGTTCTACTTTTAACGGTAGAAATCCAATATATATTTCCATTTCAACCAATTCACTCTGAAAATTATGTGTACATTTGCAGAAAAAAATGCATTCAAATAGTATCCTAAGGCCACCATCATTGGCTCAAGCGTAAAGTTGTTTTTTCATCTCATCGCAATAGCATATTACAATAATATGCCGTCACTGTATGATCACCACTGATCCTGAGAATGAAAGAGCTGCAGCGCTGGTTTAGCGCTACGTCCCCTTCCCAGTTTGCCCCTTGTAACATCCGCAGTCGCGTACCATCATACTCACTCACCTGTCGACGGCCGCGACAGCAGACTTCTGTGTCCTGGCCAGTGCCTCCCTCCTAGGAGACGCCAGCATTCTCGGCCACTCTGCCCTGCACTGTCCTCTAGTGTGCAGGCGCGCGCTCAGTGCCGGCCTTAAAGGGCCAGCGCGCGCATATTAAAATAAGTAATTATCCAAGATCATCCTGGACTATAAAAAGGGCCCTGCCCTTTCACCCCTTTCCTGAGCGTTGTTGTATATTCCCATGTTAGTTTAACAAATGGTCCCTTAGTCGTATCCTGTTCCTAGTGTTCCCGTGCCCTGCTTCCTGTATCCTGTATCCCATGCTGTGTTTGTTCCTGTGCCCTTTCTAGTGTTGAAGTCGTGTTGTGCCATCTGCCACGCCTGCTGTCATACACCAAGTCTGGTGTCATCTGCCACGCCTGGGATCATCCGCCGTGTTTGGCATTTTCTACCGTCACGTTCCATCTGTGCCTAAAGCCTTTGCTACTGTCTGGACTATTACAAGGTACTCTTGTGCTAGGACTTTGCATAGACTTTGTATACTGTTGTTTGGCAAGCTGCTACTTCGCTACGGCGGTACGGCCTAGTTGGTCCACATACCCACGGATCGTGACACCCCTGCACAGGGGTGTTCTTAGCCAGCCGGGGTGCAGGGAAATGCCTTAGGGTGTAGTCTCATGTGGCAGATTTTGTTGCAGATATTTCTGCGACTAAAAATTGGTTCTATTCATCTGAATTAAATTTGCATAAATCCAAACAACTGCTGCAGAAACAACACAATTCAGGTGACTGGAACTGATTTTCAGTGACAGAAATTTCTGCAACAAAATCTGCCGCATGTAACTGCACCCTTACAGCTCCATTTGAGTGAATGTGGTTGTGCTTGAGTTCCCTGAATAGCTGTCCTATAGTTCCCTGCATGGCGCTGCAGGAAAAACTGTAAAGGAGAAGCAACGCTAAATCAGCACTGTGGCCCCTTAATTCTTAGGATCATTAGGGTCCTGGCAGTCAAATTCCTACTGATCATAAAGTGGTGGCATATTTTAGTAATATGACATCACTTTATAAAATGGTAACACCCCTTTAAATTCTATTCTTTTTACAGTGTTAAAGCCATTTTATTTTTCACAAACTATATTATCAAAATTAAAATTATTTTTAAAAGAATTTTCATTTGCGTCAGTATTACATGACTCCTGTAGTTACAAGTCCAGACATTAATAAACATTCATATATTAGGTATGAACAAGAAGATACCAGGGTATTTAGAAAATGGCACCAGAAAGGGTCTGCAGTTCATGCTGGAATGTCACTAGGAGAGACTTAGGTATAACATACTGGCGCCCTGTAAAGGCTACAGATTTGTCCATGTTTGGATTATACTAAACATCCAGTGTCAGTGTACCTCATAACATTTAAATACTAGAGGAGCCAAAGTCACATATAACATTGATGGTAAATAAAGAATAGTTCATTGATTTTTATTGGCTCCTTAGCAGGACTCATTTTGATTTTGAATACAAATTTATTTTTGCTAAGTGGCACCTTCATGTGGTACTTTTTCTTTCTTTTTTTAAACTCTTTATTTATAATTTTTATAAAAAGAGACAAAGAAAACCCACCGACAAAAATAACAATGGGCATCAATAAGGATAGACACACTTTAAATTAAATGAGGTGTCTGCTGTCTATTGTCTATCTACATTGTTTAAACCTTCTATGCTGTACATAAAATAGTAATAAAAAAGCGGGGACAACAAAGGGGGTAGAAAAAGATCAGGGGCGAGGAGTATCCCCCTCCATTCCCTCGTTGGTTCCCATTACAGAAATATAGATAGCTGAGCAGACGGATAAAGGCAGGGGGTCCATACAATCACGTCCCCAGAGAACATCTCTGGTACCCATTTTTTATCAAAGAGGTCAAGTTTTCCTTTGTCATTAGGTCATTGACCTTTAAGATCCACTGTAATGGTGTGGGAGCTACAGTGAAGGAAATAAGTATTTGATCCCTTGCTGATTTTGTAAGTTTGCCCACTGTCAAAGACATGAACAATCTAGAATTTTTAGGCTAGGTTAATTTTACCAGTGAGAGATAGATTATATTAAAAAAAAAACTGAAAATCACATAGTCAAAATTATATATATGTATTTGCATTGTGCACAGAGAAATAAGTATTTGATCCCTTTGGCAAACAAGACTTAATATTTGGTGGTAAAACCCTTGTTGGCAAGCACAGCAGTCAGACGTTTTTTCCTACAAAAGACATTAGTCGATAAGTGCTTGATCACTGGGGGCCCCACGCTCTCTCCATCAGTCTCATAGAGTTGGAATGGAGCGGCAGCTCGCCTGCTCAACCACCGCTCCACTCGAACTCTTCCTCACTGCGGTTGTGCGGTGAGGTGGAGCACAGTACTTGGCATCTCCTTTTCTAGTAATTTGTGGGGATCCCAGCAGTGGAACCCATAGCAATCATACATTTATAATCTATTCTGTCATTTGTGGGGGAAAACCCCTTTAAGTCAAATGTGAAGGTTTGTTAAAATAAATGGCTAAAAGAACTGATGACAATATGAAATCCATTTTGATTTGTTTTTTCTTTGACTTTGTCTCAGATCAATATCTGATCTGTGGGAAATAATTAAAAAATGATTTTGTAAAATTCTATAACGTTTCATTATAAAAAGAATATAATTTATCTGAAAACGGGCAACTCCTTTAACTGCTATCTTCAATCCATCTGCAAATTCTGGACTCAGACTTGTCCACTCCAGAAGCTTAACAGCAATTCCTGTGTAACTTTGACTTTACGTTTGGGGTAGTTGTCAGAAAATAACTCTCTTCCTAATTTCAGTTTTCTTGCAGACCGTAGCAGGTTTTCTTTCTGGTTTTTCCTACATTTTGGGGCATGCATTTTACCCCTTACGTTTACAATTTTCTAGAGTCTGTTACAGAGAAACATCCCCACAACATCCATACTGAGAGGGTGGTGTGTTTTGATGTTGTGTGGTGTTTAGCTTACACTCCATTGTGTCGTTTTTGTTGAATTGTGTCACATAAGCCTATTTAGGCTTGCTTTGCCCAAAAAAAAATTTTTAAAAGCCCAAGGGGAGAGGGGGTGGTATATAATAATAACACAAGAATGTAGGAAGAGTGCAAAAGGGCGACAATATTAACCAACAGCATTAGATAAAATTTCAATAAACTGAGCATAGAAATATATTTAATAACCAGCTGGATTTTTAGAATGGTTTATTAGTCTAAAATCTTAAAGCTGTATCCCAGTGATCCACTCCTTCCTTTAGCACATTAGATTGCTTAAAGTAGAATGTCCAAAGGGAAGTCTGAACTGAAAATTGAGCAGCTTTAGATAGAAGACAAGTAACAACTCCATAGGGAGCTGTAATGGTAGATAGTGCCCCCCTGTAGATTGTGCCATACAGCCCATCGGTAGAAAAAAAGTCTATCTATCTATCTATCTATCTATCTATCTATCTATCTATCTATCTATCTATCTATCTATCTATCTATCTATCTATCTTCTATCTATCGCTGGCAATACACACTAAATACCTGGCAGCCAGATGACAAGCTATTCCTCTCGACTCTCCCATAAACATGCATGCCTCCTGAGGAGAATTAACACGAAACGCGCGTTGAGGTGGCAATACACGCCAGTCACTGCATTGCACTTTATTTCATGTGAGTAAGAGTTAAAAAAAATTTCTTTTCATGGCAAGTTTGTAGTACCATATGCATGTATACTTGATCTTAGAGGATTTTCAAGGTGGTCATTGACTATACCTCTATTATGACATGTACTGACTCCTACATATAGGCGTATATCCGCAACGTATATACCTTGCCATGCCACATTTACTTAGGCCGCGTTCACGCAAGCGTGTTCAGTCCGGGATATATGGTCCGTATGTCGGCAGTATTTCCTGGACTGAGCACATTGCGGGGAGCTGGGCTCTTATCGTCATCGTTATCTATGACGCTAGGAGCCTTTGCCTCGCTGCGGGAAAACTGTCCCATACTGAAAACATGTTTTCAGTACGAGACAGTAGTTCCGCGGAGAGGCAGGGACTCCTAGCGTCATAGATAACGATGATGCTAGGAGTCCGGCTCCCTGCACTGTGTTCAGTCCGGGAAATGCGGCCGACCTGCGGACCGTATATCACGGTCTGAACACGCTCATGTGAATCTGGCTTTAATGTAGTAAAATAATATCATATCTCACTCTATGGAACCAATCTGGCGTTGTAAATTTGGTGTTTGATACCATTTTTTTATCTTTGTAATACATCAGAAATTTGTGTTTTTATCTTTGTTGTTGCTTAAATTAATAAATAAATATTATTTTTATAGTATCTAACATCTGTCTGTTATCTCCATTTATCATAGGCAGCATAGTGGCTATTGGCTGAGTTCTTAGCACTGTTGCCTTGCAGCTCTGGAGTCCTTTGGGCAAAATCAACATGGAGTTTGTACGTTCTCCCTATGTTTGTATAACAAACTTCACATACTCAAGTTTCCCCCATACTACAAAAAACAAATATAAGTGCAGGAAAATTAGTTTGTGAGCCCATTGGTATATTTTTTTCTTTAAAAAGGCGCATACAGTATTGTACATTACAGTATTTGAAATCTGATTCTGTAGAATGTAAGATTTTATTACAAACATCTGTGAATGTGATGTCCTCATTTGAAAACGATTCTACTGAAAAAAGGCGGACAGTGAAAAGTTTAAAAACAACATAGTAATGTACAAAATAGATGCAGCAATTACGCCAGCATCATCTACATATTTCCATATTCATCGGTGTTGAGAATAATAAAATGGCTTTGTTGTAGGTTTGGGTTTTATGATGATAAAAGTGCAGACACCAATCTATAACCATCAACAAACTTCAAATATAAAGAACTTATTCTAATTTACATTGATTGGGTAGGAATACAATGGGCCTCATGTTATAAAAATATGTACAATATGTGCTCATGTTGCCTACGGTATGTTCAGATTTTATATTTCGAGGTATATGAGAAAATGGAACTTTGGTAGATGTGGAAACAGAACCAATATATCAGTGATACGATTTTGAAACATGAGGCCCATCGTCTATTTGTGTTCCTTGTCCTTGATATCCAGGTGACTGTACATTTACAGATGTAACCATCTTTAAATTGACTCCTAACACATTAAATACACAGAGGCAAGATGCTTTAACTTGACTTTTTCAATGATTTTACAATTGTTTTTGTTGTGTGATGTCACACTGCAGCAAGTACCAGTCAAGATAAACGACATACTGTATTTGGTACATATTGTAGTTGCGTTTTCACAACTGTTTTTTTTGCACTACAGTACTATGATTTATAACATACAAAAGTCCAACAGCACCAAGCATTAAAGATCCACTTAGAGAGCACGTCTCTATAGAATCCTGATTTCTGATTCCAACTGATAGCAATGTTAACAAATTAAATTTGAGAGAGCACACCAAGGTACAAAGATGTAATAAGTGGTATTTATTCATAAGTGAATAAACACCACTTTTGTACTATGATTTATAGATGTCCAGCTGACATATATATATATGATATACCACGCTGTGGTTTTGGTTGCTAATAAGTTCTAACCACTTACCAGCCAAGATGTGTTGACTACAAGCAAACAATATATATTTTTTTCTTTTACCCCCACCAATCGCTAAAACGAAGCAGCAGAAGTGCTCGTGTGTCTGCTCATCCGCTTTGTTTCTGTTCAGCTTTTTCTGGAAAGCTGATGTATCGGAGTACGGGCTCATAGACTTTCTATTGAGCCCATACTCCGATACATTGTTTTCTGGAAAAAGCCGAACAGGAACGAAGCGGCTGAGCGGTCACACGAGCACTTCTGCAGCTTCGTTTTAGCTATTAGTGGCGGTCTCAGTGCTCAGACCCCCACCAATCATACCTTCTGACATGTCACTATGACATGTCAGAAGTTTGTTGACGTTTAGTTACCCTTTAATGAGAGTTTTATTGACTTAAAGTTTGGCTTCAGAACTAAAAGAGGAGGCCGATGGACATGGAACGTTCTTATAGAAACGATTAACAACCAGAGGTTAGAAGAGCGATACATGAAAATAATTGGGTATTCACAAAGACTGAGGGAGACGGAGCTTGTAGAAAACAGGGTTAATTTGTTTTAAGACATCATAGGGACCCAAAAATTGAGGAGTTAACTTGAAACAGGGAGACTTCAGACAAATATGCTTGGGGGAGAGTCAAACCTTTTCTCCAGGACAGAACTGAGGAGGAATTCTGCACTTCTTGTCAGCATTTTTTTTGAAGCGAGTAACAGCTTTGCTTAATGGCTCCTTTGCCTCTTGCCAGTTAGCCAAGAAATCAGCATGAGAAATGTTTGCTGCAGGATCTTCCGATAGAGAAGGAACTAAAAGAGGAACTCTAGGATGTTGTCTGTAGACTAGAAAGAAAGGAGAAGACTGAGTGGATTCTCCCGTTTTATTTTTATAGGCAAACTTTAATAGGAAAAATGAGGAATAAATTGCATAATAATTGGCAAATCCTTAAAATCGCTGTATGGCTTAGAGTCCTTGGAGACTAGGCCATTTGAGTACTGCTGATTTTTTTGCTGGATCCATTTGAAGTCCTTGATCCGAAATTATATAACCTAGGAAAGGTAAACTGGATCTTTCAAAAATACATTTCTCCAGCTTGGCATAAAGATGGTTCACCCTGAGACGCTGCAAGACAAGACACATTTGTTTGTGGTGAGTGTTAAAATTCTGAGGAGAAAATGAGAATATCATCAAAATACACCATCACACAACTGTAAAGGAGACCTCAGAAAATGTCATTAACGAATTCTTGAACGCTGGTTGAAGCATTACTGAGACTAAAAGGTATGACCAAGTACTCAAAGTGTCTATCTCTAGTATTAAATGCAGTTTTCCATTCATTCCCTTCACAAATTTGAATAAAGTTGTTTGTACCACTTAAATCAATCATAGTGAAAATCTTCGCTCCCTGTAGTTGGTTGAAAAGCTCAAAAATTCATGGGAGTGGATATTTATTCTTTATCGTGATCTCATTGAGTCATCAGGGCCAAAAATTACCTCCTTTCTTCTCAGAGAAAAAGAAGCCAGCTTCAGCAGGGGATGAGGATTTGCAAAAAAAATCCCTGCTCCAGGTTTTATTTGATATCGTGTGACATTGCTTCAGTCTAAGGAATGAACACTGGATATGCCCTACCCCGAGGTGGTGTGAAATTGGGTGTCAATTCAATAGCGCTGTCGTAAGGTCTCTGGGGAAGAAGAGTCTCTGCTTGGTGTTTACAGTAGACATCAAAAAAACTGTTATAAGGTTTCGAGACAAAATGTCCAAAACGTGTTCCACAGGTAGAGGCCCAGGGTGACGGGTCACAGGCAGACATTGTTGGTGGCAACATTTACCCCATCATGTTATCTGACCAGAAGTTCAATCTATAACTGGAGAGTGTTTCTGTAGCCAGGGAAGGCTCAGAAGGAGATGACTGAGGGAATTCTTCAAAACAGATAGGGAAATTTGTTCATGATGATCTGCTCCCACTTGCATGGAGATGGGTTCAGTAACCTGGCGGATGATTTTCCGGCAATAATTGTCCATCCTCTGAAGCAATGGAAAAAAGCTTGTCCAGCTGGAGCACAGGGATCTGAAAATGGTTGACTAGAGATTGACAGAGAAAGTTTCCCGGCCTCACCGGACAATCACTTAGAAAATTACTTTTGCCCCCACAGTACAGACAAATTATTGGTGGGCCTTCCTTGGCGTTCTTTTACAGAGAGTTTAGTCAAAATATAGATTTTGCTGATACCCTCACTTATTTATATATATACAAAGTGAGTTATGGGGAACCACAAGGTGTACACCACCAAATAATGTAATTAATATATTTTGGAAGTAGGGAGAAAGGAAAAGAGTTGTGGTTCCTATTGAAAATTGAAAAAAATAATAAATTTTATTAATATATTTAATTTAAAATATTCCTAAAATGTTTATTTCTCAATGTAGGTCAATTATTCAGCAGTGCAGAGGACCCCTTGTCCTGCACTTAAAGAACAGAATTTGTCTTTTATGCTACTATCATACAACAATATAGTTAGACTTGGTTAATAGCTGAGGTAAGTATAAATTCGATCCCATAGGCATATTGTATGCTCTGTGTGAATCAGTGTTAGCTGTCAATCATTAAACATTGTATCAGTTTTGTATGCACTGACATTTGTAATGTTTTCTATTTGTAAATAGACTTTGTATCAATTCAATTGCTGTGCAACACGTACTTTATCTATTTCTTTTGTGCTTTGCACTGATTGTTATAAACCTGCTATTGCTGTCTGCTTTTTGTAAACCAGCAAACAGCAGCAGATTGCAATTTGTTGCATATATCAGTGTTAGCTGTTGATTCGTATTTTTTAGGATAATTTGCAACAGTCAATGTTGGTATTGAATTTTAATTGTAATATTTATTTTAAAGGTATTGTTGTCTATCATACAATTTTTCAGCAGTCCACATTTTGTTATAAGGGCATGACCACACATGGCGGAATTCCTCCGCAACTGTCCGCATCGATGCCGCACAGAATCTGCGTTGCAGATTCTGCAGCGGATCTGCACAAAATGTGCAGTACATTGATGCGGACTAGCTGCTGCAGACTGCGGGAAAAGTGCTTCCCTTCTCCCTATCAGTGCAGGATAGAGAGAAGGGACAGCACTTTCCCTAGTGAAAGTAAACGATTTTCATACTTACCGGCCGTTGTCTTGGTGACGCGTCCCTCTTTCGGCATCCAGCCCGACCTCCCTGGATGACGCGCCAGTCCATGTGACCGCTGCAGCCTGTGCTTGGCCTGTGATTGGCTGCAGCCGTCACTTACACTGAAACGTCATCCTGGGAGGCCGGACTGGAGACAGACGAAGGGAGTTCTCGGTAAGTATGAACTTATATGTTTTTTTACAGATACATGTATATTGGGATCGGTAGTCACTGTCCCGGGTGCAGAAACAGTTACTGCCGATCGCTTAACTCTTTCAGCACCCTGGACAGTGACTATTTACAGACGTCTCCTAGCAACGCTCCCGTCATTACGGGAGCCCCATTGACTTCCTCAGTCTGGCTGTAGACCTAGAAATACCTAGGTCCAGCCAGAATGAAGAAATGTCAAGTTAAAAAAGCAAGACGCATCCGCAGCACACATGACATGTGCATGACAGCTGCGGACTTCATTGCGGAACTTAGAATCTCCATTGAAGTCAATGGAGAAATTCCGCCATGAGTCCGCCACTGCTCCGCAACAGACAGAGCATGCTGCGGACACCAAATTCCGCTCCGCAGCCTATGCTCCGCAGCGGAATTGTACGCATCGTGTAAACGAACACTGCTAAATTAAAGTGAAAGTCAATGGAGAAACGGCTCCGCTGCGGATTAACGCTGCGGAGTGTCCGCAGCGGAATTTAAGTGGAATTCCGCCATGTGTGAACCCGCCCTAACACGCTGGCTTCCTCTGACAGAAGTAGTAACAGTGCGGTAGCTTGTATGAGTGAGCACTATAGAGAATGCTATGATTGTAGTGTGCTCTAATTTAGTTCCCTCCTTGAATTTGTAAGAGGCTATTCACAGTGGCACTATGCAGTATTTGAGCTGGTTAGCTTGTGTGTTATATAGAGCTTGCAACAACGATCCTCTGTATTGGGATCAGCAGCAAATTTAGCCGCTTGTTTCTCTTTTATTATGGACTGATTGCTGTCTGTTTTCTGTGAAAAGCAGCAAATAGCAGCAGATTACAATTATATAACAGGCTGCTTGTATATATCGACGTGCTATGTTCTGACCAGGCCACTTTTATATATCCTCATGTTTTATAAGCATTGTATTTTCAGTTAGGATTACGCTTAATAGTGTGCTTTCTTAGAAAGCTATTTGCTTCTTTATTTCCTTATATCTCAGTTTTTACAGAAAAGGCCGTCAGTGGCAGCATTACTGGTGGTCTGATTAACTTGCTCTGCAAGTCAGCTGTCTTTGTACGCGCTGTCAGGGATTCAACCTGCAGCGCTTGTCAAAATTCAAAAATTCTTAATTCACGTCCCGCTCTCCTACAGGGAGCAGTGCTTTTATAAGTGAGTCTTTGCAGACTTATAGTTCTTGAATTGTTGTTGGTAGCAGCATTGAATTAGGCTAAGACCTTATGCATTGAGTTCATTAATATGACTGGACACCCGACGCGCGTTTCGCCGGCATTCCGGCTTCCTCTTGGGGTGTGACCCGCCGATTCTGGCGCCCTTAAATATCATGTGTATTGATTGACAGTCAAGGGAGCCAATGGGATTGTTTTAATTATGGAGGTGTGTAAGTGACAGGTAGATCAATTTCTAGTATCTGTCCCGAGGCTCAAAGTTATCTCTAAAACAGAGAAAAGTCATTTTTGAATGGTGTTTTTATATGGTTAACCATTGCTCTTCGTTTTTATATTTTTTATATATATATATATATATATATCTATTTAGATTGTAAATTTCCTAATTATATATGGATATCAATTTGATCTAGAATAGATTCTTATCAAGTCATTTTCCATATATATAAGTACATTGATCTGTCAGATATGACAAGAGAAATTATTTCTAATATCTTATATGGAATTTATGGAAGTTTGCTGTACTTAATCTATTGATATTTGTTGTTTAAAGTACATGATTTTTTATATGTATATTATATGTATATTTTAACTCCCTTTCATCTTCCATGTATTGAGATAACATAATAAATGGTACTTGGCCAATTTTTGTTTTTTACAACAAAAGAAAGGAAAATAAGAATATGAATTATTTAGTATATTGATTTGCTAAAGGATCTCTTTTATGTACTTGCAATGAATTCTCAGTGGAGGTTAATTTTTTATTTATATATTTAATTTTTTATCAAAGATCTTTCTTAATTTTTAATTTTTAAAAATGTTTTTTGAAAAAGTTTATCAATAATATTTCTGGTTCACAAAAAGCAACCAAAATTAAAGCTCTCATTTAAGCCATTTGGATTAACAGAGTTCATTTGAAAAATCCACTGGCTTTCTCTTTTTAAGCTATTAACCAAGTCTAACTATATTGTTGTATGATAGTAGCATAAAAGACAAATTCTGTTCTTTAAGTGCAGGACAAGGGGTCCTCTGCACTGCTGAATAATTGACCTACATTGAGAAATAAACATTTTAGGAATATTTTAAATTAAATATATTAATAAAATTTATTATTTTTTTCAATTTTCAATAGGAACCACAACTCTTTTCCTTTCTCCCTACTTCCAAAATATATTATTTACAGAGAGTTTAGTCTTTCCACCTGCATAGGTTGGTAAGGATGAGCAAGAGCGGGGGCTAGTAGAGGTTTCTTAAAAGTGGGTTCTAGTAGGGGTACTCGACGGACACTGGTTTTATGTTGTCTTTCACTAAACTGGATGTCAATGCGGTTGGCTAAGCAGATTAAACCTTCTAAAGATGCAGGCAAATCCTGACCTGCTAATTTATCCTTAAAGTGGCCTGCCAGACTGTCTCAAAAAGTAGCCTCGAGTCTCGGTATTCCATTGTAACTCAGTAGGCAGGGTATGGAACTGGGTACCCTATTGTCCAACAGATGAAGTGCCTTGACCGAGTCTGAGTAAGGAGGAAGCTGCAAATGATGCCTGACAAGGTTCTTTAAATACCTTTTTAAATGTAGATTGGAACGTTTATATATCAGACGTGACAGGGTCATTTCGTTCCCATAAAGGTGATTGCCAGCCCAGACAGTAGAGACAAAAGAGGCAAACTGTCTGTGATGGTTGTCCAAGAAAAGGTAAGCAAGCTGGAGGTAAATTGAATTAAAGCAAGCGCCTCACTCGGCGTTATCAATTTAAAGATATAATTATACCTGGGTGGATACATTATTTTGTGTGAGATGTTGAGGCTTTGGACCTTATTTGTGGTTGCAGGGCTGTAAGGGTATGTGCACACGCTAGCTGGCTTTTACGTCTGAAATTACAGACTGTTTTCAGGAGAAAACAGCTGCGTCGTTTCAGACGTAAAAGCTCCTCCTCGCATTATGCGAGGCGTCTTTGACGTCCGAACATTTGAGCTGTTCTTCATTGACTTCAATGAAAAACGGCTCAAATTACGTTTCAAAGAAGTGTCCTGCACTTCTTTGACGAGGCAGTCATTTTACGTGTCGTCGTTTGACAGCGGCCAACGACGACGCGTAAATGACTGGTCGTCGGCACAGTACGTCGGCAAACCCATTCAAATGAATGGGCAGATGTTTGCCGATGTATTGTAGCCGTATTTTCAGGTGTAAATCGAGGCATATTACGCCTCGTTTACGCCTGAAAATAGGTTGTGTGAACCCAGCCTAATGGTCATACTGACGCAACATAAAATGTGCATGGTCTCTTTCTCTGTATGCTATGTAGCAAAAAATCTTTAATAGCAAAGAAAAAACAAGCTTCTCCCTCAGTCAGACTAATATTTAACCCAACAGGGTAGAACTATAAAGTCAACACCTCTACTTCTTTCATCTTTTCTTTTTATATTGATAATGGGTTTGCAAGCCTCTGTCTGTAACAAGTTAGTGTTATACACTCCAGTCAGTTCATATTTTCCATTGCATGACCTTGATTTTTCAATTAAGGTTAAGCTTTTTAGTTGAGGCATAAAAAATTTATTTGATGCTAAATTTTTAATAGTGCTGAGTCCAAGTCAGATAGCCGTGGTTCTTGTTTCTAATAGCAGATGACCGCGGACAGTGATTTTCTTTTTTAAATACAATTTCACAAGTCACATATGTCAAATGCAAAATGTTTATGTGGATGGAAAACATAGTGGTGGCTTTTTGTCAGATGTGGACACACGTGAAATTTGGTGTCGGAAGGAGCCAAACTATTACCCCGTCTAAATAAACAATGGCAAAAAACAATGTGCAAATACTTGTGGCTTTGTGTCAGACTTCTAATCAATGGCAGTCTCAATTTTCTTGAACAAGTGTAGCTCAAAATCATTAAACCACTATAAAAGTTTTTAAAATGTATATTGTTATTCTGCTTGCCCTGGCTGCATTTAGCGGCACGTATGTATTGGACCTCATTTACTTAAAAAATTGTCTAATAAAAAAACTTCAACAAGCCTCAATCCTTTTGTTCTTAAGGGAGATTAGTCCCTCTCCCTATTGAGAATACATGCACGCTCGGCCGGGCCCAGCATGCGTGTGTATGGGGGTAAAGGGGAGAAGAAATAGCTATCAGCCGAATTAGTGTTTGCCTGACAGCTATCTAATATGTACGGCTGCAGCGGAGACCACTGGAATGTCGGCGCTGGAGCGGCATGGGAATTTAAAAGGTAAGTAATTTTTTACAATTTTATGACATTGACTTAAGTTACTAAAAGTTTTTCACTGGCAATTATTATTGCCCGTGAAAAACTTTTACCGGCACTGGCTCCTTGTTGTGGGTGGCAACCTTACATACAATAGACAGTGCTGAGCAACATCGGGTAAAAAGAGTAAAAACAACATACAGTACGTATAGTATTCCATGTGTTAACTCCCAATGATTTGCTTTTGACCCTAGCACAAACTTCTAATAATGTTATGACATCCCTGGTGCCAGTAATACACAATAGTATATGCAGCTGCAAACAGATGGGGAGCCACATGCTGGAATCACAAATGCCATAGCCACTGGTTGGGGAACACTAGACTAAAGGATAAACTGGAGATACGTGCATGGAGTCTATTCTATGATAAAAAAAAAATGCTGCTGGACATTAGTTATGGCAACTAGAATTAAAACCTCCATTGTTTTCTAACTTTTATTCCATTCAGTTTAGAAACCCTTACATTTAAATACCTATGAAGACCTATATGTATGTGTACCCTTCACCTTTATTTTCTAATGAAAATTGATGACAATTATAAAATAAAGCAAGAAAATGTTGTCTCTTTTGTGAATATTTTATTTATTTTCGATTAAGGTCCTTGCAACACGTTAAAAATCAGATTATCCATGGATTAGTATAAATTATGGCTAAAGCAAACAAACGTCATTATGACTGATAAAACATCAAAACTTATTCATGATTTCACTATAAAAGATGGCACAAAAATGTTATGGAACATCTCTGTATTCAAAGAAACAGACACCTAATATGATCCGTCTGTTGTTCCTTATTTATTTATTTATTGTAAATTCAGTTCTGAGTTAACATGTCAATAAAGCATTTCAACGGCAGATCAAGAATATATTCTTTTTAGAGCGGGGAATTTGGCATCTGTATGACTTTAAAGGATTCCAGTTCTTTTATCATGTGCAAACATTTAAAGGGGTTGTCCAAGCTATAAAAAAAAACAGGGAAAAAGGCTCTAAATAACAAAATAAACTATGCTCACCGTTTAAAAAAAAGGCTTAGATAATTTCCTAGAACAAACAAATGTTAGCTCCTATGTAGAAATATTTCCCTTCCCTTTCCCATTCCTTGGTTGAACTTGATGGACATGTGTCTTTTTTCAACGGTACCAACTATGTAACTATGAGGTAGGGCAAAAAGTGGTGCAGGCCCTTCGGCAACTTAAAAGGTGAGCATAGTACAGATGTATCAATCTTCAACTTTTTCTTACTAGTAATAAAATAAATTGTAAATATTTAAAGTGTTAAGCCTATCACGCATAGATAAGGGCCTATTCACATCTGCGTTGGGCTTCTGTTTGATTTTCCGTTCATCTGTTGCGTCAAAAGAACAGACAAATGGAAAGACAAACAGAAAATATTGTTTTCGTTTGTATTATCATTGATTTCAATGGTATTTTATTTGTTTGTGTTTCCGTGTTTTTTTTCACAGAAACAATAGTGTAGTGTGCTGCGGTATTGTTCCCGTGAAAAAAAATGGGAACCTAACAGAGGCAAACTGAAACCAAAAAAATACCATTGCAATCAATGGTAATGCAAACGAAAACGTTACTTTCCGTTTGTCTTTCCATTTGTTTGTTGCTCTGGCAGAACAGATGAACGGAGAGATAAAGGGAAGCCCAACGCTGAAGTGAACAGGCCCTAACGTAAAATAATGAACATTTAAAAAATAGGTCAATTTTGTTCTTCTTATTAAAAACACTGCATCCTGTTAGTCATCCGCATGTCTATCCATGGATGACTTCCATATCTTAAAGCACACTAAAAAATGTATATTCAGCACATTCTTGGAAATCATCCATACTTCAGTCTGCAATTTAATAGCTACAATATGTTCCGTATATTCTTTGATATTGAAAAATTAGATACATATGGCAATCAGAACTTGTCTTTCTAGAGTTTCCATGTGAAAAAAATAGAATGGTTCATCTTTTTCCACTGCTGGCTTGACCAGACTATGGTATTTTGTGTCGTTTGCTTGCTGACTTGATCAATATATTATCATTAGAAGCTTTTGATGACAAAACTCAGCAAATGAAAGGCTATGGACACCTTTGAGGGCATTTTTTTTTTTAATTAAAAGATTAGTCTGTGTTTTTAGTGTGACTTTGTAATTAGTGAAACTTTGTAATTAGTCAAAGACACGCAGGACCCGCCGGCTCTGAACCCGTCAGGTCCGTGGGACTGACGGATTCATTGTAAAACGAGCGAGAATACAGAATAGAGAATACAGAACAACTGTATCTCCAAAAGTAAAACAATTTTTTAACAAAGACTAATTACAAAGTTACACTTAACACACTGACTAATCGATTTTTTATAATAATTAAAAAAACAATGCCCTCAAAGGTGTCAATAGTCTTTAAGTCCTATATCTTCACAATTGCTGAAAAGTAAGTGACTTCCTTTGTTTTGATACCATACATGATAGATCCAAATATATATTTTTAAAGGTGTTGGTAATGAACTGGTAAATTGTTCTAAATTAAACATATACAGTATAAAAAGAAACAAGCTCTGGTATTCTAAATGGAGCC
The DNA here is from genome assembly GCF_050947455.1 of Rhinoderma darwinii. Taxonomy (NCBI): domain Eukaryota; kingdom Metazoa; phylum Chordata; class Amphibia; order Anura; family Rhinodermatidae; genus Rhinoderma; species Rhinoderma darwinii. Next base: position 35,026,643 of record NC_134689.1, read on the forward strand.
TTGTAACTTTTTAGTATATTTATGTTGGATACAATAAAAAAAATAGTTGAGAATTTAGGGCTTGTCCACACGTAACGGAATTGCTGCGTATTTTCCATCCGGAAAAAAGCAGTAGCAGCATAGTGGGTGAGATTTGACAAATGTCATCCACACGCTGCGTAAAATTTCCGAGCAGAAATTCACCTGCGGTGCATATTTTTCGTACCGCAGCATGTCAATTCCTGCTGCAGAAAGTGGACTGAATTTCTGTGTTTTTCAGAGGAGATAGCACCTTCTCCTAGCATTGAAATAAATGCAGGAAAATCCGTACCATTTCCTTGAGGTAAAAATCCAGCAAATGGTGCGGTTTTTCCACAGCGGAATTTCTGCTAGTTTCTGCAGAATTGTTGCAAACATTTTCTGCAGCATTTCCGTTATGTGTGGACAAGCCCTAAAGGGGTTATCTGAGATTTTTTACATTTTCAGTAACTGCAGTAAATGTTATAAAATAAAAAAAGAAACTCTACTCCCCTTTTAAATCCTCCTACCGCTTCAGACCCTCCACCACCCAAGCACTTCCAAGACTCTTCCAGCATCAAGCCGTAAGAAAAGTTCTTAAGTGTACTGTACCTTCAACAACATAAATGGTTATTATCTAGCTTTCCCAAATAAATATTACTACGGCTCTGTTCGCATCTTCTTTTTTCCTTCCATCAGTGTTATAGGTCAGAAGTATGGCCTGACGTATACCTCTCTCAGAAGGCTGCGACCTATGCCACTGTATAGGAATGCAGTAGTATATTTGCCCATCGACTCCTATTGTAAAATAAAAACGTATACTGCACAGTATATATTTTTTTCTTTGGTACCACCCTGCAAAGGAAAGCGCAGTAAACTATGCTTTCCTATACAGTGAAAAAAACGTATGCCAATACATATAGCCCCGGTTTATGCCAAATGGACACTTTTTTGGCATACGCAGGTGCATGAGACCTTATAGATATGTTGGTAGCTTCCCTGGCACATATGCTGAACATATTCAAATAACAATATGTTAACAGAGCTTAAGGACTAGATATCCTTTCTCTTTGTTCAGAGCTCCAACCATCCATCTGCTTGCCCAGTTACCTACAAGAAATCCTGTGGCCGAGCGTTCATGTTTATTGGTATAGAGAGAGGTTGATCAGCCTCTGCCAGATACCTCTGTTAAATGCCATGTCAAAATACTGTACTACATGTCGATCCTTGTTTTTCCCATCAGCAGACATTGAGGGAAAGTCAGTCTGCCGCCATACATGTGAGATTGTCGGCTGATACTGTCAGCAACAGAGGGAACTGTTAAAAATGATCTAATGTGTAGGTTTACCACACATTATATGACATGAGCCATACCTCCCAACTTTCAAGTATCGCAAAGAGGGACAACCACAGAATTTTTTTTACCTTTTAAGCCACACCTCTAACCCCGCCCAATCACCGCCCATAGACACCCGGTTCAGCCCACACAGTATCATGCTCCCATAGTGCCTCCCCACACTAAAATGCCCCCATAGAAAACCCCACAGTATAATACAATATAGTTGCCCCCCACAGAGTATAATACTCCACAGTGCCTCCCACACAGTAAAATGCCAAATAGCTGCCCCCATACAATATAATGTCCCCATAAATGCACCCATACAGTATGAAGCCAAAACAGATGCCTACATATAATGCCCACACGGATTAACCCATACAGTATAATGGCCACACAAATTCCGCCATACAGTATAATGCCCTATAGCTGCCCCATACTGTATAATGCCCCCATAGCTGCACCCCATACAGTGCAATGCCCGCACAGATGACCCCATACAATATAATGGCCCCATAGCTGCCCTCATGCAGCATAATGCTCCCATAGCTGCCCCATACAGTATATTGCCCCTACAGCTGCCCCATACAGTATAATGCCCCCATAGCTGCCCCATACAGTATAATGCCCCTACAGCTGCCCCATAAAGTATAATGCCCCATAGCTTCCCCCCCATACAGTATAATGACCATTCAGCTGCCACTATACAGTATAATTTCTCCTTAGCTGCCCCATACAGTATAATGCCCATTAGCTGCCCCATACAATATAATGCCCCGTAGCTGCTCCTGTACATTATAATGCCCCCTTAGCTGCCCTGTGTGCCAGTGCCCACATAGATAGTGCCGCAGTGCCCATGTAGATAATGCCACACACAGTGCCCATGTTGATACCGTTACAGTGTCCCCTGTAGATAGTGCCTATATAGTGCCAAAGTGCCCATGTAGATAGTGCCAAACCCCCCTGAAGATATCACTCCCCCCCATAGCGCCATTGGGGCTCCCTCTAGGAGTGGAATCCCCAGTCAAAGCATCGGCCGGGGATTCCGCCCTAGGAGGAGCCCCTGATGTCACTGTCCATATATGGACAGTAACGTCAGGGGCTCCCTCTAGGAGAAGAATCCCGTCCAGAGCATCGGCAACGCTCTGGTAGCGGATTCCGCACCTGGAGGAGCCACTGGCATCACTGTCCATATATGAACAGTAACGTCAAGGGCTTTCCCAAGACAGGAGTCCCCAGCCAGTGAGCTTGTGTTGCTCTGGCCGGGGACTCCATATTTGAAAGCCTGCCATCACTGTCCATATATAAACAGTGAAATCAAGGGCTTCCCCGGGCTCAGTGCTTAAAGTAGCGCTGTGCCCGGGGAGTCCTCGAAGAGTGGAGGAGTTCCCCCTGCTCCTCCGCTCTGTACTAGTGCTGAAGCAGGGAGCTGATGGTTCCTTGCTTCAGCATTGGATTCAACTGTATCAGCGTCCTGAGAACGGAGATATAATTGACACCGGGACATGCTACCGGCTGCCCGGGACAGCGCCCGGAATCCAGGACTGTCCCGCTGAATCCGGGACAGTTGGGTGGTATGTAGTAACTGGTAATGTGACCTTTACATATATTTTTGCCTAAGGTCTTTCACTAACGTTGATCTAGCCCTTGTGGCTGTATATTGAGCAACCATTTTTTATATTGTTTCTTCATTAGTTCACACACATGACACGTTATACTATTGACTCTTTACAAAATATTTCCCCCATACAATTTTAGGAAACGAAAAACACATTAACCTAGGTTCTGGTAAGCTGCTTCATATTTTCTGAAAATACTTGTTTTAACTCCTTGGTTCATCTCCATAAAAAAAATTACATTTTAGCCCAAAAAGAAAATATATCACCATAAACTAGAGCACTCATAATATATATTGTACTGATATATCGACAACACTTTTTACACTTCCATTACTAATGCACATATAATACAGATGCCTGCTGGGGGTTTTACAATGGACTCCAATCTCCAGTCAACTCTGTAGATTACCAAACAGGATTCAAAAGGATCATAAACTCTCCAGGAGGTCCTGCTATATTATAGGAACTTGTAAATGACGAGAATCTGATGACAGGACTATTGCCCTAATTTATTATGTGTTTTACTATTGTGAAGACTGTTTTGTGACTTATTGCACTTTTACACCACATCTGGAAATTTTCAAAAAGGGGTGTGGTTTTAAAAAAGGGGTGGGGGGTCACCACGACTCAACAGATTTTTTAACATTTTACATTAAAAGAGGGCAAAAATTTAGCAGAAGTCAAACAGACAGAAGTTGCAGCTAATTTATTAAGAGGCAATAAAGTAATCACATCTTAATATTGTGCCTACTGACTAAGACTTGCGTATGAAACACCAGTCTTAGTACATGTGGGCCTTTGTGGTTTATTCTAATCTGCTAAAGCATGCAGTAAAGGCCACCATTATTTAGGGAAAAGCAATATTTCGGACAACGCATTGGGTCAGATTTACTAAACTGTCTAAGATTTGACAGCAGAAATTTAGACAAGGCAGTTTGAAGATAGGCCAAATTTGATAGTGGCGCACGCTTTATGATCAAATTGACGAATCTTGCTAGACATGCTAGACACTTTTCTCTTCCTTATACCAACTCTTATTTTGAAAAGTTTTTGTTTGGCACACTTTGGCTCATTATAAGCCATACCCTCTCCCATGCTAAGCCACACCCTTTTTCTAGAAAATTTTTGAAAGTGTCTAGTGAGGAGCAAACATCTTAACTTTATCTAAAGTGTAATGTGCCAAAATGTGCCAACAATTCTGCACATTTTTCAACACATTCTAGACCCACACGAAAATCAGATCCATTGTATATCAGCAGTATGAATAAAGGCCTGTTCATATCACCGTTCATTTCCGTTCTGGGGTTCCGTCGGAGGGTTCCGTCGGGTGAACCCCGCAACGGAAAGTGAAAGTGACAGCACAGCTTCCGTTTCAGTCACCGTTGATCTCAATGGTGACGGAAACATCGCTAATGCTTTCCGTTCGTCACCATTCCGTCTGGTTTCCGGCTTTCCGACGGAATCAATAGCGTAGTCGACTGCGTTATTGATTCCGTCGGAAAACCTGAAACCAGACGGAATGGTGACGAACGGAAAGCATTAGCGATGTTTCCGTCACCATTGAGATCAATGGTGACTGAAACGGAAGCTGTGGTGTCACTTTCACTTTCCGTTGCGGGGTTCACCCGACGGAACCCTCCGACGGAACCCCGGAACGGAAATGAACGGTGATGTGAACAGGCCCTTAGTGTGTGATGTTTCGTTCATCAGTAGTATACTTGCTATCTCAATATAACCATCCATTATTATCTCCATTAAACTGGAGGACAATCAAAATATTGTTATGTCATTCAAAAATATTTATATTGTCAATTTTTAAAGGCCATGTAAACATTTGCAGGGCATTTTTTTTTTTTATAAACGGGTCAGTCAGTGTCTTTGGTGTAACTTTATAAATAGTTTTTATTTTAAAAAAATGTTACTTCTTGAGATACAGCTGCTCTGTATTCTCTATACAGAGCAGCTGTATTTAGCGCTAAATCCTGCTCCCATCAGGTGTGCGGGACTGATGAGTTCAGTGAAAGCCTGTCCTGTGTGTCTCTGACACGCAGGATCCACCTGTTATCCATAACATCTAAGTTCATAACTTAGATGTGATAGACTACAGGTGGATCCCGCATGTTAGAGACATGCAGGTCCCGCTAACACTGAGCACGTCAGGTCTGCGTGACTGACGGATTCAGTTAATAGCGAACTATACAGGTGCTCTGTAAAGAGAATACAGAGCAGCTGTATCTCTAAAAGTAAAACAAATTTTTTTATAAAAACTATTTATAAAGTTTCACCAAACACACTGATTGACCTGATTATAAAAAAAAAATAATAAGATTAAAAAAAAAATGCCCTGTGAAGATATACATAGCCTTTAAGTTAATACAATTCTACAATGGGAATTTTTATTTCGACTTTGTCTGATACTGCTCCAGATGGTCGAAAACAACCTTGAGAATCTCATTAAATTCCAACTTATTGTTCAGAAGACTATTAATTATTAACAATAAATGTGTTTTCTCATCTTTGGGCACATTTAGGCATTAAGGGAGCAGACTGCAGTACTTATTTGAGGTCATGTATTCTACAGCTTGATAAACATGTCACTTTATTTACTGTAGACACTGTACCTAACCTGCCCACTATATCCAGTTCATTGTATTAGGACACCAATCCTGAATTACAAGCAAGACATGCAAATCTTTATTTTTTTATATTGTCAATCAGATTGGATCTATCCTGATGTCCATCCAAGATCTATTCTAACCCTTCAAGGAATATGTTTTGTAAAATAAAAATAAAATACAAAACAGTGTCTCCATGGTTACAGACTACAAACAAACCCTGTGTAATCTAATACTGTAGTCATACTCCCTTAAATTGGCCCCTACTTCTTACTTACCCACCAAATGTACATTTTAGCATCAACTAGGGGAAAGGTGTATGAGAGTATGGTGTAGTTTTTAGGCTAGGCTAAGTTCACACTCACGTTGTATAATCCGTTACTCTGATCCGTTTTTAGATCAGAATACTGGATAAAAACTGATCCATTAAAAATCCCATTGAAATCAGTGGGCTTTTTAATTGCATCCGTTAGCGTTTGTTTGAGTCTGTTATGTTAGTCATCCAGTTTTTTTGCTGGAGATAAAAGTGCAGAGTACACGTTTTTTTTCCATTCAAAAAAACGGATGTCTAACAAATAGGTTATTTTTATTATTGGGGTGAATGTGAAATTGTAATCCATTTCCATCTGTTATTTTGATACCGTTTTTATCCTTATTTTGATCTAAAACAGTGTAATGAATAACACAACGCAAGTGTGAACTTAGCCTTAATAGTCTGAAAATTGTTAATGGTGTTTTATAGAAAAAACTAGACAAATATATTCCAAGCTCAGGGCACATGTCTCTAAATGTGGTTAATTATGCACAGTATCATGTATGTGTAATGAGGAGCCATACTTAATTAATATAATTATGCGCTACTTGCTATGTATCTCTGGAACACCATTTAGAAAGTCGAAATACCACAAAGCATGAATGAAATTCAATCTGAATCTCCCAAAACTTTTCGATCTGGCAAATCCCAAAGCTTTTGAATTTCGCAGCCCACAAATTGCGGCAAGCGTCGACTGCTATTTTACAGATTATAAAAAAGACCACGGGCTACCCCACGCCTTGCACGCAGCCTTCACAAAATATACTGCAATTATTTCACCCTCTTCCCATATAAGAGCTTAAAAGAGGGTTGGATATAGTCCTAGAAGACATCAGAGAGTTAGACCAATGTATCAGGCATTTTTCGATTCGCTCATCTCTACTCTTTTTTCTGAAATTTTTCTTGTTAATTTTTTTAATTTTTCTTGTTAAAATAGTGCTTGTTTTCTATATCTCCCACAATACCATCAGATTCATTTCTCAGGCTACTTACTTTCCATTATATGATGATCACACAAGAACAAGGCAATAAAAGGTACTCCACTAGTTAGAAGATAAGAACTTTATGTTGGTGTACTGTGTGTGCTCTTGCTCATAGGATTACTCATCCGTATGTGGAGGAGGAAACATGCTAAACTTATACCTATGAGCAAAAGCACCTATTACTAATGCTATTAATGTATTTCTATCTATTGTGTTTAATCATTTCACTGTCATTTGATTTGTGACAGAAAATGATGGAAGTTCATTTAAAAAAGTTCAAAAATGTGGATGAAGCAACTTAACTATTTTACTACCTATTTTGGGCCGTAAGAAAGCAGGGATTTTTGGGTTTTTCCTTCACTGCGTCCTGAGAACCATACCATTTTAATTCTTCCTTTGACCTGGTCAGATGGGGGCTTGTTTTTTGCCAGATGAGTTGTTTTTTTTTATAAGCACCATTTTTTGGGTACATATATTGTATTGAAATGCTTTCATAAATTTTTTTGGGGGTAGGCAATATAAAAAAAAAACAAAAAAAAATGCAATTTTGCCATTGTTTTTCGGGTTTTGTTTTTATGCTGTTTACTATGCGGTATAAATGACATAATAACATTATTAGGTGGGTCATTACAATTACACAAATAATAAATGTATATAGTATTTTTATGTTTAACTACTTCTGCACAATAAAAACTTTTTCTTGACATCGTTTTATGAGGGCTTGCTTTCTGCAGGTCCATTTATAGTTTTCATTGGTATCATTTTAGGGTACATAGGACTTATTGATTAAGTTTTATTCCTTTGTTTGGGAACCAAAAGAATGCTTTTCTACGATTGTTTTGTTTTTTATTACAACGTTCATCGTGCAGGCTAAATAACGCATTAGTTTCATAGCACAGGTTGTCACAGTTGCGGCAATACCAATTATGTGTACTTTGAATTTTATTTTTATTTCTAAACATTTTATTTAACTTTTTTTATTTATTTTTACGTTCCAGTAGGGGACTTGGACATGCAATCATTTGATTGCTTATATAATACAGTATGTTATAATAATTCCGTATTGTAGTGCATTTTGCCTGTCAATGTAAAACTGACAGGCAGCTTATTTGGCCCTGACTCCAGGTCCTGGGTACCTTTTTTAGGGGGAGCCGCTTGGTTTAAAGAAAGAGCCCCCTCCCTTTGTCTAACCACTTAGGTGCTGCAAGTCATATTGACTGCAGCATCTGAGAGGGTAAACGGCTAACTACATAGCACTACCACTGTAAATGTACAGAACTTGTCGCCAAGCGGTTAAAGGAAAGCCGATTTTGAGACAGGGCTATTTTACATGATGGCAACATACAGAAGTCCTAAAAAAGCTGAACAAGAAGGTACAATAATAAACAGGCTCCTGAAATGCCAATCAGGGTGCTGGAAAATAGTTTGCACATACTGTATACCCAAATATCTGCGAGCCAGGGGCAGACATAGATGGCCCCTGTGGAGGAATAAATTATGGCTCGCTTGCTCTTTAACTGCTTGGTGAGAGCGTGGTGCTTGTCATCGAGCATCTGTCATCAATAGTGATCTAAACATCTTTCACTGGTGCACCATTCTCTCAATTGTCAGCAAATGGTAGTATAAGCCTGCATAAAAGTGTTGGTGTGTTGTTAAGGTGGCAGTTGAGCGCCTACAGGTCCCCTCTGCTGCTGCACAGGCTACACATATAGTATGTTACCTTAAAGCGATTCTCGAGACAGGCGGGATAAATGGTCATGATTGATAACATATTGGGGTCAAAATAATTTTACATTTTTATTCCTTCACTACAGTGCTACCGAATATATCGATACTTGGGGGGGGGGGGGGGGGGGCAAAAGGAAATAAACATTTTTTTATATTTAGTTATATAATTTTTTTTAAAGAAAGTCAAATATATCAAATAAATCTAAAATGCTGCTGTGGAACTGGAGATCAGATTAGGGGTCCTCGCATTGTAACACAGCCTAGGGCTCTGCTTTTCCAGGGTCTGGTTCTGATTCTTCATTACTGGAGATGTTTCCTCCAGTTGGTGCCATAGTATAATCCGGGATGAAGGAAGAAAGGAAAGGAGAAATTGATCTTTTGGAGGCGCTGCTGCGTGGTACGGTCAGAGAGATGGCAAACAAGTTATTCGGAAAAAAAATCTGTTTTATTCGAACATTAGGTGGCTACGCGTTTCGACGCTGACCTAGCGTCTTCCTCAGGCCATGTGCACATTACAATTCTGATCCTTATATATCGTAGTATATTCAAATTAACAGAAGGAAAAAAACCGCCAAGGCTGGAGGGGTCAGAGTGCGACCGTGACGTCACAACCGTTTTTTTCTCCGGTAAACCTTAACAAGTTACATTTAAAAGAACAAAATAACACCGATAAAAATTAATACAGTGCATGAAGTTATTTAAAAGGCATGAAAAGCTTGATAATAGTGATACATATAAAATAGAGCGTAAGTTCACAAAAGGACAATGTTCAATGCATACTGTGCAGTTCAAATGAGAGACACGGTCGCACTCTGACCCCTCCAGCCTTGGCGGTTTTTTTCCTTCTGTTAATTTGAATACACTACGATATATAAGGATCAGAATTGTAATGTGCACATGGCCTGAGGAAGATGCTAGTTCAGCGTCAAAGCGCGTAGCCACCTAATGTTCGAATAAAACAGATTTTTTTTACTAATAACTTGTCTGCCATCTCTCTGACCGTACCACGCAGCAGCACCTCCAAAAGATCCATTTCTCCTTTCCTTTCTTCCTTCATCTTGTCAGGCGGTGACCTTATGGTAACCGGTCTGGATCTGGCAGCAGCACCTGTGGATTTTTCTTGCGACTCAAACCCCTGTCCTTAGGTGAGCATGGTATATGTCTCTCCTTTACCTGCCTAACCTATTGACCTGCACCATGTGGCGCCGTGGTTTTTCCTCTCTCTTATAGTATAATCCGGACTTTCATTAGGCTCTTCCTGAATCGTATTGTTAGTAGCAGTCAACAACCGCAGAGAGGGTCAGGCAGCGGGCAGCTTGACAGTCCCCTCCTTTACCTGGATTTACATTTCCGCAGCATGCCCAAAGATCTGCAATGACTTTTTCAGCTGTGTGTGATTGAGCTTTGGTAAATCCGCATTTACTTGCATTGTACAGAATTAGTTCTTTGTTCTTAATTCCACAATGAAAAAACATATTGTGAATGTGGCCTAATGTTTCTTTTTAGATAAATGTGTAAGAAATAAGAATAAAAATTGATGATTATAACTGGCACAAGCAGACCAAGGCACTATATATTGTGTTTTAAAAATCCAGTTATGTCTGTTTGTAAAATAGCAGCAGGACAACCAACATGGCCTCCATTACAGCTCCCAAAATGGCGTGATGTCTTTGAATATCAGATATCTCTAGTTATGCAGTCAGAGGCATTAAAGCTACTGAACCCCAGTGAAAAATCTGTAACAGGCCCCCCCCCCCACCACTTACCAAGTGACATTTATATTACTGGTGTCACCTCAGGCACCAGGGCCCGGGTGCGACTGCTATCTCTGCTACCTCTTGTGTGCAGTGATATATCTTTTGCTTCCATGTTACTGCAGAACCAAGCAGAACCAAGCAGAACCAAGCAGAGTCATCCAACTATCCAAATCTCCAAGAAAATTGCCATAACCCCTGTTAGGGTAGTGAGGAAGCTTTCTTAAACATCTATATTGCTGTAATTTAGCCTTCCCATATATATATATATATATATATATATATATAGATATATATATACACAGTATATATATATCTATATATATATATATATATATATATATATATATATATACACTACCGTTCAAAAGTTTGGGGTCACCCAGACAATTTTGTGTTTATCAAATGAGTTGCAAAATGACTAGAAAATATAGACAAGACATTGACAAGGTTAGAAATAATGATTTATATTTGAAGTAATAATTTTCTCCTTCAAACTTTGCTTTCGTCAAAGAATGCTTCATTTGCAGCAATTACAGCATTGCAGACCTTTGGCATTCTAGCTGTTAATTTGCTGAGGTAATCGGGAGAAATTTCACCCCATGCTTCCAGAAGCCCCTCCCACAAGTTGGATTGGCTTGATGGGCACTTCTTGCGTACCATACGGTCAAGCTGCTCCCACAACAGCTCTATGGGGTTCAGATCTAGTGACTGCGCTGGCCACTCCATTACAGATAGAATACCAGCTGCCTGCTTCTTCCCTAAATAGTTCTTGCATAATTTGGAGGTGTGCTTTGGGTCATTGTCCTGTTGTAGGATGAAATTGGCTCCAATCAAGTGCTGTCCACAGGGTATGGCATGGCGTTGCAAAATGGAGTGATAGCCTTGCTTATTCAAAATCCCTTTTACCTTGTACAAATGTCCCACTTTACAAGGCACCAAAGCAACCCCAGACCATCACATTACCTCCACCATGCTTGACAGATAGCGTCAGGCACTCTTCCAGCATCTTTTCAGTTGTTGTGCGTCTCACAAATGTTCTTCTGTGTGATCCAAACACCTCAAACTTTGATTCGTCTGTCCATAACACTTTTTTCCAATCTTCCTCTGTCCAATGTCTGTGTGCTTTTGCCCATATTAATCTTTTCCTTTTATTAGCCAGTCTCAGATATGGCTTTTTCTTTGCCACTCTGCCCTGAATGCCAGCATCCCGGAGTCGCCTCTTCACTGTAGACATTGACACTGGCGTTTTGCGGGTACTATTTAATGAAGCTGCCAGTTGAGGACCTTTGAGGCGTCTATTTCTAAAACTAGAGACTCTAATGTACTTGTCTTGTTGCTCAGTTGTGCAGCGGGGCCTCCCACTTCTCTTTCTACTCTGGTTAGAGCCTGTTTGTGCTGTCCTCTGAAGGGAGTAGTACACATCGTTGTAGGAAATCTTCAGTTTCTTGGCAATTTCTTGCATGGAATAGCCTTCATTTCTAAGAACAAGAATAGATTGTCGAGTGTCACATGAAAGCTCTCTTTTTCTAGCCATTTGGAGAGTTTAATCGAACCCACAAATGTAATGCTCCAGATTCTCAACTAGCTCAAAGGAAGGTCAGTTTTATAGCTCCTCTAAACAGCAAAACTGTTTACAGCGGTGCTAACATAATTGCACAAGGGTTTTCAAGTGTTTTCTAATCATCCATTAGCCTTCTAACACAGTTAGCAAACACAATGTACCATTAGAACACTGGAGTGATGGTTGCTGGAAATGTGCCTCTATACACCTATGTAGATATTGCATTAAAAACCAGACGTTTGCAGCTCGAATAGTCATTTAGCACATTAACAATGTATAGAGTGTATTTCTGATTAATTTAATGTTATCTTCATTGAAAAAAACTGTGCTTTTCTTTAAAAAATAAGGAAATTTCTAAGTGACCCTAAACTTTTGAACGGTAGTGTATGCATATATATGTATATATATTAATATATATACATATATATATATATATATATATATATATATATATATATATATATATATATATATATATATATATATATATATATATATATATATTCTGTACAGGGTTTAAAAAAAAAATGTGCACAACTGTGACCTGTAAAATAAAATACACTTACTTGTATATAGTAATCACTGGTACAGGTGGCAACTGCTGCAGCTTTACATGATAACCCTGAGAGGAGGATGTATGTATGAAATTATCTTCATGCCAATCAAATGGGCTTTATAATAATTTGTCATGATATCGGCCCATCTTCTATCTCTTCGAGATCTGCAGCTTATTGGGTGAGGTGTGTAAATGGCCAGTCGATCCAAACATCCACTAGGAATTATTGACATGACCATGGTATGAGCCGACTGTGATGGTTAGGTGGATTGATACATCATAAGAATAAGGCAATCCTACATAGTCATCCGTGTTCTGCCACACCTGTTGCCAGGCGATAGCAAAAAAAAAAAAGCATAAACTATTAATTAAGAGAACGACTCGTTGTTAGCGGAGGTTGCAACCAGACGTCCAATTGTATCATTCCAGATGTCAGAATCTGAGGGATATATTAGTTGAGGGGCGGTTTACATCAAGTAAGGAGACAGGAGGTTGGCTGTCAACAGTAATGCCGAAGGGCAATCATAGATGTGGTCAGTGCAGATTTTGTAATTTTCTTATACGTACAAGGTACCTTAAGATAGGGGGCTGTACATTTAGTATAAATGACTTGATAACCTGCAAGACACAATATATAGTTTATGTAATTTATTGCCCATGTGAGAGATTTTATATAGGCAAAACTATTCGTCCAATGCAAAAAAGATTTATCGACCATGTTCGCTCTTTAGAAACAGGAAAGGGTTTTCCGAGACTTATGCAACATATGAATGAGTGCCACGGTAATGATTACATGGGCATGCATTTTGCAGGTATTGTTCAGATTAAACCTATCCCCTCAGGGGGAGATAGACACCAAACTTTATTGCAAAAAGAGATTATTTTAAAAATGGAGGCACTGAGACCGAAGGGTCTTAATGACCGCAACGATCTTAATTCCTTCCTAACATAAATGTTGTTGTAATTTTTTGTATTTGATGTACACAGTATACTCCTGTTACATTGTACAATTTGTTGTTTAATGTTGTGTACCTTTTTGCTACCTTTATTAAAAAGGTTATTATGTAAGCTCATATAGAGCATGATATAAAAAGGAGCAAAGGGCCTTGTAAAAGCGCATGTAGCGCGAAACGGCCGTAGGTTTCTCCACATCAAACAGACCGAGATCGCTATCAATAAATTCATTTTATTGCCACAAACGGTGAGTGCCTCGTATTTCTACTTTCTATATATATTTTCTAAGCGTGCTGTTTCAGTCGATGGGCACTCCATGGGCAACAACTTGAAAGTTTATTCCACGTTTACAAGCTGGCAAGGATCTCTATGCAACAGTCAACATTGTGTCTGAATCAGGGCACTGCCAGTCTTCTACTTCCTCTTTCCATTTGATATTAATGAAGAGAGTCTTCTCTAATGAATAATTAGTAATATGAATAATAACAGTGCTTTCCCTTTAAATCATAAATTGTAACTTGGTGACTTGGAAAGGATACTTCGAATAAAAGTATAGACAGCAGCGCTCTAGTATGACACACTAATATAGTATGAGCCGCTGTGAGCTGCAGTACCAGCCACAGCCACAATCAAATGTACGGCGCCTGGGTGAAGATTGAGTGTTCACTAGAGCGCCACTGTCCCTTCATTTAATTAATTACAGATCAGCTATTTCTTATATAAGCGACTGCATGATGAGCATTTCTCTAATACGTTATCAGAATTGCACCTATACAAGAAGGAATAGTGTATCTTATGTACATAATGCCATCTTGTGTCAGCCTATGTAGATACTGTATATTATAGTAATATTTACAAAACAATAGTTTATTTTTATGTGTCGCATTTTTAAGGTTCTAACTACTAGAAATCTTTTTTCCCAAACTACCTTAAATAAAGTGTTTCTCCCTCTCAAGTCGTTGCGTGCCTAATGCATCTATCGGGAGCTTTGCATATGAATTAAATATCATATAACTTTCAGCAGTCACATTCTTAATGTATTCCACTGAATATCTGAGCAGCAACATAGGGTTACAATTAACTTGAGGGGAAACAAATGTCTACTGTTGCTTTGAAGACCGCTTACAATTGATAATTTGGAAGAATTACTTCTGGCTAAATTCTTAGTAAAAATGTAGTATAAAATTATTTAAAATTCTAATTGGAAAAATTCAAATATGTAGCTCAAAAAGTATGAAAATACAGTGCGTGCAGAATAATGTACTGAACTGCGGTATTCTGAAAAACGGCTTAAAAATTGGAAGCAGAACGCTTTTTACGCCTCATTTTCAAATAACGGCACGTAAAAAGACGCCCCATAAAAAGAAGTGCATGTCACTTCTTGAGCCGTTTATCATTGACTCAATAGAAAAACAGCTCCAAAAACGTCCGTAAAAAACGCAGCAAAAAACGCTAGCTAATTAAAAAACGGCTGAAAATCAGAGGCTGTTTCCCTTGAAAACAGCTCCGTATTTTCAGCCGTTTTTTGTTAAGCGTGTGAACATACCCTAAGACCACATGAAATACATGATTTTTACCTGTAAGTATAACTATTATATAGTAGGTGCTGGTAGGGGTGTAACAACAAGGGATTCAGAGAGTGCAGTCACACCTGGGCCCTGGTGCCTAAGGACGCACAAAGACCGCACTGCCACATAAGTACATACCATTATTATACTGTACATGGCATATGGCAGGTGAGATCTGTTAAAGATTTTGCGTTGGGGCCCAGGAGCTTCAAGTTGCCAGGAGCTGGCGTAGATGTCACTCTGTGGGTTGTTGCAAATTACCTTGCCCCCCCCCCAATCAGAATACCCCGCACACTCCTTTGAACAGAGAAATAAATAAAATAAATAATAATAATTACACTCACCTCGCCGCTCCTATTCTCCCCTCCACCAGGCAGCTTCAGGACGTTGTATGTGACACAGCAGTGATGACATTAAGTGCTGTGTTGCATATAAGGCCCTGAAGCTGCTTGGCATCAGGATCTTGTATGAGGTGCAAAAGGAGTCTGAGGGGACACGGAGAGGAAAAGAGTATCGGTAAGGTAAGTATACTTTTATTTTATGTCCAATGGGGGGAATGGATGGCGCATGACTGCGGTTGTTGTGCCAAAATTGTGGCACACTGGGACGGTCATTGCACTACACAGCCAACGGGAAAATGTGACAGGTATATTAAGAGTTGTGCACACTTCAGCGTAGCAGATAGCTAAGAATGGGGTATGAGATGCGAGTCGCAGTAAGTCTGTCCCAATATCTTATCATAGTTTCCAACAGTCCCAAATTTGCTGAGACTGTCCATCATTTCTAAGGGCTAACCATGCAAATATTTGTCTGGGACGCTGTGCCGCAAACGCACCATCATTTTTTTATTTTTTTATTGGATTAATGCAATAAATAACGGCCGATATCACTCACCTCTCCTCTTCTGCAATCCCAGCTCCTCTTCGGCTCCAGATGCCACTGCATATGATGTCCTAATGCTAGCCTGCACCAGAACATCATGTGCGGCATCGCTCAGCGCAGAAGAGGAGCCAGGAGCGATGAGAGGTAAATAATTAAAGTCTAATCTGGGGTGTGAATTTTGAGGTCATGGGTCTAAATTATGGGTCTTGGCTGAGGTCTGAATTATAGGGGGTTTTGTCTGGGGTCAGAATATTGGATTCTGATCTCAGTCTGAATTTTGGGGTCTAATCAAGGGTCTGGAATAAATTTGGGTTCCGGTCTGGATTAGAGGTGTTATGAGGGCGTTATAAAAACGGTATCTTTAATAGCAAATGATGCCTGAGATCACTGTTGCCAGAAATCTCCTCCCTCTATAATTTCCTTACTGTAAGCTCCTCAGAGTGAGAATGGTATAAAGAAAATATTCATAAAAAATTATATTCCGGCAAACTCCGCCCCATGGCAAGCCACGCCCTGACAAAACCATCCTTTAACAAGCCACACCCTGATAAACTATGCCCTGTTAATGCTGACGTGTTCATACAACATATTTTCAAATGTTGGCAACTATGTGTTACTGTAAATTCAAAGCAAATATGCTTTGTAAGGGACCTGCTGACAGAATCTTTCAACTACATACATTATTTTTACTCTTTCTTTTATTTGGCTAAATTGTCTAATAGTGTAGGTTTGGGCTTTAAATGGAGCTGAGCTTCAGTACCTGGCACAGCCCCATGAATTGACAATTCGTGCCTCGATGAACATTGAGTGGGAGAACATAGTTCACGGAAAGGCCAAAACTCCTTTCCTCCTGCGCATCCCCGGGAAACTACCAATTACACACTGATGGCCTATCCTAAGGCTTATAGAAGATAATATATTTTTTCGGAAAAAATATATATTTTGAAAAAATTGATATTTTTAGAAAGCGCTCCTCGATGTAAAGAATAAGCAGGATGGTACTGGTAAGCTGGTATTATCTTCTATATTACCTGCGGCTCAATACCATTGATGCCGGTACCTGGATACTGAAAGCTGCAACCTGGCCATAAAAACTGCCTTCTATTTTAAGCTGTAGCTGCCAGTACGAGCTTCTACGGTGAGTCTAACAACTTACCATTACTAGCCATTGTCCTACCTACCAAGGTTTATCTTGCACCATGTGGCGCTGTGTATATTTTTCTCTTCTCAGATATCCTAAAGGCTTGGCATCGATACAGACTATGTGTACGTCTACTTATAATTGTATAATGAACTTTGTTGTTATCACAGCACACACAGGATATAGCAATAAGGTCTAATAGGATATTTGTGGATCATCCGAGTAGAAATAGACCATAGTGGCAAGCGATTGGCTCCAATGTCACATCAAAATGGGTCTGTCTTCTACTGGATCATTGGGGCTCATTATTGTGTCAGAGCCTGGGCCCACCAAGGGATCCACTGGTACGTTGGTGGGCCGGTCTGACCTGTATGCAACTTAGGGTAGGCCATTAATGTTTAATCATTGGGGATACAACTCACAGGACCCCCCTGTGGAGCAACAGAGCTTTATTTACCCAGAGATTGGACCCCCTACGATCACACATTAAGGCATTATTTAGAGCTCAGACAATTATGGCATATCCTGCTTGTATTAACTTTGGGACGATCACCTATGTCAAGAACGGGGGCCATCTCACCAGGTGGTATGGGGTCTATCAGACATTTATGACAACTCCAGTGAATATGCCACAAATGTCTGAGACCGGAAAAACCCTTTAATGGCCTGTCCTAAGAATAGACCATCAATGTAAATTCCTGGAAAACCGGGAATACACTGGAATACCAGTTGGCTGGTGCAACTATTCCTAGACTTACAGACTTCTTAATAATTATGATGGAAATCCCATGTTTTTACGAAAGTTTCTCTTTAATATTGGCAATTTGATAATCTTGAAAAAAAACTTTCTAAAATCTTCCTGTCACCACATGATATGTTAACGTTCTAATGGAAACTCAAGCCGCCCTTGAAATGACTAAATTACTGAAATGTGACCGGTTTTAAACTACAGCAAATAGAACATTTAAACTAATTGAAAACATATTATAATCAGAAATAAATCCTGCTCACTTGCCAGGTTCTCAAAGCTTGTTAGTATCACGCTGGTATAAAATAGGGGGAATTAAAGGTTATTATTAAAAAATGTGGAAGTGCAGCTGCATTATACATTAATTTGGCAGATTATCGTGAAACATCATGAACGGTCATAGGTAGAACAAGTATGCAGGACCATAACATAGTATACTATATCAATGTTAGCGTTTTAACAGCCCTTTCATTTTATAGTCAAATGTTAAACTTTTTCTGTAGTATTCTTGGCAGAGGATGCAGCACATTTTGTATGATATGGCAAGTATAAACTATGTGATCTGGAAAATATAAGTTCCCTGTGGTACTTTCAGGCATGTTTTATACAGATGGAGCAGAGCTTTTGTTTCCAAAAGGAAATGGTTCTGCTTCTCATGTGAAATATTAAACACATTTCATAACGTTGCAAGTATTCAAGAAATATTAACTATTTTCTCACTGAAATCGTAATATCAGAGCACAAAAGATACTGGGGGAAATGTAATAAAACTGGTGCAAAGGTGGAATCTGTTTTGATACATCTCGCCCGCTGTGTGTATATCCTACATATAAAGGAATAGAATGTTTATTTTGAAATATAGGTACATATAAATAAAGAAAATAGAGAAATTGACAATTTAAAAACTTTACTATTTTAAAAATTCTGTCACCAGCGAGTTCTCATCAATTAGAGACAACAGTAAGCTAGTGGCTAGTGGGTGCAGTTGCACCCTCTGAAAAAGCCGCCTGCACTCCCAATGTAGTGGTCATGAAAGACTACGCGGTATATGTCTAATAGCACATCCCTCTTAGCTGACGGGTTGAAAGAGATCATATAACCGTCTCCACAAATCTTAGACAGAAAGGAGACAGGAGACTGTTGTGCTGTTTATTACGCTCTCATATTGCTCCCAACCAGGAGGTCAGAGATCTGTTCAGTGGGTGGATGGCTCGCTGTTATTAGGGCAGATGTATAAAGAATATTTCAGGAGATTTGAATTAAAAACCTTCAATAAAATCTTTTAGAAAATTTCATGTCTGATTAATACTTGCCAAACTTTCTGAAAAGGGATCCTCATAAAAGCGCATATGTTCAGTGTACACTGAAAACACAGTGTGAATACAGTCTTAGGCCCCATGCACACGACCGTAAAAAATCTCCGTAATTGCGGACCGCAATACGGTCCACAATTACAGACCCACCCGGTTCTATTGGCCGCGGACACCTTTCTGTGCCACTACGGATAGGTGTCTGTGCCGTAGAACCGTGCCGGGAATTATGGAGCATGTCCTACTTTTCTTTTTTTACGGGGGGGGGGGGTGCTTCCATAATTTGTATGGAAGCACGGCACAAAAATGCGGTGATTACGGGCACGGGCGTGTGCATGTGCCCTAATAGAATATTAAATAATATTAGGCTATTGAAAGAGGTAGAGTAACCTCTAGAGTTGCGGACCTGTGTTGTCAAATCTAATATGAAAAACGCTTCTTAATTGTATAATAAAACTTTTACAACTTTTTAATATACATTGTGTTTCAGTTTCACACTATACTCAAGGATTTTTATTGCAGTCAATGAATGGAAACATTCTTGGTTTAGCTAGGAAGAGCAGTCTACCCAGGAGCTGGCTCATAAATACCTGCAGTATGGATCGATGTCAGAATATGGATTTTTTTTGGGGGTTTTTTAGGCTGCTCATGTTTAAATAGTTGGCTTGTTAGTTAGTTTGTGGATCTAAAGTATAACTCTAACAATGTACACGACCGTTCAAAAGTTTGGGGTCACCCAGAAAATTTTGTGTTTTCCATGAAAACTCACACTTATATTTACCAAATGAGTTGCAAAATGACTAGAAAATATAGTCAAGACATTGACAAGGTTAGAAATAATGATTTTTATTTGAAATAATAATTTTCTCCTTCAAACGTGGCTTTCGTCAAAGAATGCTCCATTTGCAGCAATTACAGCATTGCAGACCTTTGTCATTCTAGCTGTTAATTTGCTGAGGTAATCGGGAGAAATTTCACCCCATGCTTCCAGAAGCCCCTCCCACAAGTTGGATTGGCTTGATGGGCACTTCTTGTGTACCATACGGTCAAGCTGCTCCCACAACAGCTCTATGGGGTTGAGATCTGGCGACTAGATGGCCACTCCATTACAGATAGAATACCAGCTGCCTGCTTCTTCCCTAAATAGTTCTTGCATAATTTGGAGGTGTGCTTTGGGTCATTGTCCTGTTGTAGGATGAAATTGGCTCCAATCAAGCGCTGTCTACAGGGTATGGCATGGCGTTGAAAAATGGAGTGATAGCCACCAAAGCAACCCCAGACCATCACATTACCTCCACCATGCTTGACAGATGGTGTCAGGCACTCTTCCAGCATCTTTTCAGTTGTTCTGCGTCTCACAAATGTTCTTCTGTGTGATCCAAACACCTCAAACTTCGATTCGTCTGTCCATAACACTTTTTTCCAATCTTCCTCTGTCCAATGTCTGTGTGCTTTTGCCCATATTAATCTTTTCCTTTTATTAGCCAGTCTCAGATATGGCTTTTTCTTTGCCACTCTGCCCTGAAGGCCAGCATCCTGGAGTCGCCTCTTCACTGTAGATGTTGACACTGGCGTTTTGCGGGTACTATTTAATGAAGCTGCCAGTTGAGGACCTGTGAGGCGTCTATTTCTCAAACTAGAGACTCTAATGTACTTGTCTTGTTGCTCAGTTGTGCAGCGGGGCCTCCCACTTCTCTTTCTACTCTGGTTAGAGCCTGTTTGTGCTGTCCTCTGAAGGGAGTAGTACACACCGTTGTAGGAAATCTTCAGTTTCTTGGCAATTTCTCGCATGGAATAGCCTTCATTTCTAAGAACAAGAATAGACTGTCGAGTTTCACATGAAAGCTCTCTTTTTCTAGCCATTTTGAGAGTTTAACCCCTTCGCGCTCAGGTCAGTACTATTACGTCGCGCTAAGTACATCGTTCGCGCTCAGGTCAGTAATAGTACTGACCTGAGTAAACACGGCGCCATTTAATCCCGGCGCGTGCTTGAGCTGTGATAACTGCTGTTTCTGACAGCACACTATCACAGCTTAGTGTGAAGGGACCGATCGCGGTGGTCCCCGCCGATTAACCCCTTAGAAGCCGCGTTCAATAGCGATCGCGGCTTCTTAGGGGTTAAGCTGCCATCGCCGGCCTGCTACACGATAGCGGGCCGTGATGGCTACTATGGCAACCAGAATCCTAACAATGGACTCTGGCTACGCCATCGACGGAAGCCTAGTGGGTCCCGACAAAATCAGGACCCACTATGCTTGCTGTCAGCGAACAGCTGACAGCTCTAATACACTGCACTACGTATGTAGTGCAGTGTATTAGAATAGCGATCAGAGCCTCCTGCCCTCATGTCCCCTAGTGGGACAAAGTAAAAAAAGTGTGAAAAAGTAAAAAAAAGTTGTGTAAAAATAAGAAAATAAAAGATTTAATAGTAATAAAAGTAAAAGTCCCCCTTTTTCCCTTATCAGTTCTTTATTATTAATAAAAATATATAAATAAACAAATAAACTATACATAATTGGTATCGCCGCGTCCGTAACGTCCTGAACTACAAAACGATGTTGTTATTTAACCCGCAAGGTGAACGCCGTAAGAGAAAATAATAATAAACCGTACCACAATCACAATTGTTTGGTCACTTCACCTCCCAAAAAATGGAATAAAAAGAGATCAAAAAGTCGCATGTAACTAAAAATGGTACTGATCGAAACTACAGTTCGTTACGCAAAAAATAAGTCCTCGCACGACTTTCCTGATGGAAAAATAAAACAATTATGGCTCTTAGAATAAGGTAACACAAAAAATAAATTATATTTTACAAAATGTATTTTATTGTGCAAACGCCATAAGACATAAAATAAAACTATAAACATCTGGTATCGCCGTAATCGTATCGCCCCACAGAATAAAGTGAATATGTCATTTATAGCGCACGGTGAACGCTGTAAAAAAAATTGAATAAAAAACAATAGTAAAATTGCTGTTTTTTTAGTCACCACGCCACCTAAAATTAGAATAAAAACTGATCAAAAAGTCGCATGCACCCCAAGAAAACTACAATGGATTCCTCAAGGTCTCTAGTTTCCAAAAAGGGGTCACTTTTGGGGGGTTTCCACTGTTTTAGCACCACAAGACCTCTTCAAACCGGACATGGTGCCTAATAAATTAAATTAAATTAATTAAATGTCACCTCTACTTTGCTCTAAATTCCTGTGAAACACCTAAAGGGTTAATAAACTTTTTAAATGCTGTTGTGAATACTTTGAGGGGTCTAGTTTCTGAAATGGGGTGTTTGATAAGCGTGTCTAATATATGGGCCCCTCAAAGCAACTTCAGAACTGAACTGTAACCTAAAAAATAAAATAAAAATGAGGCAATACTTCGCTTCTTACATTATACTCATAATGAGCCGTGCCCACCCCGAGATGACCCCAGTTTTGACCGTTTGTATAAACGGAGACCCCTATTAGACCATTTCAGTGCCCGGTTTTCCCAGCATTCACCCCCGAGACGTGTATTTCTATTGATGAATCCCTGGTACATTTGAAAGGGAGGCTTCAATTTCGCGAGTACCTGCCGGGTAAGAGGGCAAGGTATGGCGTGAAGATGTATAAGCTGTGAGAGAGTGCATCAGGGTATACCTACAAATTTAGGATATATAAAGGGAAGGACACCAGTACTCAGCCCCCAGAATGCCCCCCCTTACTGGGAGTTAATACAAAAATTGTGTGGGATTTGGTGCACCCACTGCTGGACCAGGGTTACCACCTCTACCTGGATAATTTTTATACCAGCGTCCCACTCTTCAACTGCCTCACTTCCAGAAGTCCTGCGGCATGCGGCACTGCTAGAAGAAACCTGAGAGGCCTCTCTAAGACTCTGCTTGGGCAAACACTCAGAAGGGGTGAGAGCAGGGCACAATCTAGCAGCAACATATTGTGTGTCAAGTACAAGACCAGGGAGATGCCACACCAGTACCCATGTACCTGTACGAGGTACCAGTACAGGGACCCCCAAACTAGACTGCATCCTGGACTACAATAGGTTCATGGGAGGGGTGGACTTGTCAGATCAAGTCCTGAAGCCTTACAGTACTTCTGGAAGCGGGGCCACAGGCATCGTACCAGGGCAACACTTTTTAGGAGAAGTTCCCCAAACTGGCAAGAAGGGAAAAAGTCAAAAGAGGTGCAGAGTCTGCTATAAGAGGGGGATAAGGAAGGACACAATATATCAATGTGACGCGTGTCCCAAAAAACCAGAGCTCTGTATGAAAGAGTGTTTTAAAATTTATCATCCATCCCTTTATTTTTAATTTACCCCAGTTTTACTCGCTCTGATCCACTTCGCACAGCTTACCCCTCCTCATCTTTCCCCTCTGAGCCCTGCTGTGTGCCCAGGCAGCTGATAACAGCCACATGTAGGGTATTGCCGTACCCGGGAGAGCCAACATTACAGTTTATGAGGTGTATATCTCCGGTGGCGCATGCTGGGCACAATATATCGGACACTGAATTGGCATATATGTATAGAAAATTGCAAATTTCACTCTGCACCAACTGCTGCACATTATCTTTTACACAATACCTGTGGGGTCAAAATGCTCACTACACCTCTAGATAAATGCCTTAAGGGGTGTAGATTTTAAAACAGGGTCACTTCTTGGGGGTTTCAACTGTACTGGTACCTTAGGGGCTTCTGCGTACAAGACTTAGCACCAGAAAAGCTCCAGTAGGCCAAATGGTGGTCCTTTCCTTCTGAGCCCTGCCGTGTGCCCAGGCAGCTAATAACAGCCACATGTAGGGTATTGCCGTACCCGGGAGAGCCCACATTACAGTTTATGGGGTGTATGTCTCCGGTGGCACATGCTGGGCACAATATATCGGACACTGACATGGCATATATATAGAAAATTGCAAATCTCACTCTGCACCATCTGCTGCGCATTATCTTTTACACAATACCTGTGGGGTCAAAATGCTCACTACACCTCTAGATGAATTCCTTAAGGGGTGTCGTTTTTAAAACGGGGTCACTTCTCGGGGGTTTCAACTGTACTGATACCTCAGGGGCTTCTGCACACACGACTTAGCACCAGAAAATGCCCAGTAGGCCACATGGTGGTCCTTTCCTTCTGAGCCCTCCCATGGGCCCAAACTGCAGTTTATCACCACAAATAGGGTATTGCCACACTCAGGACAAATTGGGCAACAAAATGCGGTATTTTATTCCTTGTGAAAATAAGAAATTTTGAGCCAAAACTACCTCTTATTGGAAAAAATAATTTTTTTTTTAATTCACAGCCCAATTCAAATAAATTCTGTGAAAAAACTGTGGGGTCTAAATGGTCACAACACTCATAAATAAATTCTTTGAGGGGTGTAGTTTCCAAAATGGGGTGACTTCTGGTGGGTTTCCATTGCTTTGATACCTTTGGGGCTCTGCAAATGCGACATGGCACCCGAAAACCAATCCAGCAAAATCTGGGCTCCAAAGAACACATAGCGCTCCTTTCCTTCTGAGGCCTCCCATGGGCCCAAACGGCAGTTTATCACCACAAATGGGGTATTGCCGCACTCAGGACAAATTGGGCAACAAATTGGGCAACAAATTGGGGTATTTTATTCATTGTGAAAATAAGACATTTTGAGCCAAAACTACCTCTTATTGGAAAAAATTAAATTTTTTTGAATTCACAGCCCAATTCAAATAAATTCTGTGAAAAAACTGTGGAGTCTAAATGGTCACAACACCCATAAATGAATTCCTTGAGGGGTGTAGTTTCCAAAATGGGGTCACTTCTGGTGGGTTTCCATTGCTTTGATACCTTTGGGGCTCTGCAAATGCGACATGGCACCCGAAAACCAATCCAGCAAAATCTGGGCTCCAAAGAACACATAGCGCTCCTTTCCTTCTAATACCTCCCATGGGCCCAAACTGCAGTTTATGGCCACAAATAGGGTATTGCCGCACTCAGGACAAATTTGGCAACAAAATGGGGTATTTTATTCGTTGTGAAAATAAGACATTTTGAGCCAAAACTACATCTTATTGGAAAAAAGTTGTTTTTTTTAAATTCACAGCCCAATTCAAATAAGTTCTGTGAAAAAACTGTGGGGTCTAAATGGTCACAACACCCATAAATAAATTCCTTGAGGGGTTTTGTTTCCAAAATGGGGTCACTTTTGGTGGGTTTCCATTGCTTTGATACCTCTGAGGCTCTGCAAATGCGACATGGCACCCGAAAACCAATCCAGCAAAATCTGGACTCCTAAGAACACATAGCGCTCCTTTCCTTCTGAGGCCTCCCATGGGCCCAAACAGCAGTTTATCACCACAAATGGGGTATTGCCGCACTCAGGACAAATTGGGCAACAAAATGGGGCATTTTGTTCCCTGTGAAAATAAGAAATTATGATCAAAAATGACATCTTATTGGAAAAATTGTCATTCTTTTAATTTCACAGCCCAATTCAAATACGCGCTGTGAAAAAACTACGGGGTCAAAATGGTAACAATAACCATAAATGAATTCCTTGAGGGGTGCAGTTTCCAAAATGGGGTCAGTTTTGGGGGATTCCTACTGATTTGGCACCTCAACACCTCTCCAAACCTGGATATATATGTAGAGGAATGATCGAGGCACTCACCGAAACTGGCAAAAAATTCGTTTCTTTATTGCAAAAAAGGATCTAGGTCAGGATGTGGAAATGCCTACGGCCGTTTCACGTGCTGGTACACGCTTTCTCAAGGCCCTAGCGTCACTTCCTTCACCTGCCTTTTTATACACAAATTAGTACACATTGTTACATAACAAAAAATTAAAAAAGACAGGGAAATGCACAGTATACTTTGATGGTTCATACAACTGGTACATTCTAATCTTAGAATATCAAAAATACAATACCAGATTCTCTAAAAACAAATAAGGTTCATGTTAAAAACGAACTCAGATCATTACGATCATTGAGACCGAGCGGTCCTAGTGCACCTGTCAGAGAAATAATCTCTGCCTCTCTCTGCAGCAAAGATTTGTGTCTGTCTCCTCCTAACACCAATGGCTGAATGTGAACAATACCCACAAATCGCATACACCGAGCGTTATTTTCATGTTTCTCCTGCATATGTTGTATCAACCTAGGGCATCCCTCACATGTATTTAGTGATCTTATATGTTCCCTAAATCTTACATACATAGGCCGTATAGTTTTTCCTATATAAAATCTACCACAATCGCAAATTACTGCATAAACAACATATTGGGTCCTACAGGTTATTAGTCCATTAATTTCAAACGTAATGCCCCCTAAATTTAGGTTCCTTGTACGTATTATGGAATTGCAGTAATTGCATTGACCACATCTATGGTTACCCTTTGGACTATTAGCTGTCAACCAATTTTCTTTACACTTATCTTTTTGGGAAAAACGTCCCCTGACTAAGATGTCTTTTAAATTTTTACATCTACGAAAGGATACAATTGGTTTCCTAATTGCGACTTCCATAAGTAACGGATCGTTCTCAATTAGGTGCCAATTGTTTCGAATACTTGTTCGAATAACATCACTCATTGGGCTGTAACCGAAGGATAGAACAAATCTCTGATCTTTTTTCATAGGAGTTTTTCGACTATGTTTTTTATGATGGAATAACGATGTTTGTTTAATTTCACTAGCTCTATTTAAAGCATCTTTTACCAATTGTGCCGGATAACCTCTTGCTTCCAACTTTTGACTCATCTCATCTGCCTGTTTATAAAATGTGTAATCACTACTATTAATTCGTCTTAGACGTAAGAATTGAGCATAAGGTAAAGATTTAGTTATATGTCTAGGGTGATAACTATCATACCGCAACAATGTATTGGTAGCTGTTGGTTTTCGATAACCTTTAGTCTGAATTACTCCCTCCTCTATTGTTACATATACATCCAGAAACTCAATTTCTTGATTACCAAATTTATGAGTAAAACTCATATTTGACGAATTTGCATTCAGATATTTTACAAAGTCTAAAAACTCTTGTTGGGTACCAGACCACACTACAAAAATATCGTCTATGTAACGTAGGTATAACTGTAGGTATTTGGCATAGGGATTCAAAAGATTGTATATCATTTGTTCTTCAAAGTCTGCTAAAAATAAATTTGCAAAAGTCGGAGCTACGGGAGTACCCATCGCCGTTCCTGACTTTTGTCGATACCAGATGTCATCAAATTGAAAGGAATTGTGACTCAACACATACTGTAATGCCTCACATATGAAGTCAATAAACGCATGATCACTTTTAGTGTACTGCAATTGACGTCTAACGGCCTGTACACCGGCATCCTGAGGGATACGGGTGTATAGGCTTTCGACGTCAATGCTAGCCAATTTGAATCCTTTTTGCCAACCAAAGTCCATAATAATTGACAAAAAATCTTGTGTATCCTGTAAATAGGAAGGAATATTCTTTAATAATGGGCGCATAACCCAATCCAAGTAGCGTGAAAGTGGCTCAGTAACTGATCCAATTCCCGCTATAATGGGGCGGCCCGGAGGGAATTCCATTGATTTATGTACCTTTGGGATGAAATACCAGTATGGTCTATTGGGAAATGGTATAATTAATTTCTCTCCAAATTTCTCAGAAAAGAAACCACCCTCAACCCCCTTTCTCAATAGTGATCTCAATAGCCTTAGGTATAATGAAGTTGGTTCCTGTTTGAGGATTTCATAGACCGAATTGTCATCCAACTGACGATGGGCCTCCTGAATATAGTATTCTTTGGACAGTAACACTATATTCCCTCCTTTATCTGCCGGTTTTAGAATAATATTTTTATTAGAACTTAACCATTTCAATGCCTTTCTTTCCTCTACTGATAGATTAGGAATGGCTGAAGGATAGATGAGGCATTTCACATCACGTAAAACCTCTTTTTGAAATAAATCCAATTGTGAACCGGCAGGTAAAGGAGGGTTGAAAGTGGATGGTCTCCCACCCTGAAACTTCTCAATATTGTACGGTTGTGAGTCACAATCCACTTCTTCAATAGGGACATCCATTAAAATATGTAACATTTTTCTATCTTCAGCAGAAAAATTATCATTTAAACTAAAGCCAAGATTACCTACAGTAACTTTCCTTTCTCCAATAGGAGGCACTTTTTCAGAAACATGACCAGAAAAAACCCGATGCAAATTCATCTTACGTATTGATTTATAAAGATCTATTTCAAATTTAGTATAATCAAATTCAGAATTGATACAGTAGTTAAAGCCCTTAGAAAGCAGAGACAAACAATCTGGAGTCAAAATAAGATCAGACAGATTAATCACAGTTGTTACATTGGTAGAAACAGGTACATCCAAATCAGATATAGACATTGCATTATAAGAAGAACAGTCTCTTACTGTCTCCAAGAGACCTGCTTTCGCTTGACTCCTGCATAATTGCCTCTTCTGCCTTTGACGACCCCTTCTGATGCTCCTCCTAAAGGGTTATTATTCCCCTCAATTGCAGAACTGGTGGAAAAGTCCATCAACGGACCATGCCTGGTCACTTCCTCTCCATAGCTAGAATCCGATCCCGAATCAGTAGTCCAGAAATCAGTTGATTTATGCTGGATCCTTTGGCGTCTGAATTTTCGTATCCTCCGATTACCCCAACTGAAGATATGACCGGTATCAAAATCACCTTTGTCTCGGATAAATTTATCTTTTTTCCTTTGTTTTATTTCCGACTGGATAGGAATAACCTTCTTATCAACTTTTTTAATAAACATTTGGAATTGTGTTTCGGTTAATCTCGTTTTTAATTCCATTTTGGCTTTACCAAGTTGTTCCTTTATAGATATATATTCTTTCTCAGTACGGGTCAATATTAACTCAGTTAAATTGAGTGAATGTTGTACATGCAGCTGTTTCCACTGTGTAGCAAATTCCATATCATCATGATATTGTGAAATTTCTTTGTATATACGTAAGCCTCTAGGAGATCGATTGCAGTCCTTGTAAGATTGTAAGGAGTTGACAGTCCAAAACAACTTGACTTCTTTATCCGAAAAAGAAGTCAAGTTGTTTTGGACTGTCAACTCCTTACAATCTTACAAGGACTGCAATCGATCTCCTAGAGGCTTACGTATATACAAAGAAATTTCACAATATCATGATGATATGGAATTTGCTACACAGTGGAAACAGCTGCATGTACAACATTCACTCAATTTAACTGAGTTAATATTGACCCGTACTGAGAAAGAATATATATCTATAAAGGAACAACTTGGTAAAGCCAAAATGGAATTAAAAACGAGATTAACCGAAACACAATTCCAAATGTTTATTAAAAAAGTTGATAAGAAGGTTATTCCTATCCAGTCGGAAATAAAACAAAGGAAAAAAGATAAATTTATCCGAGACAAAGGTGATTTTGATACCGGTCATATCTTCAGTTGGGGTAATCGGAGGATACGAAAATTCAGACGCCAAAGGATCCAGCATAAATCAACTGATTTCTGGACTACTGATTCGGGATCGGATTCTAGCTATGGAGAGGAAGTGACCAGGCATGGTCCGTTGATGGACTTTTCCACCAGTTCTGCAATTGAGGGGAATAATAACCCTTTAGGAGGAGCATCAGAAGGGGTCGTCAAAGGCAGAAGAGGCAATTATGCAGGAGTCAAGCGAAAGCAGGTCTCTTGGAGACAGTAAGAGACTGTTCTTCTTATAATGCAATGTCTATATCTGATTTGGATGTACCTGTTTCTACCAATGTAACAACTGTGATTAATCTGTCTGATCTTATTTTGACTCCAGATTGTTTGTCTCTGCTTTCTAAGGGCTTTAACTACTGTATCAATTCTGAATTTGATTATACTAAATTTGAAATAGATCTTTATAAATCAATACGTAAGATGAATTTGCATCGGGTTTTTTCTGGTCATGTTTCTGAAAAAGTGCCTCCTATTGGAGAAAGGAAAGTTACTGTAGGTAATCTTGGCTTTAGTTTAAATGATAATTTTTCTGCTGAAGATAGAAAAATGTTACATATTTTAATGGATGTCCCTATTGAAGAAGTGGATTGTGACTCACAACCGTACAATATTGAGAAGTTTCAGGGTGGGAGACCATCCACTTTCAACCCTCCTTTACCTGCCGGTTCACAATTGGATTTATTTCAAAAAGAGGTTTTACGTGATGTGAAATGCCTCATCTATCCTTCAGCCATTCCTAATCTATCAGTAGAGGAAAGAAAGGCATTGAAATGGTTAAGTTCTAATAAAAATATTATTCTAAAACCGGCAGATAAAGGAGGGAATATAGTGTTACTGTCCAAAGAATACTATATTCAGGAGGCCCATCGTCAGTTGGATGACAATTCGGTCTATGAAATCCTCAAACAGGAACCAACTTCATTATACCTAAGGCTATTGAGATCACTATTGAGAAAGGGGGTTGAGGGTGGTTTCTTTTCTGAGAAATTTGGAGAGAAATTAATTATACCATTTCCCAATAGACCATACTGGTATTTCATCCCAAAGGTACATAAATCAATGGAATTCCCTCCGGGCCGCCCCATTATAGCGGGAATTGGATCAGTTACTGAGCCACTTTCACGCTACTTGGATTGGGTTATGCGCCCATTATTAAAGAATATTCCTTCCTATTTACAGGATACACAAGATTTTTTGTCAATTATTATGGACTTTGGTTGGCAAAAAGGATTCAAATTGGCTAGCATTGACGTCGAAAGCCTATACACCCGTATCCCTCAGGATGCCGGTGTACAGGCCGTTAGACGTCAATTGCAGTACACTAAAAGTGATCATGCGTTTATTGACTTCATATGTGAGGCATTACAGTATGTGTTGAGTCACAATTCCTTTCAATTTGATGACATCTGGTATCGACAAAAGTCAGGAACGGCGATGGGTACTCCCGTAGCTCCGACTTTTGCAAATTTATTTTTAGCAGACTTTGAAGAACAAATGATATACAATCTTTTGAATCCCTATGCCAAATACCTACAGTTATACCTACGTTACATAGACGATATTTTTGTAGTGTGGTCTGGTACCCAACAAGAGTTTTTAGACTTTGTAAAATATCTGAATGCAAATTCGTCAAATATGAGTTTTACTCATAAATTTGGTAATCAAGAAATTGAGTTTCTGGATGTATATGTAACAATAGAGGAGGGAGTAATTCAGACTAAAGGTTATCGAAAACCAACAGCTACCAATACATTGTTGCGGTATGATAGTTATCACCCTAGACATATAACTAAATCTTTACCTTATGCTCAATTCTTACGTCTAAGACGAATTAATAGTAGTGATTACACATTTTATAAACAGGCAGATGAGATGAGTCAAAAGTTGGAAGCAAGAGGTTATCCGGCACAATTGGTAAAAGATGCTTTAAATAGAGCTAGTGAAATTAAACAAACATCGTTATTCCATCATAAAAAACATAGTCGAAAAACTCCTATGAAAAAAGATCAGAGATTTGTTCTATCCTTCGGTTACAGCCCAATGAGTGATGTTATTCGA
Source organism: Rhinoderma darwinii (assembly GCF_050947455.1). Classification (NCBI taxonomy): domain Eukaryota; kingdom Metazoa; phylum Chordata; class Amphibia; order Anura; family Rhinodermatidae; genus Rhinoderma; species Rhinoderma darwinii. The sequence continues at coordinate 35,058,243 of NC_134689.1, forward strand.
ACAAGTATTCGAAACAATTGGCACCTAATTGAGAACGATCCGTTACTTATGGAAGTCGCAATTAGGAAACCAATTGTATCCTTTCGTAGATGTAAAAATTTAAAAGACATCTTAGTCAGGGGACGTTTTTCCCAAAAAGATAAGTGTAAAGAAAATTGGTTGACAGCTAATAGTCCAAAGGGTAACCATAGATGTGGTCAATGCAATTACTGCAATTCCATAATACGTACAAGGAACCTAAATTTAGGGGGCATTACGTTTGAAATTAATGGACTAATAACCTGTAGGACCCAATATGTTGTTTATGCAGTAATTTGCGATTGTGGTAGATTTTATATAGGAAAAACTATACGGCCTATGTATGTAAGATTTAGGGAACATATAAGATCACTAAATACATGTGAGGGATGCCCTAGGTTGATACAACATATGCAGGAGAAACATGAAAATAACGCTCGGTGTATGCGATTTGTGGGTATTGTTCACATTCAGCCATTGGTGTTAGGAGGAGACAGACACAAATCTTTGCTGCAGAGAGAGGCAGAGATTATTTCTCTGACAGGTGCACTAGGACCGCTCGGTCTCAATGATCGTAATGATCTGAGTTCGTTTTTAACATGAACCTTATTTGTTTTTAGAGAATCTGGTATTGTATTTTTGATATTCTAAGATTAGAATGTACCAGTTGTATGAACCATCAAAGTATACTGTGCATTTCCCTGTCTTTTTTAATTTTTTGTTATGTAACAATGTGTACTAATTTGTGTATAAAAAGGCAGGTGAAGGAAGTGACGCTAGGGCCTTGAGAAAGCGTGTACCAGCACGTGAAACGGCCGTAGGCATTTCCACATCCTGACCTAGATCCTTTTTTGCAATAAAGAAACGAATTTTTTGCCAGTTTCGGTGAGTGCCTCGATCATTCCTCTACATATATATTCAGCTTTCTTGTGCTATTCTTTCGAAGAGCAACTCCGTGGCAATTTACCTGCAACTATCCAACAGTAAGCAAGCCATATTTTAACTCCCATTCCGACTGTGCGGTTTTGGTAGTGCCAGCCTCTTTCCTTCTTCCCATTGATTTGACCTCTCCAAACCTGGCATGCTGCCTAAAATATATGCTAATAAAAAAGCACCACCAAAATGCACTAGGTGCTTCTTTGCTTCTGGGGCTTGTGTTTTAGTCCACGAGCGCACTAGAGCCACATGTGGGACATTTCTAAAAACTGAAGAATCTGGACAATACATATTTAGTTGTGTTTCTCTAGTAAAACCTTCTTTGTTACAGAAAAAAAATAGAATAAAATTGAAATTCAGAAAGAAAAATGAAATTTGCAAATTTCACCTCCACTTTGCTTTAATTCCTGTGAAATGCCTGAATACTTTGAGGGGTCTAGTTTTTAAAATGGGGTGCTTTATGGGGGTTTCTAATACATAGGCCCCTCAAAGCCTCTTCAGAACTGAACAGGTACCTTAAAAAAAAGGCTTTTGAAATTTTCTTAAAAATATGAGAAATTGCTGTTTATGTTCTAAGCCTTGTAACGTCCAAGAAAAATAAAATAATGTTCAAAAAACGATGCCAATCTAAAGTAGACATATGGGAAATGTGAACTAGTAACTATTTTGGGTGGTATAACCGTCTGTTTTTCAAGCAGATGCATTTAAATTCTGAAAAATGCTATTTCTTCTAAATTTTCTCTAAATTTTGCAATTTTTCTCAAATAAAGACTGAATATATCGACCAAATTTTACCACGAACATGAAGCCCAAAGTGTCACGAGAAAACAATCTCGGAATCGCTTGGATAGGTTTAAGCATTCCGACGTTATTATCACATAAAGTGAAATATGTCAGATTTGAAAAATGGGCTCTGAGCCTTAAGGCCCAAACTAGACTGCGTCCTTAAGGGGTTAATCGAACCCACAAATATAATGCTCCAGATTCTCAACTAGCTCAAAGGAAGGTCAGTTTTATAGCTCCTCTAAACAGCAAAACTGTTTACAGCGGTGCTAACATAATTGCACAAGGGTTTTCAAGTGTTTTCTACTCATCCATTAGCCTTCTAACAAAGCAAACACAATGTACCATTAGAACACTGGAGTGATGGTTGCTGGAAATGGGCCTCTATACACCTATGTAGATATTGCATTAAAAACCAGACGTTTGCAGCTAGAATAGTCATTTAGCACATTAACAATGTATAGAGTGTATTTCTGATTAATTTAATGTTATCTTCATTGAAAAAAACTGTGCTTTTCTTTAAAAAATAAGGAAATTTCTAAGTGACCCTAAACTTTTGAACGGTAGTGTATATATAGTGTCATAGAAATCGGAGTTGTAGAATTTGCAATCACAGCCTTGTCCCGATGTCTAGTGGTCTTTCTAACACTTTAGAGAACCTCTGCATTATAAGTAGGTGGTGAGTAGATGTAATGACATATGTTTATAGTAGATATACATTGATGTAATCCTTCCAGATGAAGCAGTCTCATAATATAAGTGAATAATTGATTTTTATGGTGTATATAGAGTTTTTACCTAGAATTCATTGAGGATTGGGTAATGGTTTTGAGTATAGCTTCTGCTGGGGGGCCCAGGAGCTCTGAGTTATGCCTCTTGATAACTACAGTATTTGCTTAGATTTTTGTGTGATTCTATTAAAAATAACTGTGATCAGGCTTTAGAGAAGGACTGAAGGTGATTGAGGTCCTCGAGCCTTTGGCCTCTTCCCAACCTCTAGAGTCATGGTACACATTGTTTGGGTAAATAATGTAATTTTAAGGAGTACATATCCCTTGCATTTTTTGCAAGCCTTACAATTAAATTGTAAGGGTACGGCCTGGTAATACCCTGCAAAATAATGCGGCCATTTCTGCTACACACGGACACCACTATGTGTGACCACATGGCCGCCATCAGGGCAGTACTTGCAGTACTGCCGTCAGGGGCCCGGTCTTAAATGTGAAAAAACGGGGGCCCGTGCTCTACTGCTCGAATTCATTTGCTCACTGGCCCTTATGATTTCACTTTGGTGAAAGGAACAGGTTCCTTCACAAAGCCGGGGCCCATTCTTTGCATCAAAGTAAAACCATAAGGGCCCGCTATTCACATAGAGCCCGGCCCTCCTCCACAGCGGCGTGACAGCGTGTGTGTAGGAGACAAGGAGGGAGACGTCATGAAGGTGGCGGGAGGTTTGACTGCAGTGAAGGCGTTAAGCAGCAGCAGCAGAAGACTCCTGACACCATGAGTATGTGATGTCTGTGTCAGTATGTAATGTCTGACAGGCTGCTGCTGCCCGGAGCCTCCTCACATCCCCCCAATAAAAAGCAATGTTACCCATGTCGGCACTATACACTCTCAGCCCTGCCTCATGATATTGTATCACCAGCAGCACTTCTTACCTCTTATCTCCCGGGCTGTATAGCAGAGGGAGAAGACAGGTTTATTGTCCCGCAGCACAGGAGATAAGAGCCGTCCCTGCTAGAGATACAATGGGGTGCTTCAGTGTCCGGAGGATCATACAGACCTGGGTAAGACACTTGCTTTCTATGGGGGGGCGGGGGGTTAGATGACAATGGGGGCAGGGAGATGATGGTGTAGTGGGTAGGAGATAATAGTGGAGGGTGGATGACACTGAAGGAGGCATTATACTAGGGGGATAACTGGGGGAAAAGAGGATATCTGAAGGGAGGGATAGAGGAAGGAGAGAGGATACCTGGGGAGGGGGAGAGATCTTTAAGGCTATGTACACCTCTTTTTTTTTTATACAAAAACGTTTATTAGTGTGTGCTATGAAACTTTGTAAATACATTTTATTAAAAATAATTTTTACTTTTGAAGATACAGCTGCTTTGTATCCTGTATGCAGAGCAGCTGTATCGTGCGCTGAGACCGGTATCCGTCAGGTCCGGGAGACTGGCGGGTTCAGTGTCGACGGGTCAGGATCCACCTGTTATCGATCAAATCTAAATTATGAACAGGGACACGCAGGACCCGCTGACACTGAACCCGTCAGTCCTGCTGACCTGACAGATAAAGGTTTCAGTCATGATACAGCTGCTCGGTATACTGGATACAAAGCAGCTGCATCTCATAAAGTAAAAATAATTTTTAATAAAAAGTATTTACAAAGTAGCACCAAACAGACTGGTAAACAACAAAAACCACATTCAAAGGTTTACATAGCCTTCAAACCTATGGTGGGTAGTGACAGGGCCGGCCTTAGCATAGATGGCGCCCCGTGCAAAATGATCTTTCTGTGCCCCACCCCATCATAAAAAATGCCCCACCCCATCATAAAAAATGCCCCATAAAAAAAAGTATAATGCCCCCCACAGTATAATTCCCCTTTAGTTCCCCCCATACAGTATAATAATAATAATATATTATAACCCCTCCAAGGACACAGTATTTTGTCCTCTGTTTGTGCCCACACAGTATTATGCCTTCTGTAGTGCCCCTACACAGTATAATGTTCGCTTAGTGGCCTCCACACAGTATAATGCCCCCTCCCCTGGCTGCCACACACAGTATATTGCCCCATGTAGTACCCCTACACAGTATAATGTCCGCTTAGTGTCCACCACACAGTATAATGCCCCCCTCCGCTGGCTGCCACAGACAGTGCCATACATCCCCCCACCTCCCCCTTGTAGACAGTGCCATACATCCCACACCTCCCCCTTGTAGACAGTGCCATACATCCCCCACCTCCCCCTTGTATACAGTGCCATACATACCCCACCTCCCCCTTGTAGACAGTGCCATACATCCTCCCACCTCCCCCTTGTATACAGTGCCATACATCCCTCCACCTCCCCCTTATAGACAGTGCCATACATCCCCCACCTCCCCCTTGTAGACAGCGCAATACATCCCCCACCTTCCCCTTGTAGATCGTTACATACAGCCCCCCCAACTCCCCCTTGTAGACAGTGCCATGCTGCCCCCACCTCCTCCTTGTAGACAGTGCCATACAGCCCCCCACGTCCCCCTTGTAGATCGTGCCATACAGACCCCCACCTCACCCTTGTAGACACTGCCACCGAAAAAAAAAAAGTTGTAGTCACCTAGGCCCCATTCCCACGATGAGCTGAGCTGCTCCACAACGGGATCCTTGCATCGGCCGGGGTGATCCCCAGGGCACCCCTACCAAAGATTGTTTAGAGAAAGACAGAAAACTGCTAAAAACAAGCACTACACTCTTAGGGTATGTTCACACAGTGTTTTTTTGCAAGACAAATCTGCCTCAAAATTCCTTCAGGAAGTGACTTTACTTTGTGCCTGCCCCAATAGTGAGGGGGGCCGAAGACTCCTTGGCTGTATGGGGCCCAGAAATTTCTGATTGCGGCCCTGTGTGACCATACCCTAAGGAGTAAGTGCCTTAATACCAGAATGGTCTGCCCATTCACTCAGAAAACTCACAATGTTCACTGCAAAAGATGTAGAACATACATTGCAAGAAACATGCATGATATTAAAGGCTATGTACACCTTCTAAAGCTATTTATTTTTTTTAATAAAAATGTAAACCAGTGAGTTCTGTGCAACTTTATAACCAGTTTTTATTAAAAATTCCTTTTACTTTTTGAGATACAGATGCTCTGTATTCTGTATACAGAATTAAAAAAAAAAACGAATTATAAAATTACACAAAACACACCCATTGACCTTTTTATTTAAATAAAATCGCTTTCAAAGGTTTACATAGCCTTTAAGTTATACAACTCTGCAAACAATATCATCTTGGAATTGTGTACCTCCTACAGGTAAAAATCTTTATACTTCAAAAAATATTTTAAAAAAACATGCATTGAAAAATTTACCTTTTGTAGTTGCTTTTTAATGTGCTGAAATTTTAATTACAAGATAATCTAAGAATGGGCAACATCAAAAGCAAAATCAAAGAGTACCTGTTCCGTTGCAGTAGATCTTTTGATGAAGTGCCAGAATTGCAGAGTGTAATACATTCAAGCTGTCACTGTCATGTGCAGAGTTCTCATAAATTATATCATATGTACAGAGCGAACACAATACACACAATTATGTTAAAATTATATATGTATCATTTTGGTAAAATTCACTAAAGTAAGGGTTCAAGTGCTGTAATGTATTCATTGTAAACAACTGCATCGTGACATCCCAGAATGCATTGCTCCATAACAACCCAGATTATACCTGAGCCAGAAAAAAAACGGTGGTTTGTAGAAAAAAGAAATGTCTTTCCTAATATTAACCCCTAAAGGGCTCATAATTCCTGTGATCATTACTTTTATAGTGTTCAGTCAGTCTTCTTTAACCCCTTCCCTCCGCAGCCATTTTTCGGATTTTCACTTTTGTTTTTTCCTGCCCACCTTCCAAAAGCCATAACTCTTTTATTTTTCCATCAATATTGCCGTATGAGGGCTTGTTTTTTGCGGGACGAGTTGTTGATTTTCACAGCACCACTTTTTGTACCATGTAATGTAGTGGGAAATGAGAAAAAATAGCAATTCCTCAACCTTTTGGGTGGTTTTGTTTTTACGGCGTTCACCGTACGGTAAAAATGGCATTTATTCTGTGGTTCAATATGATTACAGCGATACCAAATTTATATAGTTTTCTTTATGTTTTACTACTTTTACAAGGTAAAATCTGATTGTTAAAAATAAAATTTGAGTTTGTCACCACATTCTGAGAGACATAAAGTTTTTATTTTTCTGTCGATTTAGCCGTGTGAGGGCTTATTTTTTGCGGGGCGAGCTGCAGTTTATATTGTACCATTTTGGGGTATGTGAGACTTTTTGATCACTTTTTATTTCATTTTTTGCGGGAGAAGAAGGGACCAAAAAACTGAAATTCTGATGTTTTTTGTTTTTTTTTGACGCCGTTCACCGTGCGAACTAAATAATGATATATTGTAATAGTTCAGACTTTTACGGACGCGTCAATACCAGTTATGTTAGCTTTTTATTTTTTTGACATTGTGCTTGAGGGAAAATGGGAAAAGGTTTTTTTTTTGAGCTTTTAATTTTTTTATTTTTTTTTATTTGTTAAAAAAACTTTATTTTACTGTTTTTTACTTGTCCCCCTAGGGGACTTTAATCAGCGATCGTTAGATCGCTTGAACGATATACTGCAATACTAATGTATTGCAGTATATCGCGATTCTGACAGTCTTCTATGAAGCCCTGCCAGAGGCAGGGCTTCATAGGAGTACAAAGATGGCGGACCTGGGGGACTTCGTCAAGCCCCCAGGCAGTCGTGCCAACCAACGGCTCCCCCGATCTCGCCACGGGGGGGCCGTTTGGACGTTACAAGGGGGTCGCCCCCTGTTTTTAGTAATTTCCGCGATCGCAATTGAAAGCGGCATTTAACGGGTTAAACAAGCAGGATCACGCTCAAACGGGATCCCGCTCGTTACCCGGAAGTGTCGGCTGTAACACACAGCCGACACACTCGCTCTATGGAGTGGTCTCAGCCCGTGAGCCCGCTCCATATTCCCCCACCCGGAGTGCGCCTTATATATATGGCGGATGTCGGGAAGGGGTTAAAAGGAAAACTCTAAATATGTATATAATACACCACCATTACCCTGTAACATAATGTTCTGTACTGTGCCTAGGTAGTAGTGCCACACAATGCCACCATACATTGCTCAAATAATAGCTTTATATATAAAGCAATATAATAACAATGTTATAAATTGTCTAAATAATACTGCTATACAATTAATATCCAGATATGTGGTGGTAAAAAGCCTTGGGTGTCAGACCATCTGCGACACCCCTTTAGTAGCGGTGGCTGATATAATCTGTTGCACACCTCTAAGACCAGCCCTGCTGGCATCTCTCCTGCTAAAAGAAGGATATGTATTTCAATGTCTACCACATTGTATATACCCCTAATCAAAGTAGATAATGAAAAGGCAGATAGAGTACAGACTAACGTAGGTTGAGAAACGCTGTACATACCTAGATACATCTAAATCTACATAAAACAGCACACTCATGAAATTAGATGCTTCTAGTATGAAACCTCATAGGTCCCTAGCCTCAACGTGTTTCGCCATATTTATGACATCATGGCGCATCCGGAGACCAAACTTGGAACTAATATCATAGTACACTGATGGTTTGTCACCACTAACATATCTGAATTCTATGGGGCAGATTTATTATTACTGTCTTAAATTCTGACAAATATCTGAACTTTTTGGCGCATTTAATTGATAATTGTTTTTAATGATTTGCACCAAAAAGAAGGTGCCATGTAGGCCAGATTTCCGGGACAGTGGCACCACTATTTAAGCCCACAACCCTATCCACACACTATGCAAACAATTGTGGGGTCCACTCTTAGATTTTTCCGTGTCTATTTGTGCTGCCCCCTTTTTGTAGGGGGCCAGTTCAGCCCTGAAACGCATATAAATAAAACTAGGGTGCTAAAAGGTTCTAAAATTATCACCTTCTCTGTGGTTGATGCTTTTTTCATGCACCCCTCGAATACAAGAAATAGAGCAATTAGACTCCATTTCTTTAACAAATGATTTTATGATACTCCTTCTCTGCTCTGTAAAACTGGACCTTAGAGGATCACCGGGAGAGGAGTCAGAAAGTTTCTGCAATATTGCTTACAGGTTGTTGTGTCCACAAGCACAAGACACGAGGGGGAGATTTATCAAAATTGGTGCAAAGAAAAATTAGAGTAGTTGCCCATAGCAACCAATCAGGTTCAAGCACTCATTTTTTAGAGTCCCTTTTAAACAAGGAAAGAAACAATCTCATTGGTTGCTGAGGGCAACTACAACCAGTTCCCTTTGCACCAATTTTGATAAATCTCCACTACAGTGAGTATGCACCCCCTGTCAGAAATAAGTATAAATTAATTAATTATAAATGAAATATAAATACATTTTAATTATAAGTATTTCTATTTCTTATCAATGTTGCACATTGGAGAAACTCTGTTCACTCTTTTCACCTTTCTTACCATTTATTGATTTGACATACAAAATTGGAGCAAATGTACACCAGAAAAAACAGTTTTTCCCCCTCCAACAAATGCCAAAGAGAGATTCAGTTCATGACTAAAATGATTCATGGATTTATTTAAAAAGTACCTACAGTATCACCTCTTGGGAAACCTCATAAGTCAATAAAAGGCCAAAAATATAAAACCTTTCCTAAAAATATATAATTAGGAAAGTTAAAGAGGGTCCACTGTGAGGGGGCAGGGGTTAATGTACAGCATGTGTACACAGTGAAGATCTCTGCTGTTTTATGCTTATTTTATACTGTTAACAAGGAAGGTAAATCCTGTTACTCACAGGTTATCTCCTGCTTTCTCTTCAGTGTGCGGCTGCTGCTGGCTCTGTATGTATCTAGTCATCTAATCAACCCTTTTGCTTCCTCCTCCACTCGCTGGGCTACATTATAAAGAGAGAAATCGTATTAGATGGATGATAAAATAATATTCTGTATGAAGTAAAGTTCAATCTCCAGGCTAAAAGTGAGCAAAAATCTCCACTTTGCCACTCAGATGCTGTAAAAATTCAGCCCGCCACTAGCTGTTGGTACCTCCCAGATAGGTAGAAAGTTTCACATCCAATCAGAATCTCATGCCATTTTCACTTCACTCTGCTGTACATCAATCAAGTCATTCTGATTATTCAGCCTGAGCCCTGTATCTAAATATCCTGTTCAAGGCAGGGTGGCTTGTTGGCATCTCCCTGGTACTCAACACCCAGGACACATGCGCACCAGCCCTCCCCAGCTGTGTGCCTAGTTTATTAATACAGGGCTATGCTGTACACTGTTGCATTATTTTTTTTAGTCTGCAGCATGTCATATTTTTTACATCAGTGGCAAAAAAAAACACCAACAAGAATTGCAAAAGTGCAAGCTTTGGTTGAAAAATGGTGGGTTCCCACTTCATTGGTTTTACTGGCATCCTTCAAATAGTGGCATCATTTATTACATGTGAACAAAACCTAATATAATTAATTTTCCTGCCAATTGTAAACAACTGCATAGTGCCATCCCAGAATGCTTCAGTGTGCCACAGATTACGCCTTACCACACTTTGTTTTGTAGTAAATCATTTTCAATCAAAGTTTCTGAAGAAAGTAGAGGGATAAGGAAGAGGAATTTACGCAGAATCCCGCACACAATGTCCTCCTTGTCTCCACATCTCCTCAGCATACTTGAATTCTCATCTTTGACGGCTCTGTTCGGTAATGACAGATATTCTTTTCCCTCCAAATTCTGCATTGCTGTATTCCCCTGATAAATAACTAAACCTATAGACATCAAACACCATGAATATAGAAACCGGCTCATGGTTAAATCGATACATGGATTTATTCTGGTGCTTTATACGCCATGACAGTGATGGACTGTAAGAATAGATTAATGGGTACGGATCATGTGCCAGCGTCTCTGCTACATAATGACTAGAGCAGTCATTGCTAATACTGTGCGGCTTATGCTTCTCCTGTCTCATTGCATCTGCCTTTGGCAACATAATTCACTGCTCACATTTCCATCCCTGTCCTATTCAAAGCTTTATGGGATTTTTTTTTTCTCAGTCTTTCGGTACAGCTTGTTTTTTCCACAGAATTAGTTTTCCTCTCGTCATTGCATAATAGCAATCGAAGACAAGCGGCTGGGCCAGCGGTAAAAGAATTGGCGTTCTGTAGGGATGAACAACATGCATAGGAATATTCTGCATCACGATTGGCATAGGACGATGCTTTCACAGTATATATGAATTGTTCAGGGGTGATGTTGCTGAGGTAACGTAGTCAGAGGTGAAGTTAACATCTCATTTGACTATGGCTTAGCACTGATGTATGCAAATAATGGCGCGCAGCCTTGTATTTCTTATACAGATGATTCGGGTATTGAAACATCTATTCCTAGCTATATAAGCTGTGTGTTTATATGGATGTGTATAGCATATGCGCAGTACGCAGCTGTCCTCTATTCCTCTCTGCTATGTTTTGTGTGTATACCCTCAGTCCTCTAAGTCCACGGCACATGCCCCCTCCCTTCCCTGGCGCTGTTACCGGCCAGATTTCTAATTTCATAAGCGTGGCTGCAGCTGCTGCTCCTAAGCCAGACAGGCTCTCTGTATAATAAAATCAAATTAGCTCCACGAGCTTTTGCCTACGATGGATCAATCGTGATTGTGGAAACAAAGACTCACATTTGATGTCAAATATTGAGGCACATGTTAATGACAAGCCCCGGGATAAGAGGATTTATGACTTTATGTCAATAAAATAATTGAAGTGGATTTTTCTTGGGAAATCACTATAAGTGGATCGTTTTGTACTGTGATTCCCAACCATGACTCATTGCAAATGCCATTTTATACAGTATGTCAGATGGATCCGTATTCTGCAGATAGGACTGTTGGCACATGTTTAATATTTTGGAAACAAGACCTTCCTTCTTTTTTTTTGTAATGTCCTTCTTTTCGATTGTTGATTGCAGATTACGTTGCTTTTTAACCTTTTATAACCTTTTGTCTGTTCCTAGTTAAAATGTCTCCGGCATGACTATATATATGCATGCCATTATCTTCTCGCTTTTTCTGCGGCTCTTCTCACCTCCCCCTTTCTTGGCAGTCTGTTCTCAGCTCTGAATCACGCAGCTCCCTTGATGCCCAATGTGCTATACTGCAAAATTGCTGATAGATTTGCAGTGAATACACATATGCTGAATATTAACCCATTCTCTTAAAGAGGTTTTAAATTTTTAAGAATATACTTAATTGTGATATCAGTTTCGCCCTATAAAAAATGCAGTCTTCATGCCTAGTTTTCAGGGACCTCTACTCTCAGATTGTGTGTTTGTTTACATGCCTGCCAATGTAACTGTGAATTGATTGGTACCTTACAGACATGGAGTTCATAGTTGTCAACATGAAACAACTTGCTCTGTTTTGGTCTTGCTAAATTAAGTGGCTTGTATATCAAGTGGAGTTACTAAACCGGAGTTAAAAAGAGGAGTTAAAGTCCCTGTAAGTACTCTTCTTTTCTTTTCTTTTACTTTAACAATTGTTAACTGTTTTTTTTTGGAACTGGGATAATGGACAGCAAGATTGGAGGTTTTCTTCAGTGCATAGTTTGCCATATGTATGCATGCACAACTGGAGCCGGAGTTCCAGGGTGAATACCCCTGTGGCAGATGTGAGCATGTTGTTCACCTGGAAGCTCACATTAGAGATCTGGAGGAGCAGAATGCAACACTGAGGACGATATACAATCTTGAGCAGAGCATGCTGCTTACTGAGCAAGCAATTAGTGGGGTAGAACTGGAGGGTGAAGACATGGGTGAGCAGGATCAGGCAAGTAGCTGGGTTAATGTAGTTAGGGGCAGTAGAAAGGGATCCAAGAAAAGGAAGGCCAATCCTGTTTCTGATATTCCCAGAAAAATTGCCAAGTTGGGTGTTGATGCGAGGGTTTCGGTCTCAGAAATGGCAGCCCTAGTGGATACTGATCTCCCTAACAGCCGGGAGAACAGCCCACCTAGTAGTCGGCTGGATGGTAATGCAGGTAAGGCAAGACAATTAGTAGTTGTAGGGGATTCTATCATCAGGAAGACGGATAAAATAATTTGTCGCCAAAACCGCCTCAACTGAATGGTTTGCTGTCTCCCTGGTGCCAGGGTTCGGCATGTGGTGGAACGGGTGGATAAATTACTGGGAGGGGCTGGTGATGAACCAGCTGTCGTGGTCCATGTAGGAACCAACGACAGAATACATTGTAGGTGGAGGAGCCTTAAGAATAATTTTAAAGAACTAGGCTACAAGCTGAAGGGAAGGGCCTCCAAGGTTGTATTCTCAGGAATACTGCCTGTGCCATGCGCATCACAGGAAAGTCAGCGGGAGCTCAGGGAGTTAAATGAAAGCTTAAATCTTGGTTTAGAGGAGAAGGCTTTGGCTTCCTAGAGCACTGGGCTGACTTTTCATTGGGGTACAAACTGCATTCTGCAGATGATTTGCACCTAAATGGAAGGGGGTCCGCTTTGCTGGGGGAGAGAATTCTAGCTGAGGTGGCGGAGTGTTTAAACTAGGGCTGAGGAGGGAGGTCAATGTAGAAAATAAAGGGGTAGTTAGGTTAGAGAGGGGTGAGACTAAATTGGTGGGGGGAAAAATAGACTGTGGGGAAAGGACTACACAACAGGATAAGGAGATCATTTTGTTAAAAAACAGCAACGAAAACAAAAATGCCCAAATAATGTCAAATATTCAAATTTCTGATACTGAAAGTGAAAAATTTAAAGGCAAGTTAAAGTGTATGTTCACAAATGGCAGAAGTCTAGCAAGCAAAATGGGGAAGTGGAGGCCTTGGTACTGAAGGAAGATATAGATGGTGTTTGCTGAAACATGGCTAGACTCTTCTTATGATTGGGCTGTAAATCTACAGGGTTTTACACTGTTTCGGAAGGACAGGACAAATAGGAAAGGTGGTGGTGTATGTCTGTATGTGAGAAGTGATATGAAGGCGAGTGTGTAAGAGACAATAGTGGGTGAAGATTGTGAGGAGGTTGAAACCTTGTGGGTGGAATAAACACAGAAAAAATTACTTTTGGTGTAATCTATAGGCCTCCCAATATAACTGAGGAGATGGAAGGTCAGCTATATATATTGATACCTTGACAACTGTGTGTGCTGCGGTCTCTCTATTTTCTACATACTTCCCCTGTAGATAATGCCACATACCCCCCTGTATATAGTGCTACATACTCCAGTTGTATATAATGCCACATACTATGCCTGTATATAGTGTCACATGCTCCCCCCTGTATATAGTGCCTCATATTCCCCCTGTAGATAGCCCTCCCCCTCCCTGTAGATAGAGCCTTTGTGGCTCCCTCTATGAGCGGAATCCATGGCCAGGCATCGGCAATGCACTGGCCGGGTATTCCGCTGCAGGAGATGCCCCCGACATCACTGCCCTTATATGGACAATGAAGTCACTCTATCAGCGGAATCCCCGGCCAGGCGTCGACAACGCTTTGGCCGGGGATTCTGGCGCTCCAGCAGGAGCCCCTGACTTCATTGTCCATGTATGGACAGTGACGTCATCAATGGCTCTCTCTGAGCGGAATCCCCGGCCAGGCATTGGCAATGCTTTAGTTGGGGATTCCGCTGCAGGAGGTGTCCCTGACGTCACTTATGAACAGTGAAGTCTTGGCTACTCCTGAAGCGCCGGAATCCCCTGCCAAAGCATTGCTGACACCCTGGCCGGGAATTCTGCTCATAGAAAAAGCCCTGACTTCAATGTCGATATAAGGGCAGTGACGTCAGGGGCACCTCCTGCAGAGGAATCACCGGCCAGAGCATTGCCGACGCCTGGCCGGGGACCTAATTTTAACAAAATTAATGATACAACCTGAAAGCACTTTTTGTGCTATGTTAAAGTAACACTAAATCTATAAATAAATGATAAAAGTAAGCAGTTAATGGATTAGATTTACATTTTCAATGTTCATTTGACATACGGTAACCAAAAACGTAGTAAGAGAATGTCCATACAGTATGTCCTTTTTAATTTCAAAATTCTGTGCTGATTAATTTCTTTATCTATTCTTATAGAGCTGTTTTTTTCTGATACACAGCTCCAAATCCCCTGCAGCCACCACAAATGGAGCATTGGAGCGCCCTGCATACTATTTTACTATTGAGTTCAATGTATTAACAGTATGCAGTAAGCTCATAAGTCGCACCTAAAGGTGGCTGGAGGCAGCCAGAATTTTATCATTCAACTCTTTTTGCAAGCAATCTGCAGTTCTACAGTACATCAGAAAAATACCAACATTCACTTTAAATAAAGCCGATTTAAAATGTTATGTCAAGGATTTTGTGTTTTCCATGATAACTACACCATGTGACAGCTTTCAGAGGTAAAGAAACTGCGAAGATGTTAAAAATAAACTCCCTAAATGAGATTTGTGACCTGCAGAAAAAGTCTTGCTTTCTGCCTAATGTCATTCTACAACCCCTAAGAACGCATTTCATATAAGGGACTGTCTGAAAGCAAATAATATATATAGAGAAAATCAGATGTTCAATACACTGGTAGTTTGGCGGGTGTTGATGGCGAGGAGGGGGCAGAAATATTTATCAAGCTGACAGTTCGCTGCTAAACTACTTAATAAATATTTCATCCTCCTTCCTATATCGTGAGCCGGTCCTGTTATCCCTAGAGCATTTCAATGTATAATCGCAGAGGTTTATAATGTAGATTTGTTTATAATGATATCTGTTTCACCTTCATTGTATTTCATGTATGCAGGAAATGGTGTCATCTGTTATATTACTTACTGTGTGCTTGGCCCATTGTCTAGAAAACTATCACAGATTGCAGACAGGAGTCTAAGGACAAAAGCACCAACACAGAATAGTTCAATTACGTTAAAAAGTCCTTAAACATACCCAAAGGCTTATTAGATATATCTTCCTGGCTGGGCATGTAACCGTTACAAGATCATGGAAATCACCTACCTCTGACATTCCCTTTGAACATGTTAGAACTAAAATGACATTGGGAAAGACAAATGATCAAGTTATAAACATCTTTTAGAGTCCCAGGAACATTTTATAGACCCTGGATCCACTTGCAGGTTGGTAACCATGGTGGGGATCATGGGTGATGGGGAAAAAGGTAGAGCTCTTTCCCTTCTCTCATCCTTTCTTTTTCTAACCTTTTTTCTACATCTTACTCTCCTTTTCTTTTCTTTTCTTCTCAGTAAGCTCCCAACATGTTTGGACGCATTTTGTCACACCTTTCAGATTTTTGTCTACACCTGCTGATGCAAAGGAACACTCTACAAATCATGGCATAAATGCCTTCCAGATATTTGGGGTTTCAATGACTCAATATTTTGATATACAAAAACCTAAAACACTGTTCACACTGAGTTTTTTTTGCAGGCAAAAACAGAATTTTGAAGAGTTTGACCTGTCTGCATGCTGTTTGCTGCGAAAAATGCTTTCCCTGCCTCCCATTGATGTCAAACGGAAACGCCAGAAGAAAGGGCATGTCACTTCTTTTTCCCGCAAGTGTTTTTTTCCGCTCGCGGGAAAAAATCGCCTCCCATTGAAATCAATGGAAGGCAATTTCGGCCGTTTTTTTGCGGCAAAAAAACGTAGTGTGAACAGGGCCTTAGATGTACTTACATTTACGCTTCAGGCATCCATTTAAACCTCCTTAGTTGAGTTGTTTTAGAAGAGAGTTACTTTAGATGACTTATGGAAGAAAAAAACTTTTGAGAAAACTGGGACACAAATAATCCATCAGAGCAAATATGATGCACAATAGGAAACTGCCCATTTAAAAAGGCTAAAGCTAAAACTTGGATGAGGAATAGAAAAACTTTATGTCAGGATGTTAATATCGGTGTCAAAAGATGTGACGTTTGTGCAATCGTTAACTCTTAAAGAATTGCTGCAGAAGTGATGGTACAGCTTGCTATTGCTTTGGATTGTCCCTGCCGGCAATGCGAAGGGCACCATGGCCTGTCATTGTGTTAGCTTTTCATTACATCAGAAAACATGGTTTCTGTTTGACACCGTCGTGACACGGTTCCATTGTTTAGACGTGATCAATAGCGCAGTCGACTGATGTGAACACAACCTTACACAGGTCAATGATTGGGAATTGGGTATTATTTAATACATTTTAGCATCTATGATGCTGAGCACCTGTACAATATATATATATATATATATATATATATATATATATATATATATATATATATATATATATATATATGTGTGTGTGTGAACATGCTGCTCTGTTTAATGTACAGGATATCTATATAGAGATAATGTTGAGTATTTATACTCCTTCGGCCTACAAGTGAGGAGTTCATCGCTGTCAATCAGTATATGTACAGTCAATGACAATAGGAAAACAAATCCAGACCGCAGCAGTTCTACTGAGCTAAGATCACCATAGAACCCTATAGTGATTCAGGTTTGATTCTGTAGAACAGGGATGAGGGGATCCAGGTTTTGCTGCCTGCAGACTTTAAAGGGAAACTGCAACCAAAACTAAAGTTTCCCTTGTGTTCTATTAAGGAATTTCATGTGTCAGTCTCTTACCTGATCTTTTTATCTGCTTCTACGTTGCATAGCAACAGTCTGAATCAGGCTTCGGTGACACGCTTTTTCTACTTTAGTATAGGGATAAATTTGTGTCACTTATACAGGCACCAGAACCTTCTGTATAATGCAATTGTATGGACTGTTGCACAGAGGCTATCCACAAGACACAAACTGCTAATACAACTACTGATAATGTTCAGACAGATTCCTAGTACAGTTATAATGAAGATTCTGCCTCACTGTCTGGATACTTATAATCACGTATCTTATTTAGGAGAGTATTGAGAGAAGGATAATCACAATTTCCTCCTAGCAGGCAGATTTAGTACTGGCTCTAGCTGCTAATGTGTTGCTGTACTGAGGGATCATGAGAAAAATAGCAAAGCCCAGCGGAAGAAAAGGCAGGATGAAATCTAAATTCAAGATGGTGTCTGATTAGTAGCAGCCAGGAAGCTTCTCTGCAGAGAAGTGTGCACAATAAACATAAAAGTAGTCCAGAGTGATTGGATGAACTACTTTTCATAGACACATTAGTTCCATAGACATAAAGTATATTTTCACAATTGACGGATGAGTTAAATGGAAGCCTAACAGTGGCATCCATCACCCATATTATAGTATGTGTCCATTAAATGTGTGATACTGTCTGCTGAGCCACAGTATCTAATACTATCATGTGTGATACTGTCTGCTGAGCCCAGTATCCAAGCCTAACATGTGTGATATTGTCTGCTGATCCATGTATCTAAGCCTATCATGTGTGATACTCTCTGCTGTCCCTGCATATAAGCCTATCATGCGTGATACTATTTGCTGGGCCCTGTATCTAAGTCTATCATGTGTGATACTGCCTGCTGGGCCCTGTATCTCAGCCTATCATGTGTGATATTGTTGTATCTAATCTCAGCATGTGTGATACTGCCTGCTGGGCCCTGTATCTCAGCCTATCATGTGTGATATTGTCTACTGGGCCCTCTATCTAATCCTATCATTTGTAATACTATTTGTTGGGCCACTGTATCTAATTATATCCAGTGGTGGAGCTATACAAGTAGTAGTCTAGATATGATATCTAATATATAAATATGTAAACATTTTAGTTGGTCCAAAACATATGTCTTGTGGCTATTGCCCCTCTTCTCTTAAGACCTTGGCAACGCCCCTCGCTGCTAGTGCTGCATCGATGGGTCACTTAAAGGGGTTTTACTATTAGGGACATTTATGGCACATCCACAGGATTCCCGGCCATGAAGAAAAACCCTGCTTAGTTCGCATGATATGCTGTTTCCGTAACTGCCATTACGGAAACAGCGTAGCTCAGCTGTTTTCTTCTTCATGGAATCAAACGCGTCAGCCGAAATATAGAGACGTAGATGGGACCCGCATCTATCAGACATATATGGCATATTTTGTGGGCATTTGCTCATGCGGACATGTATATGCAATAAATGTCCTTGATGGGAAAACCCCCTTTAAGAGACCCAGCGATGCAGCTGGAAAGCTGTGGGGTTGGTCGGCCCAAGAAAAACATTTGCACCAGTGCCCATGAGCCTTTAGCTATGCCCCTGGGTGGTACTGAATTTTGCCAGCACAGCTGACAGTTACACAGTTACCAGAGTTACAATCACTATCACAGTCACTCATTTAATATGTCTGGGTCTACCAGTTGTAGTGAATGGTATTGGTATAGAGTCAAATAATAAAGAAGAATGTTGCTTTTTCCTTCTCCTCTGAGCAGCTACAGCGCCATGAGCAGGGGACACAAAATCATTACAAAAATATGGGTCAACTCTAACAAGCTTAAAGAAATGGCAATCTCTCTAAGAATATAAGACTTCTTATCTGTACTTTGTGTAATACAATGCAAGCCATAGAGGCAGCCACGTAAGTAAAACCTCCACACGACAACAATTTGAAGAAAACATTTTATTATTTTTTTTTTCCCAAAGAAAGAAAAGCAATATAAAAAACAGAGTATAAAACTTGCATGTAATACAGTGACATGGGTCTATATGGATACAGAGAGGGAAATAAGCATATATATATTTTTATATAATATGTAGGTATAATTCAGTATTAGACACATTAAAAAGGACAGATGCATTTCAACTCATGTACATTGATATCACAAACCACACAGAAAGATAGGAGAATATTAAAATACTGCTGTCCACAAGTTAGCTACTGGGATGAGATAAGCACTTAATTGTTACAAGACAATAGCATCTCTACAATGACATAACCTTCTGTTTCTTCAATAGAAAGGAAAAAAATAGCAAAAATGCATCTACCACTAAAAGACTCACATGACTGCATTAGTTAATAGTATTACAAGCAGCGGGAATGGTTACTATTACAAGAGATCAGGGGGAGGGTCATGAATAATTGTATTTGTTCCCAAAAAATTCTAGCTTTAAACTAAGTTTGTCAATATGGAGATTAAACATTGGTCACTGTTAACATAAGTAGACTTAGTAATGAAGATCCTGGCCAAAAATAAAAAAGGATTTTCTTCAACTGAATGGCGTGTACTATTACATCAGAGGAGAGATATCAAATCCAAAAACTAAGAACTAGTCTTATCTAAGCGCATTATTTCTCATGGGTTCTTTTGACTTGCTAGGCTTACAACCACAAATGATTGCCCGTGATGTTCATGGGTACGTATTTTTCACATGGGTGATTGTACACAAATATTTTGCGAGCCATGGTAAGTAGTCGGTCCTATACATTCAACTTTGAATTTCACTGGAAAATTGCATTTTTGAATGGTTCTATGGCTGTCGAACACTTTGGATTGGTTTGCAGGGGATTACATCTAGGCCATGGACATTTACAAAGAATGGCCTCATATCTACTATCCCTAATGTAGGAAAATATTACACAAGTATTATTGAAAAAATAGGGTTTCTCCTCCAGTAATTTATTTTTTGTTTTTTTTTGTAACTGTACAAAATGAAATAAAATCATTGTTGGACTTTTTTGTTTTATGCAACACTTATTAGTATCTGGTTTTCGCATCTTTCTTTTAGTGGTTTCTACACATGGGTCACCATGTGTTTTCTCAGGATGCTTCAAGATACTTCAACAATGGCCAGTTTTTGATGATTGATGACCTCAGGCTCAGAAATTTTTGTATCATTTTTATATTGTTCACAATAAAATGAAGAAAAATGTTTTTTATGTACAAGTTAGAATTTTAAGATTCTTGGCAAATATGTGTCATAATCTCCTCCCCCAGTGAATCTACCATTTTTTTTAACCCTAGACGTCTTGGCCTGCACTAGACAGGTTTACTTTTACCATTCTATATAAAGAATGAATTACCCCCATGCTGGTTACATGCAACAAATTCCCTATGTCTGGTGGAGTTGCACACAATTTGTGAAAATTCGACATGCATTTTTTTGTGCAGAAGTGTAAAGTGTCTATCTTGTCACTCCGGAGGAGTAAAACCAAGCAGAACTTTCCATTAGTGTTTCATGAACATTAAATTATGTGAACATCCTAATCCATAATCGGGGGGAACAAAAATCTCCAACACAGTCTTCTCATAGAAAATTAACAAAAAACATCAATAAGTACAGTATTAAAATAAGTACTGCACAAGACCATTGACACTCTTTATAAGTAGTAGTTGTACGATCACTACATATATATAGAATTTTTTACACACTTCAGGAAAAAAAGTTGCGTTATTTTTTATTACCTCACGCATTGGAAGCAGCCATTTTAGGAACTGAAACAATATTCATGAGAATTTGGCCCATTAAGTAACATCAGTAGTATTGAGCTATCTTTACCCCATGCTTTAGTACATTCTTACTTCTCGTAAATTCTAACGAATAGTGTCTAGTCTACAAGATGGCTGTCTCCACTGTATTTATAAACTTACTATCCAGTTTTTAGGCTCCAATTAATATTTTTTTTAAATTCAGGTGAAATATTTCTGCTTACCCAAGTTTTAAGCCATATAATTATTTTTGATTACTGCCAATACTTAGTCAAACAAAATGGAAAATGGGTAGAAAGCCAAGAATCGCCCTCGAATACCTGAATGTTTTTAACTCATAAATAACTACTTTGCTGGAATTATTTACAATGGAAGAAGTTCCACAAGGTGTCCGTGTGGAAGTAAATCAAATTTAAACAGCTTGTAAAAAGAGTGCATATCATCATGAAATTATCTTGCACTAATACAAAATCTTAGCTAATATTGACAGGGCACTTGTTTCCGAGGTTTAGAATAATGTTCTCATCATCAGAGCTAAAAGCAGAAGGATCCAACGGTGGATGGGACATTCTGCATCCAACTCTAATAATGACACATTCTAGCCATTGATTTTCTTTTGTGTCCAAAGATGACATTCAGCTTTGCCCTAATATTTTATTTTTCACATAGGGAAGTGTTCAAATAAATCTGCCCTGTTGGTGTAAGCAAACTCTTGAATAAAGATGATTACTTCTTGTCCTTCTTGCCAGATTTCTTCTTGTTACCTCCGCCTTTTCCATCACGTTTTCCTCCAGCGTTGGTTGGTGTCAAAGTACTTCCAGGTATGTAGACATTTTGTCTGTAGTCAGGAACATGCTGCAGGGTGAACTGGGGTCCATAGCGAGCACTGAGGCCCATGGTGCCTGTTCCTCCTCCGAGGCCTGAAGTTCCCTCAGCAGCCTCTGTAAAGTAAAATCAAAAGATAGGGGTTAATTTACTATTACTGCATATTTTTCCAGCTATTTTGTGAAGATCATATGCACGTTAATAAGAGCTTATTAGGAAAAAGATCACCTCAGAATGAATGTTTTCGGGAAGTGATGTGGCATTTGAGGAGGTGTTGAGAAATTCTGAAATGTTTTTAAAAAAACATTCCACGTTAAAATATTTTGAAGTGTCACTCTCTTTACAGCTTCTTACACAGTTTTGGGTGGCACGTGGGGGACCTACACAATATTAGGATGGTGGTTCTAATGTTATCGCTGAGCGGTGTACTTTAACATGCTTTTAGGTTAAATGACTTCCCATAAAATTGTCCCTAGGGCAAAATTATGAGGGTCTGTGTGTAGGGAAAATAGCTAACAACAAGTAAATGACAGCAGTGCGTCTTCTAACATTAATAAAGTTGGTTTGCTTCAATAAGGGGAATGTTAAAAACCACAGAAAATAATCACCAATCTGAATTAAAGTGTAGCTAAACGTTTGACAAACTTCTGACATGTCAAGTGACATGTCAGAAGTTTGGATTGGTGGGGGTCTGAGCACTGAGACCCCCACCAATCGAAGCGGTAGAAGCGCTCGTGTGATCGCTCAGCTGCTTCGTGTCTGTCCGGCTTTTTCCGGAAAGCCGATGTATAGGAGTTCGTACACCGATACATTGATTTCCAGAAAAAGCCGAACAGACACGAAGCGGCTGAGAGCTCACACGAGCGCTTCAGCTGCTTCGTTCTAGCAATTGGTGGGGGTCTCAGTGCTCGGACCCCCACCAATCCAAACTTCTGACATGTCACTATGACATTTCAGAAGTTTGTCAAACGTTTAGCTACACTTTAAAGGGTTTTTTCCATTTTAGACATCTCTTGCATGTCCACAGAAGACGTCAAGCACATGTGCGGCCACTTTTCCATTCGTTCTCCCCATAGATTCAGTTGCCTCAAGACGCCTCATCTTGCAGAATGGGGGTCCGCAGTTCTTCACTTTCCTGATAGATGGGGTTACAAAGGTGGGACCTCAGGTATTATATGGATTGTTTGTGGTCCTATTTAACTTTTTTGAAGTCATATATCTCAGCATTAAATACATTGTGGTGAATAATACTCATTAATATTTTCATAGTTTCTCCAGTTTTAGAAATTCCTTAAAGATACAAATTTAATGAAGTGGTTAAGCTGAGTTCTTCATCTGGCACAATGTGCTGTGATATCATGATGTGTTAAAGCAATTATGAAAATAGCCGTCCAATACGCGCCAGGTTTTGCCACCCAGGACAGAAGGTTTCCCCCACCCCGCTCCTTCCATAACGATGGGGCCAATTCAGCACCTCCCTGTTTAATAACAATGCAGTTCTTCTGGAGAGGGGAATCCTGCACAGATTCTTGATACCTAGTAGCAAAGGAGATGGGGCCAACTAGGGCAGGGTCCTCTTTCTCCAAGGGCCTCATAGTAGCCCCTTTCTGGTTTGTACGTCCTCGATAGAATAGTAAGTACCAGACTAAGGCTAAATTCACACAACTGGGTGTCAAATCTGGCGTGAAAAACTGCAATTTTTAACAGCCGATTTGCACCAGTGCGGGACCCGTTTTCACGGATCCCTCATAGACTTGAGTCTATTGAGGGATCTGGGATAACGGGCTAAAATAGGACATGTCCTATTTTTTCCCGGGCCGTTCACATGGTCCGTTAAATTTTAATGCAACTGTGTGACGACCGTTAAGAAAACGTACGTCTCACGGCCGACTTTCCCTGTCGTCTAAAAAAGCCCTAAGGACAACAGGTAATTTTATTTCTACTGTTGAATATAAAGTTAAACATAATGATATGATTAGTGGTTTTGATCCCTCGTCACTGCACAGAAACCCAAAATATTTTTGCAAAATATTATCTTGGCCTTAGAAGATTATTATATACATAGTACGCAACATACATTTGGCAAACTCTGGGAAAATCAATCTGTCAATAGTAAAAACATCTTTACTCCGAGCGCCAGCTAACAGATGGCAGCGCTTCTCTGCAATGTAAGCAATAATGTCACACTTTACAGAATTAGTCAAACATGATCCAACACGGAATTTGAATAACTCGCATGTTAATTTTACAGAGGGGCTTTCAAGATCATATTACGGAAACTTGCTAGATTTTATTATGGTTTGTACACTTTATAAAACAAAACATGGCAACTACAGAAAACACTTTGTATTTAGCTGTACTATTCATTTTCTTCTATTTGTTCTCCTGGCTGTGGATACAAATCACCATTTATATCAATATCTACATATATGTGTGTTTATGTGAGGACATTGATGTGGATGGTGCTTTGAATCCACACAAGATCTCCACGACAATACTACAGAAAAAACAGAAGGGGACATGTTCTCATAAAGGTGTCTCAGTATTGATGCTCAGGCTTTGGGCCTGTAACTTCAAGCAATCATATCTCAGCATAGAAGTAGAGAACAATAATTGGCCCTTTTGTCCATTACTTCTGGTAGATCTTCTGCAAGCTGGTAGAGGAGAATGGGCCTACATGGTGTGTTTAGAATGGCTCTCTGCTTTGCTGGCAACAATTGAAGTCAAATGGCAAGTCCTAATGGAATCCAGCTGCTTGGACTATGGTAAACAACTTAAAGGAGTTCTCCGAGTAATTTATATTGATGGCCTCTACTTAGGAAAGGTCATCAATATCAGATCGTTTGGGGTTCGACTCCCGGCACTCCCGCCGATCAGCTGACTGAAAGGGCTGATACCGTACACATCCCTAGTGCCTGTGCCTGGGATGGAAGCTCAGTCCCATTCACTTGAATGGAACTGGAACTGCAATCCCAGACACAGCCGCTACGGATGTGTACGATACTGTGCCTGGTAAACTGTGAAGAGTCTGCGACATTCTTTACCGCAGCCCCTTCAGTCAACTGATCGGTGGAAGTGCCAGGAGTCAGACCCCAACTGATCTGATATTGATGACCTATCCTAAGGCTAGGCCATTGACATAAAATGCTCGGAGAACTCTTTTAACTCCAAGACACCAACAATATGAAAACAAACACTTTAAGCAATAAAGGACAATAAATAACAACATTTGCAAACTACTGTATATGAAATCCTCTGTGAATTCTTTAAATTAATCCTAAGGCCGGGTTCCCACGAGACAAATACGCTGCGTCAAAATCATGCAGCTTATCCGACCTGGAACCCACAGGACTTTCCGTCCAAAAAAATCGCAGCACAATGTTCCACTGTGTAATTAAGCGCACATACTTACCCCCTCCCTCCCTCCTCTGACGTCTGCTCTGGCCTCCCTGGATGACGTTTCAGGCCATGTGACCCTGCAGTGATTAGCTGCAGCGGTCACATGGGATACAATGTCAACCCAGGAGGGCGGACTGCTCGAAGGAGGGCGTTCTGGGTAAGTATGTCTGTTTGGTTTTTTTCCGGCGTTGCCATTTTTGCGGCGTAAATGCTGCGAATACGCTGTAAAAGTCGCAACACATGCATTTCTGTTGCGGGTATTGCATCCCCATTGAAACCAATGAGGAAAACCCACAGCAGAAAATCAATGAAAACACAGCATTATTTGACATGCTGCTGAATTAAATTCCGCACCGCAGGTCAATTTATTAACGTTTATGCTGCATTTTTTTTCCGCAGCGTGGGCAAGGGATTTACTAAATCTCACCCACTTTGCTGCTACTGTAAACACTGCAGAATTTCCACACACAATTCCGTTGCGGAAATTCCGCAGCGTTTATGCTACGTGGGAACCCGGCCTAAAACTGCCAACGTGATAATCTGGTATGCAACAAAATTAATCCCGAAACTGGATAATGAGAAGATTACTGTTTTTTAAGGATGAGAAAAAGTACTGCACAGTATGAGTCAGTGAGTCTATAAACTGCATTAAAAAAAATATGTGTTTCATAACAGATACAGTCAATTTTCAGTGGTTCTACATGAGGCATAATCTACAGAGACATTTCATATGGAGTGGATATTGATTATTACTATGAAATACACCACAATGTTTCCACCTATACTAATATAGAAGACTGACCATTAGCAGATGCCAGAATCATTGCCTGAAGTCTCTCGGTTTCAAACTGGTTGTTTGGCCACACTCCAGCTTCTTCTGCGGGTTGCGCTCTAAAGAAACCACAATGACACAACATGATTACTGTTAAATATCAAAGCTAATTAAAGCAAACCACAACAAACAGCCTGTAATTTATAAGAGTGCACACAATGAAATATCTGTTCTTCAGGTATTGTGAAATAAACGAAAACAGGGGGTTCATTCAGGAAATAACCCAAAACTTGTCAGCAAAACAAGTGCATAATATGTATTAATAAACAATACAATGTTTGGTTATTTTGAGTCAAGACGTACATTTAAAATACTGACTTTCTAAAAACTAATAAAAAAAAAAAAGTACTGCTAATCACAAGGTGTTTTCTAATGCTGGCACCCAAAGTGATCAACTGTAATCTGTGGGGAAATCTGGCATCAAGTGTACCATTTCTCTGCAGCGCCACCACAGAGGAAATGAAAGAATTACGCAGTTCCCATCGTAATCAATGGGCTGTTAGCGTAATGCACAGACATGCCACTTCCTCCAGATCAAGAGTAGCTTTTTGTGGCTGCACTCTGTTCTGGCTAATAGAATGAGAATGAGAGACCCCTCCCCACTATTAACTCAGAATTCCCTAATAGGATAGTTGGAAATAAGTCTCTAAAAGAAACAACTCTTTTTAGCTGCCTGTAATCTGATTGGTCAATCTAAAACATTTTTTTTTTATTTGCACCAATTTTTCAAACTCTTGAATTTGCTTTAGAATATATCATATTTTACACAGTATATTAAGCAGAAGAATATCAGATATATTGAATAGTACTTTTGAAAAATATCAATGTTTACTTCTCTCTATATTTCTTTTTGACGTTACTAGAAGATGGGAGGATCAATTTTTAACATATCCTAAATATATGTATCTCCACTACATCGCCACCTAGGGTTATACAATAATGTCCATGTTCAGGGGTCTGTTGAGTTTTCCATCACGGTGGCCGTCATTTTAATGTAAACAATAATAGACCCTCTAACACAGATGTGAGCGAAGGCTTTACCCTTTCAGGACAAAGCCTGTTTTGACTAAGCCGATTTTTAAAAATCTGACATGTGTCCCTTTATGTGGTAATAGCTTTGGAATGCTTTTACAAGGCTTAGAACTTTAGCAGCAATATCAGCAGGCGTGACCGGTGGCACAACACAACTCCAACAGGTTAGCAGGGCACAGGAACAACGGGAACAGGATAATACTAAGGGACCATTTGCTAAGACTAACATGGGTAAACACAACAACGCCCAGGCAAAGAGTGAAATGGCAGAGCCCTTTTTATAGTCCAGGGTGATCATGGACTAATTACAGATCTTATTCATGTGTGTGCACTGGCCCTTTAACCCGTTAGTGACCGACCCATCGTGTTTCTACGTCGGTCACTAACGGGCCTTATTCCGATGCCATAGACTTTTTACGTCGCGGCATCGGAATAAGTAAACAGAGCAGGGAGCTGTCAAATCTCCCTGCTCTCAGTTGCCAGAGGCAGCTGAGGGCTGGGAGCGTCCCTGCTCTGCCGGGTGAGATCGATATTAGTATTGATCTCACCCGTTTAACCCCTCAGATGCGGTGCACTCTCTCTCCCACCGACACCCGGCGATACGATCGCCGAGTGTCTGTGTCTCCAATGGCAACCGGGGGTCTAATAAAGGCCCCCAGGTCTGCCTGGAGTGAATGCCTGCTAGATCATGCCGCAGGCATGACCTAGCAAATGCCTGTCCGTGTTAAACGGACAGGCAGTAATACACTGCAATACAAAAGTATTGCAGTGTATTATAAATGCGATCGCAGAATCGCATATTATAGTCCCCTAGTGGGACTAGTAAAAAAGTGAATTTTTTTTTAATAAAGTTAATTTAAAAAAAAATGTGAAAAAAAATGAAAAACCCAGCTTTTCCCCTTACAAAATGCTTTACTATTAAAAAAAACAAAATAAAGTTAAAAAGTTACACATATTTGGTATCACCGCGCCCGTAACGACCCCGACTATAAATCTATTACATTATTTAACCCGCACGGTGAACGCCGTAAAAAAATTAATAAAAAACTATGGAAAAATTGCTGTTTTCTGTGAATACTGACTTTAAAAAAATGTGATAAAAAGTGATCAAAAAGTCGCATCTACTCCAAAATGGTACCAATAAAAACTACAAGTCTTCCCGCAAAAAAAAAGCCCTCATACAACCGCATCGGCGAAAAAATAAAAACGTTACAGCTCTTCAAATATGGAGACGCAAAAACAAATAATTTTGAAAAAAAAGCGTTTTTACTGTGTAAAAGTAGTAAAACATACAAAAACTATACAAATTTGGTATCGTTGCAATCGTAACAACCCACTGAATAAAGTTATTGTGTTATTTATATCAAACGGTAAACGGCGTAGATTTAAGACGCGAAAAAGTGGCGAAATTTCAGGTTTTTTTCTATTTCCCCCCAAATAAAAGTTAATAAAAGTTAATCAATAAATAATATGTCCCCCAAAATGGTGCTATTAAAAATTACAACTTGTCCCGCAAAAAACAAGACCTTATACAGCTATGTCGACGCAAAAATAACTTTTATTTATTTATTTTTCTTAAACATTTTTTTCACACTTACTTGGGGACCTGAAGATCTGATCTTCTGATCCCCGGTAAAATACACTGCACTACTTATGTAGTGCAGTGTACTGTGTCATTTTTTCATCTGACAGTTAAGCCTATCAGGTCCTGCCTTGGGCTGGACCTAATAGGCTTCCATACCTGGCCACTGGGAAGCCGTTTATAGGCTTCCTAGTTGTCATAGCAACCATTACAACACGCGATCTCTCGCGGGGAGAGGGCGAGGGGGTACAGAGGGAGCCCCCTCCCTCTGTCCACCACTTCAGTGCGGCGGACGCCATTGACCACAGCATTGAAGGGGTTAAACGCCGGCGATCGGCGGAAACGGCAACAGCCACCGTTGCAGCGGGATGTCAGCTGTATATTACAGCTGACACCCTCTGAAGATGAAGCGTGCACAGCTCCTGTGCCCGCTTCATCTTCATGATGGATCTGGTAGGTCGGATTGCAGGAAGTAACTTGTTACGCAGACGTGCCAGACCCGTCAATTTGCGGGAAGGGGTTAAATGAAGGGCTGCTGTCTGCTGTCATCTAGTGTCTCAAGGAAATCTTTGTTTATATACTGTAGCTGCTTTGTGCTACTACTGTATGAATTAAGATAAATTGTGAATTTTACTATCACTGTGTTGAATGCATACAAATAAGGCTTAGTTCACACCGCGTCAGGGTCCCGTTCTGACGTTCCATCGGAGCTTCCAGTTAGAACGGGACCCTGTCTGACACAACCGGAAACCATATGGTGACGGATCCGGTGCCAATGTTTTCCGTTTGTCTCAATTGTTCTTATTGTATACGAATTGACAACGATGCAGCCATGCAGAAGATTAATATTGGGCAAATCTGCAAATTTTGTAGGGGCAGCCTGAATGTCCCCCATAGACAGACATCAGGGGACAGAAATATCCCAACATACCCTATCCATTGTACCTTCTGTATATAAGCTGTATATAAGCTGTCATATAGATATATTATAACCAGTAGAATTTAGGCCAGAGCTACAGATCGGCTGATGTCATCCAGAGGCACCCTAGTCATAGGAGCAGCGGCTGCTACGAGGCCCGCGGCATGAGGGGGCCCGTGTCGCCCGCCGGCACGGGCCCCCACCATGGCCGGAGGCTCCGCTAGCAGCCGCTATGGCTGCTACAGCGGGACGCCACTGAACATTACGGCAGAGCAGGGAGGTATCTCCCCGCTCTGCCATTAAACAAAAGACATGTATCCCCTATCCACAGGATAGGGGATACATGTGTGATAGCTGGCATTGATAGGGAGAACGGGGGACTGAAAGTCCCCTGAAGTTCTCCATCACAAACCTCGGACTTCCGGGGTCTGTGTCGGCAGCTCCGTAAAAATGAATGGAACGCCGGTCGCGCTTGTGCGCATGCGTGACCAGCGCTCCTTTCATTATTATTGAGCTGCGCAGACGCCGGAAGTCAGAGGTTAGTCATGGAGAACTTCAGGGGACTTTCGGTCCCCCGTTCTCCCTATCGCTGCCAGCGATCACACATGTATCCCCTATCCTGTGGATAGGGGATACATGTCTTTTGTAGGACACACTGTAGGTCGCATTTTTTTGGGGGTTGGGCACGCTGTATGGCGCTCCCTACAGGGGGGGGCTGTATGGCGTTCCCTACAGGGGGCGGCTGTATGGCGTTCCCTACAGGGGGGGCTGTATGGCGTTGCCTACAGGGGGGGCTGTATGGCGTTCCCTACAGGGGGGGGCTGTATGGCGTTCCCTATAGGGGCGGCTGTATGGCGTTATCTACAGGGGGGCTGTATGGCGCTATCTACAGGGGGGCTGTATGGTGCTATCTACAGGGTGGGCTGTATGACGCTATCTACAGGGGGTTGTATGGCGTTATCTACAGGGGGGCTGTATGGCGTTATCTACAGGGGGGCTGTATGGCGTTATCTACTGGGGGGGCTGTATGGCGCTATCTACAGGGGAGCTGTATGGCGTTATCTACAGGGGGGCTGTATGGCGTTATCTACAGGGGGGCTGTATGGCATTATCTACAGGGGGCTGTATGGCGTTATCTACAGGGGGGCTCTATGGCGTTATCTACAGGGGGCTGTATGGCGTTATCTACAGGGGGGCTCTATGGCGTTATCTACAGGGGGGCTGTAAAAAAGGAACTATCTACAAGGGGGAGTTGTGTGACACCCAGGGGAGGGGGGGCCCAGGTCAAAAGTTTTCTATGGGGCCCAGTCTTTCCTAGATATGCCCCTGCATAGGAGCATGGCTACAGTATCTCATCATGTCACAGACATGTAACATCTCACTTAGTTAGACAGATGTGTCTCAGATCTTTGCCTACAACAGAATGGGATGTTGCTATGAAAAGACATGTCTCAAGCTTTGCTCAGAAAACCAAAATAAAGTAAAATAAGTTGTTACCCCCACACATTCAGACCAATAAGCAGTGCTGTGAGGGCTCATACTACATGCCCATTAGGCTTTAAGATTGGTTTATATACCATCTGATAAATCTAAGAAAAACTGAATTTCTGCATTATGTTTTGCTTTTGGTCAAAACATTGTAGTCACCATAGGGGGGGGGGGGGGTCCTCAAGGTTGAAAGATTCAAACATTTATCTAAATTAACCTGCAAAAATAGGGTTGACTGCAGTTGCTAAGGCAATATACCACAGATGCCACTTAAAGGATATGTACAGCTTTGAAGACGGTTGTTTTTTTCTTTTACTAAAAATGGCCTGGTTGCCCATCAAGGGCAAATTAATCCAGTATAATCTGCATGCTATAAATTTAACAATGGCGTGTAATGTTTTTCTTGACTCATTAGAATGTGTAGAAGTTATTTTTTCCATGTAGTTTCACCCCGATTACTGACTCAGCATGAAGTCACCCCACCAAACATATTGTAGTACATAAAAGATATGGTAGTCATAATATAAGATATTAAATTATGCAAAATTGTTACATGTCTATTCACTTATAAGTTAAGTATTAATGAAGAATAAATGTATATGCAAAAAAAATGTTTATACAAAAAAAATATTATTGTGTCCTAAGAAAAAGGGCCTGTAAGTAATGCAGAAATGTTATACAGGGTTAAAGTAAAATTTATAGAGAAGTTAGTTAAAAAAAAAAAAAGGATGCTATAAAGACACAAAGTAGTGTACTCAATGTAGCTGAATACAGGCTATTGATGTCACTGTAGGAGATCTGATGTGTAGGGTTGACTCAAAAATTTGGGACCTAAGGCAAAAGGCTAAATATGTAGACCCTCATTGTTACTAGCTTCAGCCCTGTTTTTCATAACTCCACAACGTGTAATATAACTTTAACAAAAACCTATTCAACATCAGAACCAAGACAAAATAAATTCACTAGACTGTTCCTATAGATGTAAGGGCTCAACCAAGAAGATGCAGTACATTGTTAAAACAGATGTGACTATTGTGTCCCTTATAGCACCATAATGCCTAAAGCAATAGTGTCAGTTGCCTTTAAGCCAGTTATATTCATTCATATGGAAAAACATATGGTTAACGATATATTAACTATATTTCTCAGTTTTCAGAAAAGTAAAACTTGTTTTGTGAATTTATTTTTGAAGTCTGGGATTAGAGTGTAAAGGGGTTGGCTGCTTTAGAGATCTCTTTTTCTTGGATGAATCCCCATGTGATAAGCTGATCCCAGGGTGTCCCGTACTAGGACCTCAACTGTAACCTGTGAATGAACATGTCCACCAAGTGTTAAATTTCCCTCCAGCGATACTGCACTAGATATTACAGGTTTTTTTTTCCCAACACAGACATTTAGGGCATGTAGTTTTACCACGATTACTGTCTGATAGATTCAGGTCCCAGGTCTGGGACCAGCACTTATATCCAGAGCAGGGGGCCTGCGACCCTGTCCTGCTTTATTCCTATGGGCATTGCGTAAACAGCTGAGCCTGCTTACTGGGACCTGCAGATATGACACATTTTTAGAGCATCTTGTGAATACGCCATAAATGTCTGTTTTGGGAATACCTCTTTAAGCATTTCCTGATATGCATTGAAATCAATGGAGAACATTTATTATTACTGCAGCACAATACAAAGGGTGCGCCATTGCCCTGTTGATAAATCTGTCGTAGGATAACAATCATACCAGGTCAAAACTGACATTGCTTTCTGACACTTAGTTTTGTTAGAAAAGTGTTGTAAATCTTCGGGAAATTACTTGCGCTCGACTTGACTCTGAAGCCCGCCAACTTTTTCCAACAAATTCATATGTGTAACAAAAAGTGGTGCATGAGCTTTATAAGCTATATTCAGCCCGAACACCGTATTTTTCAATGCACTTACACAAGGAAATGAGTTCAAATACACTGATAAATTTGCTCCAATGTCTTATCCATGCAATGCACAGACATGCCAGGTCCTCCAGAGCCATAGACATTCTTTGCAGAGCCGCTCTCCACTTTGGCTAATAGATGATGCTCCTGAACAGAGAACCCCCCCCCCCTATATTAACACAGAATTCCCTATAACCGTATTTAAAAATGGGTTATTTAAACCAGATACGCTCTATAATGGGACATTTCCCGCTAAGATCGAGATGATTTATGGAGAATGTATATGGTTAAACTGTATAAGCCTACAGTCAGTGCAAGTAGACAAGTAGATGCAAGTGTCTCCAAGTGTGCCTATGAATACTTTTGGTGAATTACATTCATAGCTCAGTAAACATCACTGAATTAGTGCTGTATAGGGCTTATTGACAGCTATGTCCAATATATTGACTGTACACAAATTAAGAGTGCAGCTAAACATGGATGCACAGCAATAAAACATGTGACATCCATTATTAGAAATGCAATTTTTCCATTAAAACTTGTACACTACAGATGTGTCCACCCTTACTTTTCCATGAATTGTGTTAAGTTATAGAATTTGTCATGATACCAATTCTATCCAATCTCGCGACATCCTGTAAAAAAAACATATACGTTAAAGGGTACCTAAACGTTCAACAAACTTCTGACATGTCATAGTGACATGTCAGAAGTTTGGATTGGTGGGGGTCCGAGCACTGAGATCCCCACCAATCGCTAAAAAGAAAATGGCAGAAGTGCTCGTTTGAGCGCTCAGCCGCTTTGTGTCTGTTCGAC
Source organism: Rhinoderma darwinii (assembly GCF_050947455.1). Taxonomy (NCBI): domain Eukaryota; kingdom Metazoa; phylum Chordata; class Amphibia; order Anura; family Rhinodermatidae; genus Rhinoderma; species Rhinoderma darwinii. The sequence goes on from NC_134689.1 coordinate 35,091,887, forward strand.
TTTTTCCGGAAATCGATGGAACTCAACAGATAGTCTATGAGCCCGTACTCCGCTACATCGGCTTCCCGGAAAAACCCGAACACAAACAAATCGGCTCAGCGCTAACACGAGTGCTTCTGCCACTTTGTTTTAGCGATTGGTGGGGGTCTCAGTGCTCCAACCCCCACCAATTAAAACTTCGGACATGTCACTATGACGTGTCAGATGTTTGTTGAACCTTTAGTTACCCTTTAACCGTATATGTTTTTCTAACATGAGAGTCTATGAGTGACAGATAGCCGAGGGATGGCATCCGTCGGAGGCATCTGTCACAGCCATCCAGTAAAAAAAATTATACATTAAATATGTTTTTTTAACATAGGAGTCTATGGGCGACGGAGTAGGGGTGTCTCTGATGGATGCCATCCGTTGCCCAAACATTCCCATGTTAAAAAAACATGATTTTTACATATACGTTTTGTTACTAGATGGCTGTGACTTATTACGTTTTGAATATGGGAGTCTATGGGTGATGGATAGCTGACAGATAGCATCAGTTGGAGGCATACGTTTTTGTTGTTTTTTTTTGCATGTTTCTTTAACATCTCACGCCATATCCCAGGTTATGTCGGATTTAAACTAAAAGTAAGGGAGAACACATATGTATATCTGTTTTGTTTGCTTAGCGAAGTGTGTGCAAATATACTCCTGGCATATGGTAAAGACTATGTACACCTTTGAAATATTTTTATTTTATTTTAATAAAAATGTCTATCAGTGTGTTTGGTACAACTTTCTAAATACTTTTTATTAAAAATTATTTTTACTTTGAGATACAGCTGCTTTGTATTCTGTATACAGAGCAGCTGTATCTAGCGCTGAAAGCTGTATCCATCAGGTCAGTGGGACTAGCAGGTTCAGTGACTGCAGGTCCTGTGTGCCACTGACACGCAGGATCGAGTTGTTAACAATCACATCTAAATTCATGACCTGACAGATTCAGATCTCTGCTCACAAAGCAGCTGAATCTCAAAATGTACAAATATTTTTTAATAAAAAGTATTTAGAAAGTTGCACCAAACACACTGATAAACATTTTTATTAAAAAACAAAACAATAAAAACAACGATTTCAAAGGTGTACATAGCCTTTAAACACCCATATGTTTGAGCAATGAGTCTACCTATTGACTGCACTAATACTCTAAATGGAGATTAAAGTAAAGGATAACCAATGTCCTGTTGTTCTCAGCTGGGATGCATAGTCAAATCTCTGAGGATCACAGCACACCAATCAGGGAGACTATGATCAGACTCAACTAAACAACAAATAAAAGTAACGTAGACTAGGTTTATTGCTTCTTTGTTTCACCACATTCCCCTACAAAATAAACTGGGAGTCCAGAGGCAGATAATGTTCTTAATGCAAATGTAAAATAGTGTAGAGAGAGACCCAAATAAAGAGACATCACGCTATATCTAAAAAATGGTGTGCTAGCCAATCTCTTGACAAGTAGAACGGGAAAGTGTAATTCTTAAGATAAAATGTGAGAAAAGGTTATTTTCAATCTTGTACAAGGCTATACTGAACTATTAATATTTAATAGATTTTCCAGGAATTTACCCAGATGGACAACTCTTGGGACAGGCCATCAATATGTGATCAGTAAGAGTCTGACAAGCCGAGGCCCCTACTAATCAGAAGAATGAACAGACCACAGCATTTACTGGTGCACTGCTCTGATTGTCGTTACAAAAACAATGGTGCGTCTATACTTGCAGCTGTGCTCGGTGCTTTGCTTGAATGAGGCTATGTAGTAGTACTAGGCACAACCGCATGTACAGGTGCACCTCCGAGCCTGGATCAACATTGCTGGATCACGATGACCCCTAAATTCTCATTATTGGTGGAAATCCCAGCGGTTGGACTTCCATTGATAACATATTGATTAATGGGAGGTCACCCGGGACTTCCATCAAAAGAATATGCCATCTATGGATAATCCTGGAAAACCCATTTATCCATTGAATATCTATTTAATAAGGCCATCTTGATATTTCTCTGCAGTATTACTCAGTACACTAACATGAAAAAGTCCTGTTTTCAGCAAATGTCAATTTCTCTAAGTGATTTTATCAACCCCTTCATGGGAACATTAGCATATAACAGTAGGTGGTAGCTGTAGAGAAGATACAGAATGAAGCCTAGTCTCTCTACTGAAGCATCTAGTAAATCTGTATTGTATTCATCTATGAGTGAAACTTGCCATTAAATATGGAAATCACATATACAATATATAGATATATACACCCAAACACATGTGAAGATCTACTCACCCACTTGGTCCGGGTCTCTGAGCCTGTGAGAAGCGCCATTCTGCATTAGGCTGTGCCTGCTGGAAGACAAATAGAAAAGTGCTTGTAATTGCTACATACTTACATTGTAAGGAAATAAAAAGTATAAGAATATAAACACATTGATTTATCTTCTTTGTCTTAAAGCCTAGACTGAAAAAAAGGAACAAATAATGGTGTAAAAAAAGACATCGTATTGTGACGTTTTACCTTGAACTTTGCTGCAATAAACATTAGAACACAATGTTAGAATTCTCAGAGAAAAAAAATCAAAGAATAACAATTGTAATAATGTCAATTATATTTCATGAAGGAACATTAGAACATAAATAATGGATGAATACTGTAGTAAATAACATGTTAAAGAGAAACTCTCACTAGGACATATAAGTTGTACTGGTTAACGCGCCTAAATAGCACTGTCTCCGATACCAGCACTGTTTTTCTTATTTTTCCTGGTAGCCCCCATTCCAGAGATATGGCCCACTGTTGTGTTGGCTCCCTATATGCTAATTTGCTGGAGTTAGCCAATGGGGTGGAGCTTGCTTCCCTGCCTCGGATGCTGACCAATCAGGGTGGGTAGTTCATGCCCTGTTGGCTAACTACAGCAAATAAGCATATAGGGAGCCAACACAACAGTGGGCCATATCTCTGGAATGGGGCGGGGTGTCTAGGAAACAAAGAAAACAGTGCTGGAAATAGGAAGACAGTGCTATTCAGCTCAGTAAACCAGTTCAACTTATATGACCAAGTGACAGGTCCTCTTTAAGCAATATATTCAATAAATCAATGCCACCAACAGTTCTCATACATCCATTTATCAGGATCATTGAGGTTAATATCATCTTAGAAATAGTCCAAACTATTCCGAGGCCACTTATATCTTGAAAAAAAATTATATTTTAAATCTTATAAATTAAAAGTTTGACTTAAAGGTCTGCAGGACTGACAAATTCAGTGAACAGTGAACGATACAGATGTATCTCCAGAAGTAAAACGATTTTTTAATAAAAACTATTAAAGAATTTACACTAAACACATTGACTGATCTATTTATTACAAAAAAAACAAAAACCTTCAAAAGTATACATAGCCTTTAATAGGTAGTGATGTTGTAAATTCTGTTGTAGTTTGTAACCCAGTGTTTGCCAACCAGTGGCTTGGAAGCAATATGAGACCCTTGGGCTCCTTTGGCGGCAAGACACCAGGTCTTAGCATTACTAGAACTTAGTACCAGGATTAAAACCCATACCATTGGCAGTAAACAGTGGGGTCAGAGTCAAATCACTTAGTCATATCTTAGGTTTCTTCCTATTTTAATATGATATTGCTTAAAACATACACACATTTGGTTACCGCTTTTGTAACCTATAGAATGCATAGGGTATATACATGTGTATATATATATATATATATATATAGAGAGAGAGAGAGAGAGAGAGAGAGAGAGAGAGAGAGAGAGAGAGAGAGAGAGAGAGAGTATAGATATTTATTTGTGTGCCATATGTGCACACAAATAAAACTGATGCAGTTTTTTTACATACTGCTGTGCCAAGACCTTATGAGAGCAAATTCATGTACTGTATGGTCCATTTAGGTTCCTAGTGAAATGGTCAATGCATGTAAAAAAAACTTGGCCTCAGGTATTAGAAATGTCTCATAAGAAATACAAATTCCTGTTCATTAATATACATTTATATATATTATACACAATACATGACTCCTGATTTACCAAAAGAAAGCGGGTTCATATATTCAGTAGTTGCTAGTAGTTGTGCCAAGTTTTATGTGTGTTCCATTTAGGAATGACTTGTTTCTTAAGATAAAGAAGGTCCTTAGAGAATTATAGTACGACAAAGCGTCTACGAGGAATACCCTCATTAAAAATAAACATGCTGTAATGGCAGTCTCCCAGCTGGATGGACACCAGCTGAGATTCCTTGCAGGCATAAACACTTCTTGTAATAGGATTGTGAACAATGCAAGTACAGCACACCGCACAGCAAGGGGTTCAGAACTATATACCATAAATAGGAAATGGTCGGAAAAGTGCTGGGGACTTAGAATATGACAGAGGAAGATTTTACAATATTCTATATTGTTATAACATAGATGGTGATTGATACTGATAATTCATCATAAGGGTATGTTCACACGGCTGCCTCCGTTACGGCTGAAATTACGGAGCTGTTTTCAGGAGAAAACAGCTCCGGAATTTCAGACGTAATGGCAAGTGCAGGCGCTTTTCGCTGCGTCCATTACGGACGTAATTGGAGTTGTTTTTCTATGGTGTCAATGGAAAACGGCTCCAATTACGTCTCAAGAAGTGACAGGCAATTCTTTGACGCGGGCGTCTTTTTTACGCGTCTTTTGACAGCAGCGCGTAAAAAAATGACCGTCGGCACAGAATATCGTAAAGCCCATTCAAATGAATGGGCAGATGTTTGCCGGCGCTTTGGTGCCGTATTTCGAGGTTAAAACGCCCGAATTACGTCCGTAAATAGGGTGTGTGAACCCAGCCTTAGAGTCCATTGTCCATTAGAGGTCTCAGCAATAAATCAGTGCTGTGGCTCCTTCATTGTCAGGATCGGCAGGGGTCCCAGAGGTCAGACCCTCACGATCAGAAAGTGATGGCATATCCTAGCAATATGCCATCCCCTTATAGGATGGGAATAACCCTTCAACTACCTGGATGCTTTAGGACTCCCAGCGGAAGCAAACTAACTGAAAGCTGTACAAACACCATGTGGACAATGCCCCGGAGAGAATAGTTTTCCAGGTTTATGAAATGCAATGCACATCTAACCACAGACACTTTGCCAGCCTACATGTATAGAATATGTACATGATAATTATTATATGTGTTTTTCCACAACTGATAGTATATTCCTCTCCCAGAACCCTATTAGTGACTTCTCCATGACCTTCTCCAGGCACTTAATGGACCTCAGCTGGTCAGGATCATGGATCACTTATAGACTTTGGTAAATGGAAGTATCTGACTCACTGCCCACAAAGAACAGACAGTTTATGGGTAATTTTCAAGTATAGGATTAACACTGTGTGAAACCCATATCTCACTTTATAGTAAAATGTACTGTATATGCTTCACAACGAAATCCTAAAGAGGTTACAACTCACACTTTGGAGAAGACAGATGACACTTGTTCACATCTGGAAGTAATGATGGATTGCTGGGGCTACTTCCACTAATTGAGAATGTTAGACTTTGAGGCTACATTTTATAAGTAAAGTTTATGGTCCTCTTACACCTTAGGGTCAGTAGGCATTGGTCAAAATGCCACTATGCTGACTTTTTATTACACACATCTGGACAAATGCAAATTAATAGCTGTTCCTTCTTCCCCTTCAAACAAACCCTATGCTGGGTTATTAATGATCTTATATAAATCACTACAACCGCTATTATTCCTGATGATTGGGAAGAGAGAAGTTAAATGAAATACCCTCGGTGTTCGGAGATTGCATATCCCATAGCTCTAGTGTAACGTGTGGCTGTAGAGAGTTCAGATCATTTGATAAATTAATTTCACATGGCTATGTAAAAACAAATTATATCACATCATCAGTAAAGGTCATATTATGCTAGGTCTACATAAATACATTTGATGAATTAGGGCATGACAGATTTCAAAGGACTAAAAGAGAAAGAGGTAACAAAGGGCAAAAAAGCCAAAGAGAGTGACCCATTACTAATGTCGCTCCATTCTACGCAGACATGATCCACTCAGAATGTTTTTTTTTTCAACTCACAAATTAAAATGACCCTTAAGTTTTTACAAACTTCTCACATGTCAAAACTTTGCATTAGTGAGAATCTAGGCACCATGATCCTCACTGATGCCTGGAATTAACCCTTTCAAGACCGAGCTCATTTTGACCTTCATGACCAGCCCCATTTTCTCAAATCTGACATGTGTCTCTTTATGTGGTAATAACTCCGGAATGCTTTTGCCTATCCAAGCGATTCTGAGATTGTTTTCTCGTGACATATTGTACTTTATGTTAGTGTTAAAATTTGGTCAATAAATTCATTGCTTATTTGTGAAAAACACCAAAATTTAGAGAAAATTTGCAAAAATTATGATTTTTCTCATTTTAAATGTATCTGCTTGTAAAACAGATAGTGATACCCCACAAAATAGTTACTATTTTATATATTCCATATGTCTACTTTATATTTGCATAGTTTTTTGAACATTATTTTATTTTTCTAGGACGTTACAACGTTTAGAACTTTAGCAGCAATTTCTCACATTTTCAAGAAAATTTCAAAAGGCTATTTTTACAGGGGCCAGTTCAGTTCTGAAGTGGCTTTGAGGGCCTTATGTACTAGATAGACCCCATAAATCACCCCATATTAAAAACTGCACCCCTCAAAGTATTCAAAATAGCATTCAGAAAGTTTCTTAACCCATTAGGCGCTTCACAGGAATTAAAGCAAAGTAGAGGTGAAATTTACAAATTAATTTTTTTTTGCTGAAATTCATTTGTAATACATTTTTTTCTGTAACACAGAAGGTTTTACCCGAGAAATACAACTCAATATTTATTGCCCAGATTCTGCAGTTTTTAGAAATATCCCACATGTGGCTCTAGTGTGATAACGGACTGAAATACCGGCCTCAGAAGCAAAGTAGCACCTAGTGGATTTTGGGGCCTCCTTTTTTTAGAATATATTTTAGGCACCATGTCAGGTTTGAAGAGGTCTTGTGGTGCCAAAACAGTGGAAATCCCCCAAAAGTGAGACGGTTTTGGAAACTACACACCTCAAGGAATTTATCTAGGGGTATAGTTAGCATCTTGACCCCACAGGTATTTTGCTATATTTATTGGAGTTTGTCTGTGAAAGTGAAAATCTACTTTTTTTCTGAAAAAATATAAAAAATAATTATATTTGCAAGGAATAAAGATTAAAAAGCACCCCAGAACTTGTAAAGCTACTTCTCCCGATTACGCCAATACCCCATATGTGGTACTAAACTGCTGTTTGGACCCACGGCAGAGCTCAGAAGGGAAGGAGCGCCATTTGGATTTTGAAGCGCAGATTTTGCTGGATTGTTTTTCAGTTCCATGTCACGTTTGCAACGCCCTGGAGTAAGCAAAACAGTGGAATCCCCCCAAAACTGACCCCATTTTGAAGACTACACCCCTCAAGGAATTGTTCTAGGGGTATAGTTAGCATTTTGACCCCACAGTTTTTTTGCTGAATTTAGTGGAATTAGGCCGTGAAAATGAAAATCTACTTTTTTCTGAAAAAACATAGAAATGTTTAATTTTTACAAGGAGAAAAATTTGTAAAGCAATTTGTCCTGATTACAGCAATACACCATATGTGGTAATAAACTGCTGTTTGGACCCACGGCAGGACTCAGGAGGGAAGGAACAATATTTGGCTTTTGGAGCTCAAATTTAGCTGGAATGGTTTTCGGGTGTCATGTCGCATATGCAAAGCCCCTGAGGTACCAAAACAGTGGAAACCTCCCAAAAGTCCCTTTAGGGGACTGGAACGAGCGATCATTAGGTCGCTGGTACAATACACTGCAATACTAATGTATTGCAGAATAATGTCATTTTACAGGCTCCTGTAACAGCGCGATCTCTGTTCCTGTCCGTTAGTCCCGGGTGTCAGCTGTAATACACAGCGGACACCTGCAGAATATGGAGCGTGCACAGCGCATGAGCCCGCTCCATAAATAACCCCTCGCACCACGACATGCTATTAAGTCGTGGTGCGCCAAGGCGTTAATGTGCACCGTATGGTGCAAAGTGAAAATTAAAATTTTCCACTGATATGCCATTTTAATGCACAATATATTGTGCCCAGTTTGTGCCACTGAAGACAAATACCTCATACAATGTTGAGCAGGTTCTCTCGGATATAAAATGTCATATATGTGGACGTAAGCTGGTGTTTGGGCACGCTGTGGGGCTCAGAAGGGAGGGAACACCATTTGGCTTTTGGAGCGCAGATTTTGCTTGGTAACTGTTCTGTTTGGGGTTTTGCTGGTATTTCAGTTTATGATGTGGGGGTATATGTAAGCTGTGCGGGGTACATCAGGGCATAATAAGAGAGTATAATAATGGGGTACATAAATAATAATTCGCAGATATGTGGCCGGTGTCGCACTGATAAATGGCGCCCGATCTTATCCGCTTTTGGAACACTCTGCACATTTTGCATCGCCATATTCTGAGAGCCAGAACTTTTTTATTTTTTCTCCAACGGAGCTGTGTGAGGGCTTATTTGTTGCGGGACAATGTGTACTTTTCATTAGTACCATTTTAGGGTACATGTGATTTTTTTTAATCACTTTTTATTAGATTTTTTTGGAAGCAAAGTGACAAAGAAACATAAATTCTGACAATGTTTTTTGTAATTTTTTTTTTACAGTATTCACCGTGCGGTATAAATGACATTCTTACTCTTCATACTTTATTCTGCGGGTCGGTACGATTACGGCGATACCATATGTATATAGGTTTTTTATGTTTTGTGGCGATTGCGCAATAAAATCACTTTGATAAAAAAAAATTTTTTTTGTGTCACTATATTCTGAGAGTCATAATTTTATATTTTTCCGTCAAAAAAGCGGTGTAAGGGCTCGTTTTTTGCGGGACGGGTTGTAGTTTTTATTTGTACTATTTTGGGGTACATGCGACTTTTTGATCACTTTTTATTCTATATTTTGGGAGGGTTGATGACCAAAAAAAAGTGATTCCGACATTGTTTTTTAATTATTTTTTTTGCGGTGTTCACCGTGCGGGAAAAATAATATTATAGTTTTATAGTTTGGGTCGTTACGAACGCGGTGATAGCAAATATGTGTACTTTTTTTAACATTTTCATTTTTTTCCTATAATAAAAGACTTATTATAGGAAAAAAAGCATTTTTTTTTTTGTAACTTTTATAACTTGTTTTTACACTTTTATAAAACTTTTTTATTACTTTATTTTTTACTTTTTACTTGTTTTACTTGAAGCCTGGCAGCTCTGATCGCTGCTATAATACATTACACTACCTACTAGGTAGTGTAACGTATTATAAACTGTCAGTGTGAGGCTGCGAGTCACACTGACAGGAAGCATATGAGAACCAGCATCCGGCTGGTTCTCATAGGCTGCTGTGCATGGCAGACCCGGGGGCTGTTATATGGCCCCCGGTTCTGCCTTATAACCGACTGCAGCACCTGCAATCGGTCCCCGGGAAAGTTTGTTGTAGCAACAAACTTTCCAGTTTGTTATAGCAACAAACTTTCCAGTTCGTTGCTACAACACACTTTCCCTGCGATCACATGACCTGGACCTGAACTAATCAGGTCCCGATCATATCTCCGGGACCAGAGGCAGGTGATAACAGCGCGATCCGGGTGTCAGAGCTACTCTGAGACACCCGGATCGCGCTTTTAACACCCACCGTGAATTCACGTCGGCACTGCACAGAGCCCAGCAAGTGCCGACGTGAATATACAGTGGGTGGTCGGGAAGCGGTTAAGAGGCTCTTCCATATTCTGGGGATCTCCAGATCTATGAGCTAATATGGATGGCACTGCCAAAGACTTGTATGGGACTACAAAGTCCATAAATAGAGATCAGAAATGCAGAAAACAACTGGTAAGGGTACCTAGAAGCGCACCAGAGCTCGTTCATTCTACAGATTGGTGGTACCTAGAAGGGCACCAGGGCTCATTCATTCTACAGATCGGTGGTACCTATAAGGGCACCAGGGCTCATTCATTCTACGGATCGGTGGTACCTAGAAGGGCACCAGGGCTCATTCATTCTACAGATCGGTGGTACCTAGAAGGGCACCAGGACTCATTCATTCTACTGTTTGGTGGTACCTAGAAGGGCACCAGGGCTCATTCATTCTACAGATCGGTGGTACCAAGAAGGGCACCAGGGCTCATTCATTCTACAGATCGGTGGTACCTAGAAGGGCACCAGGGCTCACTCATTCTACAGATCGGTGGTACCTAGAAGAGCACCAGGGCTCACTCATTCTACAGATCGGTGGTACCTAAAAGGGCACCAGGGCTCAGTCATTCTACAGATCGGCAGTCTTTCCTATGATGTGTCAGAAGTTATTGCAGCAGGAATCTGCAGCCAGCCATATATATTGTAATTTTACTTAGTAGCCATCAAAATCAAAGGCTGTCTATGTAATACACGGACAGTCAAGGTCTTCCAGACTGGGAGCCTGAAGACTCCTTTGTAAAGCTCCTTGCAGGAGAGGCTTGTGGTGTTGTGTGACTGCTTAGGTATTCGGAGTGCCCACTCTTCCCACTGGCAGGAAACGCGGCTGCAGTCATAACTGGAGTCACCCTTTAATTAACTTTTATTACGATCAATTCTCTATTCTATAGTTAGCTTGCTTTTTATGGGGGTCATTTTGTACATAGTCATACATTGGGTATGCCCCAAAAAATTCCCCTATATGATGAAAAGCTTTTTCTCTTTCTGAATGTTTGTTTGCACGCTGCATTCAATGGATAATTCACAAATGTGTAATCTTGGACATAATACAAAGAACCTGGATTCAATTCCATCTTTCCAGTGCAGAATGTTGAATGCTTAATACCTCTTTCTACATAAAAGGGAGAGTATTATTATGTGATTGCTGAGTAAGCCTGTGAGCCATATAATGGAAACTGTCAGGAACAATACAAAAGTAACATCAATGCATAAAAGATCTGTTAGGTAAAGTCAGTGCACCTGCCTACAGAAACAGCCGTCTAATTTACACATCAATAAAAATTCTTCCCGGTTACTGTAGAAACCTGATGTGACGAAGAGCTTTGTGGAAAGGCCTAAGAGACTCTGGCATAATGCTTTCTTCCTGCGCTCATCAAAAATAAATGCAAAATAATTTAAAGACCCTTCTGGAGCAACCTTGCCCTAGATTGTTTTAGCTAATTTTTACAGAACTATTTATTACTTTATTACTCATTACTTATGACAATTATATTTTGTGAATTACCAAAATGTGGCTCATAAATCTATCTATCTATCTATCTATCTATCTATCTATCTATCTATCTATCTATCTATCTATCTATCTATCTATCTATCTATCTATCTATCGATCATCTATCTATCTATCTATCTATCTATCTATCTATCTATCTATCTATCTATCTATCTATCTATCTATCTATCTATCTATCTATCTATCTATCTATCCATCTATCTCTCGATCATCTATCTATCTATCTATCTATCTATCTATCTATCTATCTATCTATCTATCTATCTATCTGTCTGTCTGTCTGTCTGTCTGTCTGTCTGTCTGTCTGTCTGTCTGTCTGTCCGTCCGTCTGTCTGTCTGTCCGTCTGTCCGTCTGTCTGTCTCGCTATCTATATATATCAAGTATATTTCTTATTTGAAAATACAGTGAAATTAAAGATATATAATGATTTCACCAAAAACAATGTGATATTTTTATCCACGATTATAAAAGTCACCGGCCATCTTTCTGTGTGTATTTCAGTTGAATGTCTAGAGCTACATGAGAAAGTGGTCCTATGACTACTTGGGTTATTTTTTGTGATTAGTCTATGTATGGCTGTGATATACCTCAGTTAAATATATCTTAGTAAGCAGAAGATAGTGTTCACGATAAGCTGATCCATACATTATTGACCACTGGCTCTTACATAGTTGAAATATTGATTGACTTTTGCCTCGTCAAAGGCAAACTGCATTATTTATCACTTTTTAAGGCTAACAATATTTGTTTCTCTGACACTGACAAATGACTAAACTGATAAATGACTGATGGCGACCTCAGTCTATCATTATCAGTGATTAGAGGAAACATGCTGCTGGACAATTGTTCAAATGGAATGTATTTCTTTGAAGAAAATTCTTCATAGTAATGAAATCGACATCATGGATGTCATAAAGGAGCGTCCTCCTCTTGGCACCCCCTCTTTGAGCCAGAGCGAGACCCACCTCAACATGACCATGTATTACACAGTGCCCATGCTACATTTCCATCCCTCATCTCACATATCTCCAGTTCTGAAAATCTCCAGAAATATCTATATATAGCTTTATAGGCATTGCACTTTAGGTTTAGCAGTCTACAAAAAAAGATAAGATTAAAGGTGTTGTCTCTTCATATTTCTTCTGAAACCCCCGATGATCAGCTGTTATCGTCAGGGGAAGTTGTGACCAGCCATTCATAGTATTGAATTATATTGTTACACGGCGGCCATTCAAATGGTCCACTAGAGCGGAAGTCAATGATATTAAGCGGCTATCCACTCTGGCTCATAGAGGTGTTCCCCCTCTATGATGTCTATATACTTTTATAGAGCATATAGAAAAGAATTCTCTTAGTGAGACAACTCCTTTCATATAAATTAGAGCAAATGTAGCAGATTAACAGCAGACACTAACCAATTTTATAGCTAATAATGCTTCAAGGGTAGAAATGGTTCCCTCCCTCCCCCACCACTTTTCAATGTATTATCATTATTCGCTAAAATAAATATAATAATATAACAATAGAAAGAACAAATGACCAAAGGATTTCTGTAATTAACAGATTGGAGATGGCGTAGGCAGGAAATCCAAAATCACGAGGACTCTAAATGCAGCACAAATCCCCATTTCACAATCCCTTCTGGTTTGTTTTTTTCACGAATGCTCCATTATGCAATCAAATCCGTAAAATACACAATTCTTAATACAATGCAGCTTGAGCTATTATCTTCATAAACTACATTCTGTGTACAGAACAGAGCTCCACATAGAAAAGCCAAGGCTACCTAATGAGCAAATGGATAGATACATCAACCTCCGCAACACAATGTTCCCAAAATGTTCCTTATAAGACAGCTATGTAAGTCAGCCAAAGTTCAGGGTCACTGAAAGAAGACAGTGACATCTTAAAAATCAGGAATGCAATGAGAAAAGAGAAATATACTGTCGCTGAGAGCTGCTAATATATAGATATCATAGACATCATAGTGTAATGAGAGTAATTCCATTCAAGAACATTACAGGAATACCCTCCTTGGCCTTGAAGGGTGGCTTACAGGGAGCAATAGATTGCATTAATCTGCCAAGCAACTGTAAATATGATAGAATATAGGTGCACCGTTCCTTTAAGGCTGTATCAGAGAAGTCATCTCCTTACTATTGTCATTCACGTAGTCCTAGGTGTATTCACCACAGGGTTAACAAAGCTTGAACATAATCATATACATCATTGGGGTTTTTTTTTTCTGATGAGTCATCTAAACCAAATATAGCTCCTCCGCAGGCTATTCAATTTAGCTAACTAAAGGCTTTGAAGTTACCGACAATGGCAAATTTCTGAAATCTAGAAATACTCTTCATATAAAAAGCAGCAGAAAACCATGAAACAGAAAAACAAAAGTGTTCATACCATGCAAGCTACTGCTTTTTGTGCAATAAACCAAAGCAGCCAATCAAAAACCGGCATTATAGCCACTATAAATTAGGCAAAAATGCAATTACCTGATTGGCTGTGGGCTTTACCTACACATCACAGGCATAGTAGGGATCTACAATGGTAGATCCCATCTATTCCTGATATTTGTCACTTGGCAAGAAGCTAAAGGGATAAACTTAAAGGAGTTGTCGGTTTACAAAATGCATTTTTATTTACCCTATTAGGAAAGACATCCTTATTTTAGTCACAGAAGGGAGTTTCCTTTTCTGGAAGACCCAGCACATCTGTTTTTATTGATTTCAATAAATACAATGTAATGCTTAATTTCCCCTGTGGTGGCGCTGCAGGGGAATTGAACACTTGCTGCATGTTCCCCCACAGATTACAGCTGATTGATGGGGGTTCCAGTAATGTGAAGCCCTATAATCAGCTAATTTTCATGGGAACCCTCTAACAAAAATGCTAAAATGTTCTAAATAGACGAGATAGATATTTATTTGCCTACGAGAATATGTAAATATAAATCTGGTAGAGCTGTGAAAAGTGTCTGGGCAAGACTAAACACAAACAAGTCTCCAATGTAAAACATAAGACCAGAAATAGGCTAGCCGTCTGGATTCCCGCCGGCGTGATTTGTATGTGTTCAGCGCGTGAAGAGAAGTAGACAATAAAATATCACAACCACACAAATATCCAAGGAGAACATTATTGTATACAAATGTATAACTTTATCTGTTTTATGTCTTCAATTAAATATTTTAATTACAATGTTTTTTTCCAAAGAATTATCGTAGTTGTTAGAGCATTTTACACTATTAATCTACATACTGATTTTTAGTTATATCATATTTATTATTTTATTTACATGACACCAACATATTCTGCATCGCTGTACAAAAGTTGTCATCACTCACTGTCCCAAGTGAAGCTCCAACTCGACGTTTCCTTTCTATATGGAAACAGAGTACCCAGAAAACACCGGTGCAAACACAGGAAGAACATACAAACTCCAGATGTTGTCCTTGGTCAGGACAAGGGTGAAATGCGGCATTCACATATACTTTACACTTTATGGAGATTTAAGTTCACACGTAGGGTAAATACTGTGGATTTTCCGCAACGTATTTCGTTGCGGAAAATCCGCAGCATAATACAGTAGCAGCAAAATGGATGAGATTTTGAACAAATCTCATCTACACGCTGTGTAAACGCTGTGATAGGGTATGTGCACACGATGAGAGGCTTTTACGTCTGAAAAGACAGACTGTTTTCAGGAGAAAACAGCTGCCTCGTTTCAGACGTAAAAGCTCCTCCTCGCATTTTGCGAGGCGTCTGTGACGCTCGTAAATCTTGAGCTGCTCTTCATTGACTTCAATGAAGAACGGCTCAAATTACATTGCAAAGAAGTGTCCTGCACTTCTTTGCCGAGGTAGTCAATTTACCCGTCGTCGTCGTTTGACAGCTGTCAAACAACAACGCGTAAATAACAGGTCGTCTGCACAGTACGTCGGCAAACCCATTCAAATGAATGGGCAGATGTTTGCCGACGTATTGTAGCCCTATTTTCAGGCGTAAATCGAGGCATAATACGCCTCGTTTACGCCTGAAAATAGGTCGTGTGAACCCAGCCTTAGGGTATGTGCACACGATAACTGCAAATACGTCTGAAATTACGGAACTGTTTTCAGGAGAAAACAGCTCCTGAATTTCAGACGTAATTGCTCATACTCGCGTATTTCGCGGTGTCCATTATGTACGTAATTTGGAGCTGTTCTTTATTGGAGTCAATGAAAAACGTCTCCAATTACGTCCCAAGAAGTGCCCTGCACTTCTTTTGACGAGGCTGTAATTTTACGTGCCGTCTTTTGACAGCGACGCGTAAAATCACAGGTCGTCGGCACAGTACATTGTAAACCCATTGAAAGTAATGGGCAGATGTTTGCCGAAGTATAGGAGCCGTCTTTTCAGGCGTAATTCGAGGCGTAAAATGCCTCCATTACGTCTGAAAAGAGGTTGTGTGAACCCAGCCTAAAGGGGAAAAACTGCTCAGAAATTGACCAGCGGTGCATTTTTTTAGTCCGCAGCATGTCCATTGTATTTGCTTAATCGCTGATCTTTTGTTGCAGGCTTTCCCCATTGAATTAAATGCGGAGTTAAAACCCGCAACAACTAGCAGATGTTATTTTTGCAGCGGAAAAGCTGCGATTCCGCCGCAAAAAGTGCAACTGAGAAAAAAAATAAACAAATCTTATACTTACCCAGAATTATATGCTTCATTGTCCAGGCCGGCCTCCTGGGATGACGTTTCATCCCATGTGACAGCTGCAGCCAATCACAGGCTGCAGCGGTCACATGGGATGAAACGTCATCTCAGGATCAGGAGGCTGGTGTGCAGGACGTCAGGGGGTAAGTATGGGCTTTTTTTTTTTTTTTTCGCTTCTATTTTCTGCAGCGGATATTCCGGGCAAAAAATGGCACCAGAATTTGGTGCGGTTTTTCTGCCAGAATTCCCTGCGGCCAGCAGGGCAGATACGCTGTGTTCCTTTATGCAGCGTATCCGCTCTATGTGAACTTAGCCTAAAACTGTAAAATGGAATAAAAGGTATTTTCCTCTCATGTCACATGCCCAATGTCCCTCTAGAGATAAGTTTCATAGGCAGCTCAGGAGCAACTGAAATCTAAAACCATCTGTCCCTGTACGACGGTGACAATAAGTTTAGGATTAATAGCACTACTTTCTAACTTTAGCCAAATAACAGCCTCCCAGTCACAGGGTATGATATTTCAGGGCACGGAGCCGTATTATACAATCTCCAGGACTAATGACAGAAGTGCTCCAACCTAATTTCTAGGTGGTCTAAGAATAGCTGTTCATTAAGAACATGGCCACTGGAGAGTTTCCTGACAATGCAGAGAGTGCTGTCCCTATTTATAGCATGCACCTGTTCAGTCTGGCATGTCAATCCTGCAATAAAACGAAGCAGATCGCTATTGAGATCGAAAACATTCCCCAGATAAAGCAATACTACAGGTCACAATAAAATATAGAATTATGTTCCATCTAAGATATTTTATCATCAACATGATTTATCTGAAACATCAATTTATCTGGATTCATTAACATAACCAGGAATGGCCGATGATTCATGATAATAAAACATAAATATTCTCTGCAGGATTATGTAGAAAATAGAATAACGGTAGGGTTATCAATATTGTGTCGAGTATTTGCCATTGCTAAGAACAGAAGCCTAGTGAGGAGGGGACCAGCTATATCCTCCAGACACAGAAATAAAGTTATTGCGATTATAAAGAAACACTCACAACTACACTGATGTCTAGTACAGGGTCTGAGGGGGCGGAGCATGACACAAGGACTCAAAGAACCCCAAATAGGAGTCACGGTCATGTACCGCCCCTTCGGAGCCTGCACTTGGCATTACGCCAGTTTTTCCCAGAGGGTTTGTCTAAAGGCTTCTCCATCAGCAAACAGTGCAAAGAAAAGTGAAGCTTTTCGAACAGCGACTTGACAGCTATGGGTAACATCTGCACTTTCCTTTACATTTTTGTACATTCCCTTGGGAAACTTTATCTCTCTCAACTCTCTGGGAAAACCAAACATTATAAACAGGATGTGTGGATCTGACATTATGAACTTTCCTAGGACACGCTTAAAATATAAAGGGGGAATTCACTCCAGTTATTTGTCGTTTTACGCTGCTCACGCCACTTTTTTAAAAAATAAAAAGTGGACATGGCTTAGCATGAGAGACGAGGCCTCTCATGGACTGACAGATTTACTATAATTTACTATAGCGGAAATCTTCACTATGATTTTGGTCTGTGGCGCTCAGACAGACAAAGATGTGACAAATATATAAAGAGCCATGCGCCACTTAATACATTTGTTGCATCTTATGCTAGCAGCCTTTAGTCTAAGGGTATGTTCACACGAGGTCATTACGTCAGTAATTGACGGACGTATTTCGGCCGCAAGTACCGGACCGAACACAGTGCAGGGAGCCGGGCTCCTAGCATCATAGTTATGTACAACGCTAGGAGTCGCTGCCTCGCTGCCGGACAACTGTCACGTACTGTAATCATGTTTTCAGTACAGGACAGTAGTTCCACGGAGAGGCAGGGACTCCTAGCATCGTACATAACTATGATGCTAGGAGCCCGGCTCCCTGCACTGTGTTCGGTCCGGTACTTGCGGCCGAAATACGTCCGCCAATTACGGACGTAATGACCTTGTGTAAACATACCCTTAGGCTGGCGTATAAAAAGCGAGTATTAGTATATATGGGCCATAATAAACACAACCAGATTGAAGGGGTTTTCCGAGAATTATACCAGTCTTTGGAAAAACCCTTGCATCTTGGCCACAATACAAAGTAAAAAAAAATTCCAGCATATCCTTGTCAGTAACTATGCCCATTTCCGCCGCCAATCCAATATTTATTTTGCCATAGAGACTTCACATTACATAACCACAGCAGACAATCACAACCCACAATGATGGATAAAACATTAAGGCCTCATGCACTCGACCGTAGAGATGTGCACGGTCCGTGTTGAGTGTCATCCGTGGGCCGTCCGCAATCACCGACAGTGCACACACAAACTGTGCATTGATTCCTATTAGCCTGGAACACAATTGCGGAATGTATAATGACATCCTATTTTTTTGCTGTCCGTACTCTGGGCAATGCATGGACTTTGGAAACCACACTTATGTGCATTGGAATATAGGACAGCATGTGTTCTATTCTATCCGCAATTGCGGATTGTATAGAACACATGTTCATAGAATTGCTTTGTGGTATCATTTGTAAAAAAAAACAAATAAATTAATTCGTTATTTGGGTTAAGTGAAAAAATACCCTTTTCCAACATTCCCGCATCTCGTCATTCGCTTTATTTACAGAGCACCAAGATCAGAATAACTATCATTGTCTGGAACGTTTTACTGTTTACTTAACCGTACAACAAAGAAGTCATTTGTATCTGGATCGGATCCAAGTAGATTTGCATTAGGAGGCTAATAAAGCTGGTTTACGGACAGAGAATGGTAAACTAGGCTGCGGTATATTCCTGCTGTATGCTATCTGTGTAGTATAAAGCATACAAAGGTTTACACTCGTCCTGAATACTCTGTTATTGGAGGCAGATCTTTCTATATACACATATACATAATGAATGGATACAACACATTTCCCTAAAGTCACCGCACATTAGCACTGTTCATTATCCTGCCCCCTCTACGTCCAGGAAATGCTCAGGAAGTCATCTTTATACTTTCGCTGACGCCAAGAAACATAAGCTATAGAGAAGTTGTATATATTTAGTTCAGATGTGGAGATCATCAAGCAGTGGTGTTTTTTGACTATATTACTATTATATTATATGCATAATATTGTATAATATTGAGCAGCATGAAATAAAATATAACTCTAATTCATCTTGACTATTGAGACGGATAAGAAACAGATATGGATTTTGGATACTGAGAATTATTTAACCACCATAATATCTTGTTTTATCATCTAATTGCTTATGTGGATTAAATGGGTTATCCAATTTTAGCAAGTGGATAGGCTATGCTGTCACTTGCTGAGGGGGGAAGGTCTATCCGCTGGTGGAAGGGGCTGTGGTGCAGCAGCACTTCTCTCCATTGTGCTTGAATGGGGTTAGAGTTCTCTGTACAGTGCCTGGACAGGATTGGCGCTGTGGTCGGACCCCATCGATCAACAAGTGATGGCATATCCTGGTGATACTGAATAAAGGAGGAAGTAACAAGGCAACAATGTATATGTTTCAAAAAAAATAAACAATACTTGTGTCTTGCATATCGTCCAATATTTCAAGTTATCAAGCAATTTTCAAGACACCCGGCAGATTTATTATTACGGTCTTAAACTTAGCTTAAAAGTAGAAAAAACTGGCAGAAGATGCGCAAAAATTATCACGGTGGTGCATACTGTATAAATTTGGCACCTTTTTCTTTACATGTTATACATTTAGGTGCACTTTGGCCCATTTGAAGACATGACCCCCTTTTAAAAAACTGTCTTAAACACACAATAAAACCAGCGCAAGGCATGTAAGCCAGTTTTATGGCAAATTTAGCTTAGTAAATCTCATTATCATTACACATAGAGGTGGATTTATTAAGACTAGTATTATATACGCCAGTCTTAAACTGTGGTTCGTTGTAGTGAAATACACCAATTTTTTTAAGAGGAGCATGCTTCTTAATAATTTTGCCGAATATTGGGCAGTCTTAAAGACAGAAAATTAATTATTCGCCTGCTTTGACCAGGAGTAGATTTGCACTAAAATTTGTCATTTTTTTTACTTTAAAAATTATAAATCTTTCAAAAATGTGCTGGCCCCACCTCCTCCCGTATAACTCCATTCATTTTTCTCTGCACTTTTGTAAAAAAGAGTAAAGGAGAGAAAAGTCACAAACTATTGCGCAAATATGACGCGTCTTTTTAAGCCACAAAACTGGTACAAATAGCTTAAAAAATTTTCCCTTCTAATTCCTGCGTTACATGCAATACAAACCAACACAAGTATAAGAAACTGATATGAAAAATAAATGACAAATTATCCTCGCTCTGTTCTATCACTTACACACAGCCTTCCTGACAATCTGAACACATTCACTGGGGTCCGTTTGTTGACTACAGATAAGTGGACTTATCCAAGGTCACTAGCGGATTCCCACAGCGTCATGTCAAGGAATACGAGCAGTGAAAAGTTTTAGCAAAAAAAATTGAATTGTAAAGTATACCATATACACCAAATACAGTCACAATTCAGATACCTTATAGTCATTTATACTATCCAATGTTTCTTTATCAATACATGAAGGAAGGTTATAATTGATATAAGCTCATGTATATTGTAGGTATATCACACGGTAACTCCCATATTAGAAGACATTTAAACAGGGGCGGACAAAAACAACAAATGGCCCCTATGCAAGAAAAATATATGGCCCCTTGCTCTTAAATAGCTCATCATAGAACACCCTCTTTGTCTCTTTAACAATCCACCAGTAATTGTGAGCTCTAAAATTCATTAGCGCAGTCCTTACATGCAATCTAATAGACAGTAGGAAGTTGCTTTTAAAGTGACAGCGGGTCCCTTACCTGCCGGGCCCTTGTGCAACTGCAGGGGTTGCAAATAAGATATGTCCGCCCCTCTATTTAGCGATAACCTGTGAGGTAATATATGTTGACCTATGTGAGAGCAGCATATGATAGAGAGATAGAAGCTGAGCTCATTTAACCCTTTGTATCATTGATCTCTGGTTATCCCTCTATCATATGCTGCTCCCATGCATCATCTGACAGGTTTGCTTCAGGCTGGGTTCACACGTCAAAATGCGTTGTTTTTTTGCCGTGTTTTGCGAAATCATGGCAAAAAACTAATTTTTAATGCGATGTGGGAACCCAACCTTAAAGCCATGCAAACGTAATGATATCATTAGTATTCAGACCAACTACCGTTTTATTGCAAATCCTTCCTTTTCAGCTACCTTCATTTGCCTAGCCAATTAACACATTATCACAGCAGAATGGATGATTGTTTACTGCGGAGATATCTAGCGTCGACTTGCACATAATTATTCCCTCATTCGGCCTGGGATGCACAACGATTCATATCATGCAATTCTATATAGCAAAGTAGTATGACATAACTTTTACCTAGTTAGGGGGTTGCCCCATCAGGTCAAAAACTGAACATGTGCCCTATGGTGTGTCCATATCTTAGGCATGGCACCATAAATACTACACTTATAGAAAGTTGCATTCAATTCATATGTTCATGTAATTTTCATGTTACTCTATGGGACAAAAAAAAAGCAGGACAGAATTTTTTTAAAATCCCAGGAAAACCCTTTTGTATTAGTACAAACAATAAAAACAAATGTCTAAATTCATCTCATCGAGTATTGTTATATAAAAAGAGTAAATATATTGATATTGTATAGGAAATAATGATGTCTCACCTGGCCAGGACCATTTAAAGGAGGAAATAAAACCTCAGTTTCACCGACCAAGCTTTTCAACTGTGGAAAATTTAATGGCTTCATGAAGGTGAAATCATTTTTATCAGACATGGTAGAAAAACAGGACTTGTGACACTGACCCTGAGGTTCCATAGGACCCATTCTAACTTCCATATATTTCAGAGTACCATCTGGGTTCAAACGAAGAGTGGGATACTGCCCTGTATAATGGTGTGGTGTGGATGAATCTTTGCAGCACCACCCACGACCTCCATGATCCTTTTTCAGACATTTTATGAGCAATATTGTAAAAGTAATAAATGACACACAGCTTATAGCCACAAGAGAAATGATTAAATACATGGTCATGTCGGACTTGTTAGGTGTACTCTGGAATAAATCCTTGGACTTCATGTTTTCTTGGACCAAACCATCTTCTAATGTGACGATGATTGTGACAGTAGCAGATAAAGGCGGTTCCCCATGGTCTTTGACTAAAATCAATAAACTGTGTTCTACATTTTCATTTTCCTGAAAACTACGAGATGTTCTGATCTCCCCAGTTTGTGAAGATATAGAAAATAAAGATGAGTCGGTGGCTTTACCGATTTCATAAGATAACCATGCATTGTGGCCAGAATCTAGATCCATAGCAGTGACTTTTGTGACAAAATAACCACTAGGAGATGACTTTGGAATCTTCTGTTGGGCAATAAACTCATCGGAATGTTCCGGGTAAAAAATTCTTGGAGCATTGTCATTTGTATCCAAAATGAAGATAAAAACGGTTGCATTGGAAACTTGTTTTGGAGATCCAGAATCTTCAACTTTTACTGAGACCTGTAAAACTTGGACTTGTTCAAAGTCAAACGAACGTTGTGCATAAATAATACCAGTTTTGGAATTAATGTATACAAAAGAAGATATTGAAGAAGATCCTTCGACTTGGCTGTCAAGAATTGAATATACTAGGTTTGAATTTTCACCTTCATCTGGATCAGAAGCAGATACCTCCACAAGTAGTTGTCCGGGTGTGTTATTTTCTTGTATGCCAGCAGTACACATGGCTTGTGAAAATCTAGGCTGGTTATCATTGATGTCGGAAATTTTTAAAGTGATTGTTTGCTGCGTCCTTAAAGGAGGAGAACCCATATCACTGGCAATCAGATCAATTATATATCGAGATTTTGTTTCTCTGTCTAGCACATCATTAGTAACTAAGGAGTAATGGTCATGTGAAAACGTGAACTTAAATGGTAAATTAGAGGGCAACTCAAGCGTCACTTGCCCATTTTGCCCAGAATCTTTATCTTTTACTCTGAAAAGACCAACAACAGTGCCCACTGCTGTATCTTCTGGAACATCTGTCATCAAAGAGGTCACGAGGATCTCCGGAGCATTATCATTGACATCATCAATTTCTACTTGAATGATACAATTACCTTCCATTTCCGGTACTCCTCTGTCTCTAGCTCTAACAGGCAACTCAAATGACCTTGATTCCTCATGATCTATAGGTCCAATAATAGAAATAACACCCGTGTTTGGGTTTAAGGCAAATATTTTTTTTATAAAATCTGGAATGTGGTCTTCAAACGAATATTCTATTTTACCATTGACTCCTTCATCAAGATCTGTGGCATTAAGTTGTAACAACATAGTGTTAGAAGGGGAATTTTCCTTTACATCAATTTTATATAATCCTTGATCAAATGTTGGTGCGTTGTCATTTAAATCCATAACAATGATATTTATCTGCGAGGTTCCTGATCGGGGTGGATTACCGCCATCCACAGCTGTTAGGATCAGATGATGCTTATCTACTTCTTCCCTGTCTAAAACTTTCTCTAATACCAATTCAGGAATAATCGTTCCATCG